>NC_138771.1:625486164-625815753 GCF_965119305.1 Pelophylax lessonae
ACAGGCCCCTAGATGTGGATTTGTACTCACAGTAGCCAGGAACAGATCCTTCTAGATGTGTCTCCCTTCCAGTCAGCTCTGCAGGACATCTGGGTTGCAGCTTCTGCCACTATGGTCCTCAAGTCAAACACCTGAGGCCAGTGCTGGGACAAGGTCATCTGGAGCCCAGGGCGAACATGCCAAATTGCGCCTCCCCCCCCAAGATGTAGGATTATGTGTCAGCAAAATCCCCCCCCCCTTCCAAAAAAAAAAAAAAAATCGAGCACTAATCTGCATGCTCTCCCCTTTGTCCCAGTACAAATCCACTCTCCTACTGAAATCCCCCCTCCGGGCACCAATCTTTGCCCCAGCTCAAATTCTGTCTCTCCCCATATGCCCCCAGCACAAATTCCCCTCCTGGCACAAATCCTCTACACCTGGAAATATCCGCTCTGAGCACAAATCATCTCCCCCTCCCCCACCTAGCACAAATACCCCCCAATAATCCCTACTTTTGTAAATCCCCCCCCCCCCCAAAGAAAAATGTATGTTCGATGTTAGCACAAATTCTTTCCCCCCACCATATTTCCTTTTCTAGCACAAACCCCCCCAAATTCCCTCTCCTAGCACAAATCCTTTTCATCCATTCCCCATCCCAACACAAATCCCCCCCATATCACCACTCCTAGCACACCTCCCCCAGTCTCCTCATTGTGCAATGCAGCACTTACAGAGCATCTTTTTATGCCCTGAGATAGTTTGGAAGGCTTTCAATTTAAGCTATACATGACAATGGAACAGAAAGAAGAAGAGGGGGACAGAGGAAGGGGAGTAGAGAGGATGGGGGGAAAGGGGAAAGAGGGGAGGGAGGAGAGAACAGGGTGGCGGGGGGGGGAGAGGACAGATAGGGAGAGTGGGAGAGAGGGCAGGGGGAAGAGGACAGAGAGAGAGAGGGGAAGAGGACAGAGGGAGGGGGTGAAAGCAGAGACAAAGGGAGGGGTGGGAAAGGAGACAGAGGGGGGGGGGTGAAAGAGGACAGAGAGAGACTAGAGAGAGGGAGGGGGAGAGAGAGAGAGGGGGAGAGAGAGAGAGGGAGGGGGAGGGAGAGAGAGAGAGGGAGGGGGAGAGAGAGGGAGAGAGGGGGAGAGAGAGAGGGGGGGAGAGAGGGGGAGAGAGAGGGGGAGAGAGGGGAGAGATAGAGAGAGGGGGGGAGAGAGAGGGGGGGAGAGAGAGAGGGGGGAGGGATGGGGGAGAGGGAGAGGGAGGGAGGGAGAGAGAAAGAGAGGACGGAGGGAGAGAGAGAGAGAGAGAGAGAGAGAGAGAGAGAGAAAGGACGGAGGGAGAGAGAGAGAGAGGACTGAGGGAGAGAGAGAGAGAAAGGACGGAGGAAGAGAGAGAGAGAGAGAACGGAGGGAGGGAGAGAGAGAGAGAGAGAGGACGGAGGGAGGGAGAGAGAGAGAGAGGACGGAGGGAGGGAGGGAGAGAGAGAGAGAGAGGACGGAGGGAGGGAGAGAGAGAGAGAGGACGGAGGGAGGGAGAGAGAGAGAGAGAGAGGACAGAGGGAGGGAGAGAGAGAGAGAGAGGACGGAGGGAGGGAGAGAGAGAGAGAGGACAGAGGGAGAGAGAGAGAGAGAGGACAGAGGGAGAGAGAGAGAGAGGACAGAGGGAGAGAGAGAGAGAGAGAAAGGACAGAGGGAGAGAGAGAGAGAGAACGGAGGGAGGGAGAGAGAGAGGACGGAGGGAGGGAGAGAGAGAGGACGGAGGGAGGGAGAGAGAGAGAGAGAGAGAGGACGGAGGGAGGGAGAGAGAGAGAGAGAGGACAGAGGGAGGGAGAGAGAGGGTGAGAGGGGGGGGGGCTGAGAGGGAGGGGGGAGAGAGGACAGAGAGAGAGGGAGGGGGGGAAAGAGGACAGAGAGAGAGGGAGGGGGGGAGAGGACGGAGGTGGAGAGAGGATAGAGAGGGGTATGGGGGAGAGAGGATGGGGGGAGGATGGGGGATGGGAAGGGAGGAGAGAAGAGAAAGGGGGGAGGAGAGAAGAGAAATGGGGGTGTGCTCCTCCTCCATAGACATGCTGGACATTGTAGTCCCACAAACTCCCCTCTACAATTGGGCACACGGCAATCCCGCCTCTATCAATTCTGCCTCACACAGAGGCACAGCCCTCTACTGTACTACTCACCGAACATGTACTTCTTCCACAGAGTTCTGCTGCACCCGCCCGCCACGCAGGCAGCTGACAGTTCTTCACTGAGTGGAGTGTGGAGCACAATGCCAGGCGTTGATCCGGAACTGATTTCATCCCCAGGAGCCTCTCATCGTCTCATCATGGGGGCCCCCCACTGGTCCTGGGCATTGGGTCAGATGGGTCAGTCCGCCCCGCCCCCTGGTATGAACTAACACACCGGGCAGGCGAGCGGCCGCTAGTCGCTGTAATGAAGTGAGTCCTTCACTTCCCTGTCAGTGGAGATACCCGCCTGACAGGGAAGTGAAGGGCTCACTTCGATACAGCGATTAGCGGCCGCTCGCCCGCCCGGTGTGTTAGTCACACACACACTTCACCTGCGCTGAACTGCGCCCCCCTTCCTCCACGAAATTGTGCCGCCCAGGGCACCCCCTCCTTCCGCCCCCCCCTTGTTCCGGCCCTGCCAGAGGCCACATGGCAGCCTGTAGAGAGGTAGGGCAGTGACCCCAACTCCCTTCAGGACCTCTCTCTCTAGCCGAAGACCCCGTGCACACTTGGTATAAATTCAGTCACCCAGCATGCCTTGAGGCATCTTCCTCCGCCAATGGCCAAGGCCTAAACCCATGCTCCCATTCCTCCCACTGTCCAATATGCCCTTTCCTATTGGATCAGTGTGAAACAGGCGGACAACATGAGCAGCATCTGATCACACTGAGCAGACCCTATCAATGGATCCCTGTTAGGCAGAGAGTACTTACATTTGCCTGACACCCCCCTGGTAAGCAGAAAACCCCAAAACTTTTGCACCTCCCTATGAGGGTGCTACACAGTGAATCCTGTGTGCTTCCCGCATCGCATTGCAATCGCAAGGCGACCATACAATCTACTGCGGGTGTCATTGTTATCGTAACGATGCCACAAAACAGTTCACACCCATGCAATGCGATTCAGATATGGAGGAAAAAAGGATCCTGCACCATTTTGGTGCGTATGCGATGCGATTTCAGGCACACAAAATGTATGGCTGAAATCGCACCGCGCAGACATCGCATGTGATGTGCACAGGAATGCAGTGCGATTGCTGCGTGAATCACATGCGGTGCCTGAATAGTACTAGTGTGAACCCAGGCTAAATATTTCAGTCTGAGCACTGGGGGGAAAGAGAAGACTGAGCAAATGCTTCCTCCTGCCTGCAGCAGACAGATTTCATCACCTCAGCAAAGGCAAAGATAAAAGGTGGAGTTTTTTTCTGTAAAAATGGGGGCTCATTTAAACTTATACTGTTCTGTGAAAAGTGATCTGCCGCGTAACACTTTTCACAGAGCCGCACAGACACGACTAACTGCGTGCCTGTCTGGTTTTGTTTTTTCTCTTGTTTTTGACAGCCAACTGGGCTCTTAAACAGGAATAATGTGCCACAAGGCTAGCGCTTGGCTCATAGTTGCGGCACTATTCACTTAGATGGGTCGTGTTCGGTGGCAGTACTGTCCACCTCATTCCAAAGGGAGGATACATTTTGCCGAAAGCATCATGGCTACAGAACCCCATTTGGCTGCCTTTGCAGCTTAAGGGGGGGGGGGGGGTGGTGTATAGAGTAGGGTGACCAGAGGTGAGCTATGGATGTGGGGGCAGAAGTGTCCTCTGTGATAGAAAACCTCTGAGCTCTGCACTCCATGCCTAACACCCTCCTGTGTATTATGTAGTCCTGTGCCCAGCATTCTGTGTATTATGTAGTCCTGTGCCCAACGCTCTGTGTATTATGTAGTCCTGTGCCCAGCGCTCCGTGAATTATGTAGTCCTGTGCCCAGCATTCTATGTATTATGTAGTCCTGTGCCCAGCGCTCTGTGAATTATGTAGTCCTGTGCCCAGCGCTCCGTGAATTATGTAGTCCTGTGCCCAGCATTCTATGTATTATGTAGTCCTGTGCCCAGCGCTCTGTGAATTATGTAGTCCTGTGCCCAACGCGCTGTGTATTATGTAGTCCTGTGCCCAGCGCTCCGTGAATTATGTAGTCCTGTGCCCAGCATTCTATGTATTATGTAGTCCTGTGCCCAGCACTCTGTGTATTATGTAGTCCTGTGCCCAGCGCTCGGTGTATTATGTAGTCCTGTACCCAGTGCTCGGTGTATTATATAGTCCTGTACCCAGTGCTCTGTGTATTATGCAGTCATGTGCCCAGCGCTCTGTGTATTATGTAGTCCTGTGCCCAGCGCTCTGTGTATTATGCAGTCCTGTGCCCAGCGCTCTGTGTATTATGCAGTCCTGTGCCCAGTGCTCTGTGTATCATGCAGTCCTGTGCCCATCGCTCTATGTTTTATGCAGTCCTGTGCCCAGCACTCTGTGTATTATGCAGTCAGTCCTGTGCCCAGCGCTCTGTGTATTATACAGTCCTGTGCCCAGTGCTCTGTGTATTATGTAGTCCTGTGCCCAGCGATCTGTGTATTATGAAGTCCTGTGCCATTTGCCAATAAAAAATCAATTAAAAAATGTACCCAGATTTAATTTTAAAAATCTGGTCACCTTAGGTTAGGGTAAATTAAGCCTTGCTGTTTATTGTGATAGAACAGGAACCTTTTCATGCAGACGTGTAAAGTTACTTTAAGATGACAAACTGGGAAGTAGATGATTATCACAGCTGTGAAGAGCTTGTTGACACTTTGTACAGATGGTTGATGTATCACATGTAGCGTGATGCAGGCAGTTCTTCAAAGCTGAACTCTGTGCTAAACAAATATTGTCTAAATATGTCATGTGTATTATTTCTTGAATCTTGGTGTGCTTTGCGTATTTCCTCCAGATCTGTGCAGTAATCCAGTGTGAGACTTTCCCTCTGTGCAGGAGCTTCTTATAATAAAGACCGGCCACAGCTGCTCTCTCTCCTTGTGCAGGGTAACTGGTCTTGTCTCCGCCCCCTTCTGTAGTCTTCTGCAGGCAGCTTGTAGTGGGTGGAGCCTGCTGGGCCCCTCCCATGGCTCTGCTCTCTACACAGGCTATGTACAGAACTGTGATGATGTCACTGCTACTGTTATATGGTATTAATTAAGATTACATAAGCATTTGGTGCTCACAAAATGGATTTATATCCCTCGTGACTTTTGAGAAATACAGTATCTCACAAAAGTGAGTACACCCCTCACATTTTTGTAAATATTTTATTATATCTTTTCATGTGACAACACTGAAGAAATGACACTTTGCTACAATGTAAAGTAGTGAGTGTACAGCTTGTATAAGCTTCCGTTCACATTAGGTCGCTCCGACCTAGGGGGCTACCTGTGAAGTCACGTGCAGCGCGACTTCGGCGCGACTTGCACGGACTTCACATAATGGAAGTCAATGCAAGTCGCCTCCAGGTCGCCCCGAAGTAGTACAGGACCCTTTTTCTAAGTCGGAGCGCTCCTATTAGAACGGCTCCTGTACTACACAATGGGAGTGTGAGGACCGCGACCTGTCAGGCTGACAAGTCGCGGTCCAAGTCGTACCAGTGTGAATGCGGTCTAACAGTGTAAATTTGCTGTCCCCTCAAAATAACTCAACACACAGCCATTAATGTCTAAACAAAAAGTGGCATTAATGAGGCAACAAAAGTGAGTACACCTCTAAGTCAAAATGTCCAAATTGGGCCCAAAGAGTCAATATTTTGTGTGGCCACCATTATTTTCTAGCACTGCCTTAACCCTCTTGGGCATGGAGTTCACCAGAGCTTTACAGGTTGCCACTGGAGTCCTCTTCCACTCCTCCATGACGACATCACAGAGCTGGTGGATGTTAGAGATATTGTGCTCTTCCACCTTCCGTTTGAGGATGCCCCACAGATGCTCAATAGGGTTTAGGTCTGGAGATGCTTGGCCAGACCATCACCTTTACCCTCAGCTTCTTTAGTAAGGCAGTGGTGGTTTTGGAGGTGTGTTTGGGGTCGTTATCATGTTGGAATACTGCCCTGCGGCCCAGTCTCTGAAGGGAGGGGATCATGCTCTGCTTCAGTATGTCACAGTACATGTTGGCATTTATGGTTTCCTTAATAATCTGTAGCTCCCCAGTGCCGACAGCACCCATGCAGCCCCAGACCATGGGACTCCCACCACCATGCTTGACTTCTCTTTGTATTCCTCACCTGGTTGCCGCCACACACGCTTGACACCATCTGAACCAAATAAGTTTATCTTGGTCTCATCAGACCACAGGACATGGTTCCAGTAATCCATGTCCTTAGTCTGCTTGTCTTCAGCAAACTGTTTGCATACTTTCTTGTGCATCATCTTTAGAAGAGGCTTCCTTCTGGGACAACAGCCATGCAGACCAATTTGATGCAGTGTGCGGCGTATGGTCTGAGCACTGACAGGCTGACCCCCCACCCCTTCAACCTCTGCAGCAATGCTGGCAGCACTCATACGTCTATTTCCCAAAGACAACCTCTGGATATGACGCTGAGCATGTGCACTCAACTTCTTTGGTCGACCATGGCAAAGTCATTGGGCTATATTAAGTAGCAAGCACACATCTTGTCCATGAAGGTAATGTGTTGAAAGCATAAAAATTATCATCGCAGTTTGTGGTGTATGGGGCTGTGTAGGTGCAGAGCGATCAGGGTGCCCATGCTACAATGGGCACCTGAGCCCTAGAACGGAGCACCCCTTTGGGGTTGGTTTACTAAAGGAAAATAGAAGACTGTGCACTCTGCAAGTGCAGTTGCTCCAAAACGTAGTAAATTAGCAGAAGCTCTGCCGACTTCCATCGTCCAATCATGTGCAAGCAAAAATGTTTTTTTTTTTTCTTTGCAGGTAATTGGGTATTCTTTGCAAAGTGAAGCCTTACCTCATTTCCAAGCTCTGGAGCAACTGCACTTTGCAAAGTCTATTTGCCTTTAGTAAATAGGCCTCCATGTACAGATGGTTGACATATTGCGTGTTGTGGAAATAATGCTGGCAGTTTTATAAAGAATTAAATTATGCAGCTGTTGCTTTGATTTTTTTTTTATTTCACACACAGAGCTTTAGACTGTCTAGCACGTCTGGTACGATGCATAGAAATGATCTACCAAGGTTTGTGAAGAATTAAAGAACAGCAAATTATTGCATACTTGCCAGCTGTCCCGTTTTTGCCGGGACAGTCCCGGCAAATAGGAGCCTGTCCTGGGTAATTTACATTGCCCCGGCAATGTACTTATTTACACTTTGCACTTTATTTGTATTTACATATTCCATTTTTTGTATGGTCACACCTGAGCACATTTGACACTTTAGAATTGCAGGGAATTGTGATGAGAATTTTAAACTTTAGGCAGAAGTAGTGCAGCTGAATGGAAGAATTATTCCAACTCTGCTACTTTGGCCTCAAGTATAAAATTCCCTTTTTAATTTCCTGTAATTCACTCTTTATTGAGTAGACCCTATAATCTTATGATAAGTAGGCAGAGATTAATTATGTGGAGTGGGCGGAGCTTCATGGAAGTGGGTGTGGTAAGTAATTGATAGCTGTGCTGCAAAGTGTCCCTGGAAATTTTTTTCAAATGTTGGAAACTATGTTATTGTAGTCAAATTAATGTAGCCTATGCCAAGTTGATATCACTCTTTACCCAACATTTCTTACCCATCTCCACGCCTACACTGATACTGCAATTGGCCGCCTTCCTCTACTGTAAACACGCGGGGTCCAAAGTCTATGACGTGGTGTCTGCCGTAGTCACTCGGGTTTATGCTTCTCACATAGAGAAGAATTGAGAGTTCTTTTCTTCGGAAGGCTGCAAGTAATTGTGCAATCATAGAAATGTGAAAAAAAAATCATGAATAAACGTGAATGCCAGGCAGATATAAAGGCATACATTAACCACTTACTGACCGCCTAACGACTATTTACATCGCTCGTTTAAAGCTAAATACCGGGGTTATGGCAGCAGATAGATAGATATTTTTTTTAAACAGTGGGCGATCGGCTTTCAGATAAGGGTGGTTCCAGTGGTGGATTCGCCGCGGGATCACCCTTACGGTGCGGCGGAAGAGGTGCCCCCCCTCCTGACGCGTCCCGGCTGTTTTCCCTGCTTACCGGAAACGCCGAGAACGATCCGGTCCCGGATCCTCAGAGTCAGGAAGTCGAGTGAGGGCAAGATGGCCCTCACTCGACTCTATGGTCTTGTAGGACTGGAGCGACGTCAAACGTCGTTGCCTAGCAACCGGTTTAAAGGGCCAATTTTTTTTCAACGTTTTTTTTTTTCCTTTTTTAGTGTAGTTGTGAGGTGTGAGGTCTTTTTGACCCCAGATCTCACAATAAAGAGGACGTGTCATGCCTATTGCTATTACAAGGAATGTTTACTTGTAATAGGAATAAAAATTATAATTTTTTTTTTTTAAACGGTGTAAAAATAAAAAATAATAAATAAATTAAATAGGAAAAAAAAAAAATTAAAGCGCCCCGTCCCCGTTAGCTCACGTGTAGAAGCAAACGCATACGGAAGTCCCGCCCACATATGAAACGGTGTTCAAACCACACATGTGAGGTATCACCACGATCAGTAGAGCAATAATTTGAGCCATAGACCTCCTCTGTAACTCTAAGCTTGTAACCTCTAGAAAATTTTAAATGTCGCCTATGGGATTTTTAAGTACCAAAGTTTGTCGCCATTCCATGAGCGTGCGCAATTTTGAAGCATGACATGTTGGGTATCTATCTAACATTATCTTTTACATTATGGAAAACAATTGGGCTAACTTTACTGTTTTTTATTTTTTTATTAAAAAAGTGAGTTTTTCCAAAAAAATTGTGTTTGGAAGACCGCTGCGTGTGATAAAAAATATTGCAACGATCTCCATTTTATTCTCTAGGGTCTCTGCTATAAAAAAAAAAATATATATATATATATAAAGACACACGCATTCATGTGTGTTTGAGCTTTGGGATGCACACCCTAATGCAATAGTGCTGTGCACACCTATGGTAAGTGCCTGAATTTAACTTGTTCCAAACTGCTCCACCAGGCCCCACATACAGAAGTATCACATCATATCACCTGCCAGTGAAACCATAGTTGCCAACATTTGAAAAACATTTCCAGGGACACTTTGCAGCACAGCTATCAATTACTTACCACACCCACTTCCCTGAAGCTCCGCCCACTCCGCATAATTATGCTCCGCCTACTTAGCATCAGATTATAGAGTCTACTCAATATAGAGAGAATTACAGGAAATTAAAAAGGGAATTTCAAACTTAAGTAGCAGAGTTGGAATAATTCTCCCATTCAGCTGCACAACTTCTGCGTAACATTTACAGGCAGCCCGATTAAAGGGCGCTTCCAGGGACAATGTAAATTTCCCGGGACAGGCTCCTATTTGCCGGGACTGTCCCGCCAAAAACAGGACAGTTGGCAAGTATGGTGAAACCTGTCCCGGCACTGACTATAAAGTCATTTCAAGGAAAATAGCGCTGAAGGCTGATTTGCCTCCACCAGTTCTTTACATTCGTCACACTTCAAATTTTACTCTTCAACCTGAAGGCATAGAGGAAACTGTTGTATTCTTTGAGAGGCCTTGCACACTTGCAGTTCAGGCTTAATTTATAGGAAAGATTTGCTATGTAGTGGGCCCTAACTAGGAGCCCCTGCAACTAGAAGAGTAGACCATACAGCCATTAATCCACCAGTGGCGTAGCGTGGGTTGTCAGCACCCGGGGCAAGGCAAGCAATTTGCGCCCCCTAACCCGAGGGATTTTAGCACTCGACTCACTTTCACTAGATTAGTTAAAGAAACCCTTACCCCCTAAGCACATGTATTGTTTGTTATGAAAATACTGATGTAATTAAAGTAAAATGCAGAGATACCAGCGTGCCCCCTTTCAATGAAGAATGACCAGCGTGCCCCCTTTCAATGCAGAGAGACCAGCGTGCCCCCATTCAATGCAGAGAGACCAGCGTGCCCCCTTTCAATGCAGACAGACCAGCGTGCCCCCATTCAATGCAGAGAGACCAGCGTGCCCCCTTTCAATGCAGACAGACCAGCGGACCCTCTTCCTAATTGGCCAGGAGAAGGATCTGTGTGACAATAGCGAATTTTCATTTGCTATTGTCACACAATGGGTGCTCTGTGCCCCGGGTCCACCCTTTTTTGAAGCCTATTAGAGCCTCTGGCTCTAATTAGGTAATTAAAAAAAAACCCACTCTGAGACAGCGCCAGGCTGCTGACTCACTTGCTGCTAAACTGACTGAGCAGTGAGGAGAGGGAGCAGCCCCGACCCGCCATTTTCAGCCATAGGGCGGCCACACTGGACATCTCCCAGCCTAAAGATGGAGGCAGCTGCAGACAGTGTGTGAACTGTGTATGTCAGAGTCAGACAGACAGAGTGACACTGCGGATGCGCCCCCCCAGATGTTGCGCCCGGTGCGGCCGCCCCCCCCTGCACCCCCCACGCTACGCCACTGTAATCCACCCCTCTGACAGAACCTCCGTCACTGGCCACCACTGTCTCCTCTCCTGGCTGTTTCTCCTTCTTTTACCCATCTCTCTCTAATATTCAGATAGTCAACATATAGGCAGACACTTTGGGGTTGATTTACTAAAAGCAAATAGACTGTGCACTCTGAAAAGTGCAATTGTAGTCTGCTATTGCAGTTGCTTCAGAGCTTAGTAAACGAGGTAAAGCTTTACTTTGCAAAGAGCACTCAATCATGTGCAAGGAAAATGAAAAAAAAAAACAGCATTTTTGCTTGCACATGATTTAATGATAGAAGTCAGAAAAACTTCTGCTCATTTACTAAGCTCTGGAGCAACTACAAATTGCAGAGTGCAGAATCTACAGTAAAACCTTGGATTGCGAGCATAATTCGTTCCGGAAACATGCTTGTAATCCAAAGCACTCATATATTAAAGCAAATTTCCCCATAAGAAATAATGGAAACTCAGATGATTCGTTCCACAACCATTTATTCATAAATCCTTCAGTTTACAGTCCATATAAAAAGATTATAGCAATAATGTGAGGTTGTGTAACCATAAAATGTCCATCCACACATGGCAGCCTCCACAAGGGGATTAGAAGCAAAATCCAGCAGGAGCTACAGAGTATAAAAGAGAAGAGAGGCGCCTCTAAGTGTAGCAATATGGTTACATTTAATGAAGGTTCAAAATTTAGCAACTTGCATGGTTGATGATTAACCTCCCTGGCAGTATGATTCTTTCCGATTTTAGGTGCTGAAAGCGGTACCATTATTTTGCTAGTAATTCTTAAGGACGAGCAGCCCAAACCAACTATTTACATATGATTTTTTTTTTACTGTGCGTTCTTTATAACATCTCGGGTATGATAAAGTTTGAAACACAAAATCAAAAATGATAATAGAATAAATAACTATAAATAAGTTAAAGTATATATATATATATATATATATATATATATATATATATATATATATATATATATATATATATATATATATATATATATATTACAGTAAAACTGCAGGAAAGGGCACTGGGGGGGGGGGGGGCAAACTAATGTGAATTTATTTTATTTTGTAATGTATCAGTGTGTTTGTGTGTTTTACTATTTGAATTTGCCGCCGGTTCCACCCCCTGTGAGCGTCACGTCGCAGGAGACGGAAGCCGGGGCACAGAGCATTGGGCAGAAGATCCGGCCGCCGTATGCTGCAGGGACACATTGCGGGATCCCGGGGACAAGGTAAGTAACCTCTACCAGGATTTAGCGATGCTCCCTGGTGGTACCCCGAGTGGGGGTTACCGCTATTGGCAGTGAAATCCCACTCTGAGCCACACTCGGGAATATAAGGTGAGGGAGGGCATATATTGCACTACCTACACCTATGGGACAGTGGCAGGCCAAAAGGAAGAGAGCTCATTAATATATTTGTGAAATACTAAATTTGATTGGTTATACTTTATAAAAGGCAGGACTAACGGTTTTTCTTTAAGGTTTGAGGATTATTTAAAGCGTTTACTGCGCCACTGGATCAACAGACAGCGGGGACAGAAGAAACAGATTGTCAGCTGTGCCCAGTTTGTTTATTCCTCTGGCTATGGATTCTTCGTTACAGGCCGTTTTGGATCGTGCCGGTTCTGCGGGTGGGGATCAATGGCTGCTCCGCTGCCTTTCCTTACCGGAGGGCTCTGGTGTTTCTGGCGAGGTTTCCCATCCTCTTCTGCATTCAGCTGCCGTTCGTTTGCCTTCTCAGCGGACCTTCACTCAGCACCATCATCCTCAGTCTTCTCGTCCGGAATCTCCTCCTTCCTTCAGCCCGGCGTCACCGAGTTTGCCTGGTCGTCCCTCCCCGCTTTATCGTCATTGCAAATCTCCGCCCTCCGTTCGTCACGGATCTCCTCCTCCAGGCCTCTCGTCTCTTCGGGACTTTCCGGCTGTCCAGCCGGGGCCTTCTACTTCGGACGCATGCGCAGTTCCTCTGATAGTTCGGGAACTACACAGGAAGAAGAAAGCTTGCAGGTTCGAATCCCCCTCTCCACCTCGTCGTCCTGCTGCTGCTAAAAAGAGCAGGGATGTCCCAAAAAAGCATGGACAAGGTTTTAATAAAGATTTGCCTGCTTGTGATCCTTTTTGTGAGGATCTAGCTCCTCCTCCCCCTTCTTATTCCTTTTCCTCACAGGTTGAAGGACAGCATGCTGTGCGGCCAGTTTTGGCGCCCCCCATTGGAATACAGATGGATGGTCCTGCTGTGAATGCCACTGCTACTGCTACTAGTGGTGAGTCTGAGAATTTTAGATTGCTTTTAGAATTGGCACGATCTTTTTCTGTTTTATTAAATCAAAGTGGTTGTGTGCCTCCTGTTACTGTTGCTCCAGAGTGGCAAAATGATTCCCCTGTCAGTATTCCTGTTTCGTCACTTTCTACTTCTGTCCCTGTGTCATCTGTTTTGCCTGCTCCTTCCCCTGTCCCTAATGTACCTGAAAGTTGCTACAAGGAAGCCATGTCGTGCGTTTTATCGCCGCTGGGTTTTCATTTGAGTAGCAGTGTCAAAGATAAAATATGGAATGGAGATTATGTAGATCTTCTTTCTTTGTTGCCTTCTTCTAGGGATAATAGACTTGACAGTAAAAGAGAAAGTGATAAATCTGATGATGATAAGCGCAGGGCTCCTCCGAGATCTTTCAATAATTGGCTCCAGGCCTTTTGTATCTATGCCAGCATTATGGGGGAAAAACACCCTGAGTGTTGTAGCGGGCTTTTTCAACACGTTGAGATAATTTTGGAGGCATATAAGAATTTTAATGGCGTGTCTTGGTTTTACTATGACGAATCGTTTAAATCTCTTCAATGGGATATGAAGGATGTTGGGCTGTGGCTCAATCTTCTTTTGCCGCAACGTTCTGTTGTTAAACCTTCGCTTGCTCCTGTTGGAACTTTTCGCAGAGGTCTGTGTTTTCGTTTTAACGAGGGTTTGTGTAAGTGGCCGGGTATGTGCAAGTATAAGCACGAATGTGCTCATTGTGCTGGAAATAATACTTTATGTCACATCGTATTTGCACAGCGGTCTTACAAATGCAATTTTTCTTTGGAAAAAAATACAATTTTTTTTAATTAAAAAATAAGAAAACAGTAAAGTTTGCCCAATTTTTTTCTTTGATGGGAAAGATAATGTTAGGCTGAGTAAATTGATACCTAACACGTCATGCTTCAAAATTGCACATGCTCCTGGAATGGTGACAAACACTGGTACTTAAAAATCTCCATAGGAGACGCTTTAAAAAATTCTACAGGTTATAGTTTAGAGTTACAGAAGAGGTCTATGGCTAGAATTATTGCTCTTGCTCTAACGATTGTAGTGATACCTCACATGTGTGCTTTAAACACCGTTTACATATGTGGGCGCAACTTGCGTATGCGTTCGCTTCTGCGCGTGAGCTCAGAGGGACGGGGCGCTTTAGGGAGGGAGGGGCAGTCCGAGGTGGTTAGTGATACCACCAGCATCCCCTTGCATTTGTTACGTGCAGCTACAGTGGAGAAAATTCCATGGCCACAGCTGATTGGGCTGGTAGCCCTTCTTGGTTTTGAGTTCAGCCCAAACCGTGGCTCATCCAAAGTAGAGACTGCTACTTACATTCCAGGTATTGGGTGAGCCTGCTTCACCTGCTAGGGTGCACCATCACAGACACACAAAGTGCAGGTATGTTTCAACATTTTTACCATCAGAACACAGTAATGAAGCAAAGGTCAATGCAAGGCCAGTGCAAGGGTGGTGCCAAATGGACACATTGCAATGCCACTCCTGTCACATGGAGCAGCTGCCGACACTTGCTGGAGGGAGGATTAGGCTTTCTTCTCCCTCCTGCCTGCAGGGGGCGACATACAGTTGACACTGACACTAAGAACTCATCTCGGTCTCAGCGAGGCACTGATGCAGGGTGCCTGTTAGAAATCACAGGGCCCCTTACAGCCTACCTGACAGCCCCCCCCCCCAGGGGCCGCCACACCCACCCTGCCGCCACCCCCCATGCAAAAACCTCAAAATGCTATTTTCACAAAAAATACATGAAAATCATTATTAGTGGACACAAACATTTTGTCATACATAAAAAAAAAAAAAAAAAAAAAATCCATCTTTAAGCCAAAATTCTCCCAAACAATAATGCACATAATCCACCAAAGCCCAGTTCCAATCTCCCCTCCCTGCACAAATCTTTGCCCTCCCCCAATCCCACCCCCAGCTCAAATCCAACCTTAATCCCCCCTCCTAGCACACATCCCCTTTCTTCTCAAACTTTCTATCCTAGCACAAATCTTCTCCCCAAATCCCCTCCAATCCCTCCTATTAGCCCAAATTCCTCCACCCCCTCCTAGTACAAAATCCCCCCCCCCCATCTCCCCTCTGAGCACAAATCTTCTTTCTTCAATCCCCCTCCGAGGACAAATTCCCACAAATCTCTCTTCCATCCACTCTAAATTACTATTCCCAGCACAAATTCTTCCTCCCTACCCAAATCCTCCCCAGCACTAATCCCCCACCCCCTCCAAGCTCAAACATCCCCTCCTATGGTTCAACCCCCACCCCCCCAAACCCCCCTCCTAGCACATATCACCTCTCCCCCAATTCTCCCTTCTACCACATATCCCCCCCCCCCCCCCAATCCCTGTGTTGTCCTCTCCCTCCTGTCAGAAGAGCATTCATCTATACAACACATGGGACAGGATCACTCTTACTGTAGACCACATTGCACTGCACACACACACCGCCCCCTGTCTGCTCCAAGGGCTGCTCACCTCCCGGCAGCAGGAAATGTGGCTAGGGAACGGCAATCAAACTGTGTGTGTGTACAGTGCAATGCGATCTACAATAAGAGCGATCCTGTCACATGACTGATGAGGTGCATAAGCCTAGGAAAACCAACTTATGACATATAAAACTCCCTTGCCCCATCCCCAGTGCAAAAACACCACACTTACAACATCAAGTTGGAAAGGGCAAAGCCACAGCTTTATTTAATTTCCAACACAGAACACGCTAACCAGGGGTTAAGTCCTGGGGAAAAAAGTGTGGGAACTCACCCAAGATCCACCCCCCCCCCCCAATAGAAAAAAAATGTACGCTCATATATTTCACAGAAAATACAATGCAACGTGACAAATTGGCCAATTATTAAACGCATAAATATGAAATATTAATGACTGATGCCAATTGTCTGGAATATTTCATGTTTATGCATTTGATTCCCATTGTCAAGAAACAATGGATATTAAAAGCATAAACATTACATGACAATGTGGACTGACACGCTGACAGAATGTTACAGCTGGACATAGCAAACTTACTGACATGTATTATACATGTTTGCCGTGTTCAACTGTAAAATTCAGTCAGCGTGTCAGTCCACATTGTCATTTTCAGGGGTGTGAGGGTGGCACGATGTGCTGTGGACTTACTGCTCCACTTACCTGGCACCTCTAAAATCGATGTCCCCGGGCCTGCTCCTTGTGTGCTGGCTGTGTCTGGCTCCTCTGCTGCGTGCTGCTGCCTCGCCTTATCGGTGACTCCACTCATGTTGTCCACACACTCTGGGCCTTCAAATGCATAAACATGAAACATTCGTGACAAATTGGCCAAATAAACACATAAACATGAAATATTCCTGACAAAGGGCATCAGTCACGAATATTTCATGTTTATGCATTTGAACGTCATGAGTGTGTGTGGACAGCATCAGTTGAGTCACCGGTAAGGCGAAGCAACAGCACGCAGTAAAGGAACCAGACACAGCCAGCACACAAGGAGCAGGCCTGGGGGCCTCGATTTTAGAAGTGGCAGGTAAGGTAAGTGGAGAAGTTCAGCTGTAAAATTCTGTCAGCATGTCAGCCACATTGTCATTTTCAGGGGTGTGTGAGTCACACACCCCTGAAAATGACAATTTGGCTGACATGCTGACAGAATTTTACAGTGTGAGGGTGGTATGAAAGGCAAATGTGCAGTGAGTGGACTGTGGACTCACTGCTCCAGTGACTCACCTCCCAGGCAGACTGCCACAGTGCCACTTCCAAAACCGGCCTGCTCCTCTGACTGCTGCAGTTTTCTTCTGGCATATGCTGCCTGCCTTCACCTTGCCTCGCGTCCTCACCGACCGACTCACTCCACTCCAGTCAGACCACGTCCACGCCTGTCCATTCCGCGTGCGCTCTAGGCCTGGGCTGGGCCTGGGACAGGCTGGTGGTGCTTGCTGCGCACTCTCCCTCTGCTGGCGTGACGTCGTGCCACTGTGCACCCCCCCGCTGGCCTGTTTGTAGAGGCGCCGCAAGCGGCGAGACGCTGCCTGCACTGTTGTATGTCCATCTTCTGGCTGCCTTGGTCCTGCAGGAGGACTGGAGCAAAGGGAATGGCATTCCTGCTGTGGAAATAGTGCGGCAACGTCATTCCCATGCGTTCCTGCAGGACTCGAGCCCTTACGCTAACACTTTAAACCAGTGCCGTTTACAGTTGTATTATGAGCACGTGTAACAATGCAATTCCAAATGGGGCCTGTCCTTACCATAAGTGCTGGACAGACTAACTCCAACTTCGGCATAACCCATTACCAAGTATTTAATGCTGGCAAGGTCAACAAACCGCCACCCGCACCTCAATGTTAACGGAGGAGCGCCCCACTGCAGCCAGCGCCTGTTCCACACCGGTCTGGAGGCTGAGGTTAAAAATATCCAGGCCAATATCATTGAGGTGAACACCATCCGGTAGCAATAGATCACCATTAGCCCCCTCCAAATCCTTGTGCCAGACAACGATCCCCCCGATTCTCTGAACACACTTGGAAAACTTTGTACCAAGAGACAGGTTTTATTTGGTTGGTGACAGACTGGAGGGTGAGTACATCAACTGGGGGCTGGCTGACTTTCATGCACCTCTTACAATCCTTTAACCTCATTTTGTGTTTTGTTATAGGGATGGAGACGCCGGGCAACACCAGCTTGGGTCTCACTTAAAGTCCCACCTAGTCCAATATGTTTAAAGTAACCAGGGATGGAGACGCCTTGCTTACAGCTTGGTGCCTCATATAAAGTCCCACCGTGCGATTTTCGTGCGTTTTTGGTGGATGCAGTTTTGATTTGACCTTTGTGTTTTCCGTATACAGGGATGGAGACCAATAGCATGTCCTGCTTGTCTCACATAAAGTCCCAAAGAGGAAATTAGGGATTTCAAAGGCAATGAGCTTTACAGGCCATGCCCCATACATAAAATTCCTACCTATCTATATACTGCATCCACCAACGGGATGGAGTTGTAATGCTTTTCAGCTGGTCTCTTCCAGTTTGCACCATGGTTATAACCTAATTATTTGAGTCTTTGAGACAACAGCCAGTCGTGGATGAGGATGGGTTGGGGGAGGTTGGGCTGTCTCCCTCTCACCTGTTCCCCCATCCACTCATTAGCAGCCATGTGCCTCCAGTGTGAGGACACTAAATTAAGAGTGTAGGACTGCAGATATAACAGGGTGCCGTGAAGTGGCTCTGCAGCTTTCACATGCGTTTGCAAATGTGTGTCAACTAAACCCCTGTTCTTTGTACCAAGAGACAGGTTTTATTTGGTTGGTGACAGACTGGAGGGTGAGTACATCAACTGGGGGCTGGCTGACTTTCATGCACCTCTTACAATCCTTCAACCTCATTTTGTGTTTTGTTATAGGGATGGAGACGCCGGGCAACACCAGCTTGGGTCTCACTTAAAGTCCCACCTAGTCCAATATGTTTAAAGTAACCAGGGATGGAGACGCCTTGCTTACAGCTTGGTGCCTCATATAAAGTCCCACCGTGCGATTTTCGTGCGTTTTTGGTGGATGCAGTTTTGATTTGACCTTTGTGTTTTCCGTATACAGGGATGGAGACCAATAGCATGTCCTGCTTGTCTCAGATAAAGTCCCAAAGAGGAAATTAGGGATTTCAAAGGCAATGAGCTTTACAGGCCATGCCCCATACATAAAATTCCTACCTATCTATATACTGCATCCACCAAGGGGATGGAGTTGTAATGCTTTTCAGCTGGTCTCTTCCAGTTTGCACCATGGTTATAACCTAATTATTTGAGTCTTTGAGACAACAGCCAGTCGTGGATGAGGATGGGTTGGGGGAGGTTGGGCTGTCTCCCTCTCACCTGTTCCCCCATCCACTCATTAGGAGCCATGTGCCTCCAGTGTGAGGACACTAAATTAAGAGTGTAGGACTGCAGATATAACAGGGTGCCGTGAAGTGGCTCTGCAGCTTTCACATGCGTTTGCAAATGTGTGTCAACTAAACCCCTGTTCTTTGTACCAAGAGACAGGTTTTATTTGGTTGGTGACAGACTGGAGGGTGAGTACATCAACTGGGGGCTGGCTGACTTTCATGCACCTCTTACAATCCTTTAACCTCATTTTGTGTTTTGTTATAGGGATGGAGACGCCGGGCAACACCAGCTTGGGTCTCACTTAAAGTCCCACCTAGTCCAATATGTTTAAAGGAAAACTGTGTATTAACCTTCCGGCGAAAGCAATCCAAACGTGGACCAGGTATGTCCCGGCCCAAATAAGCCGGGGAATGATTTCAGACCAAACAATTACTATGTTGGTGAAGACTGCTTAACAATGGGGTCGATAAACATGGGATCGGAGATGTAAACACTCTGGAAGCACCTGAGACCAGCGTAAACCACACCGCCTATGCCAACGAATTCTGGCCACATCAAAAGCGAAACCCAAATTCTTGCTGTAACTCCGCAACTCCGCCTGTCGAGAGGCCCAATATATAAAGGAGTCGCCAATGATCCAAATCAAGGCTGAGAGAAAGTCTGCAATCAAAACAATAAGTGTGGGTGGACATACAAGAAAAAACGAGAAGATTCCCACCTTTCCAGACGTTGGAGCTCTGTATCGGAAAAACCCATGCCAGAAGCCGCGGTAGCTGCGCCAATACGGAAAGAGAGAGTAGAAAATTTACAGGAAAGAAGGCCTAATGCATCGAGGCAACATGGGAAAACCTGCAAGAATTTAAATCTACTCAAAGAGGAAGAATCAGAGTGAACAAGAAAAGTGGGGGACGGAGGGGGAACGGAAAAAAAACGCGAGGCCAACCCAACTGGTTAAAAAGGACCCCCTGCCACAGCTGTCTGCTTTGGAAGTGCATAGCAACACCGATGCACAGCGCTCGGAGATGAACACGTCATTAACTTGAACACCACCCGCCAAGGATCTGGATTTGGAAACCAACTCGCTCACATGGAAAGCTCCAAAAAACGCCCATGAAAACGCAACCTGAAAAAGAAGGGTGTTAAAATCTGAAGAACATATCGTTGGTTAAAGAGAGATATGGCAGACTGCAGATCTGGGAATCGCAGGGGAGGGAGAGCCAGCACCATCAGCGCCCTCGGACCCGGGAAGAAGGTGAGCATTCCTGTCCCTGTAATGGGACCGGGAAGAAGAAGGGCTCTGCCGAGATGGCGGGTGAGAGTGCTTGTGGTTCCCAAGGGCCAGGGGGCACACTTCAGGGCTCCCTGGAGGAAGGGCACCCGGAGGGGGAGCAGGCTCAGGGGAAAGGAGGGTAAGGAGCAGGTCCATCTGACCTCTGTCCAGCAAGTCATGGACTCTGGAAAGGATAACATCAGGGTCCATGTTAAATCTTTAGCTCTGCACTTCATCCAGCTCTTTCATCCATGTGTTTAATCCAAAGAGACCCAGCATTCCATAGGGGGAATAACTTTAGTGAGCTCAGGCCCGGCCCCGTCACCCTAATCCAATTGCCTGTGATTACCTCACATGCTGACCCCCCCCCCCACCAAGGCTGATCTTTCCTGGCCATGCCCCATCAGTCAAGGCTCTCTTTCCCAAGAGGATCAAGAGGCCCTCATGTGTTGTATATGTAGCACCCTCCTAGGTAGGTGCTAGGTAACCTTTAGGGGAGACCTTGTCTGCTTATCAGCAGGATGCAATTATTTAGCTAGGCTGTCATGTGTCCTCAGGTGTGACTGTTGGGCTAGGGAGTCTCCGCACTGCACCCAATGAGGGTTCTTATTGGACAGTGGAGGAAACCTAGTCAATAGCACACCAGGGCTTGTATCTATCCCAGAGAGGGCAGAATCTGTCACAAGGCATCCTGGAAGGGGTATAAGTCTGAGGAGAGCACATGACAGATTGTCTTTGGCAGGAAGCAGAGTCCCAGGAGGGAGGTGACGGCTGTCTCTTCTCCTGTCAGCGTGGAACGGGTGTCCTAGGCGGCTGGCCTAAGAGGAGAGAGGGTTGAGCTGAGCTTCAGAGAGGGATCCAGTGTGCTGAGGACCAAGCGGAGCTGTGGGGGCCAGAGTTTCCAATAAAGCAGTGAGTACTGTAAACTGCCTATGATAGGGGACCACTCCAGAAGGTCAGAGGGATCCAGGAGCCACCTAGCCTGTGTAGAAGATTAGAAAGGGGGTGCCAGAATTTAAGCCCTGAAGAGCAAGGGGGTGCCAATGTGGCCCTGGAAGAGTTAAGAGTTGCAGCAGTATTCACAGTTAAGCTACCTCAGCCGGGAGTGTCAGAAGTCAGTTCAAGTTCACAGACAGCAAATCAGAGCTAAGTAGCAGCAACGGGCTTTGACCGACATTCAGCCAGCATCAAGTCAGCGTCAAGAGGCATTTCTCTCAGTGTCCCATTCTATTGTGTATAGTTGAGCCAGAGGAGTATCCCACTCATTCCCTTCTCCCATCCAAGTTCCTAAATAAATACAAAACCAAAGATGCCGGACTGTTTCTTGTCTCAGTGCTCACACTTGGAGAACATGCTTAAATGTGCTGGTGTTTCTAGCGGAAACCCTGGTAGACCCACTTCCAACAAAATGGCTGGTAATCCTGCTACATTTGGCGGCTCGTCCGGGATTTCGCCATGGGTTACTGGGTCGGTTTTCCCTGGCAACGGCCAAAGAAAAAGTCAAAAATCTCAATTTTTGTGCCCAGAACTTTTATTCAAATCTCAAGCCAAGTGTGAGACTGGATCTGCAGGAGGTAGGGAGAGTGGGATGAAGATTGAAGTGCACATGGAAGGTTGCCCTTGGCAACGCAAGTGTTCCAGTCAGTTCTGTAAAATGATGGAAACCTTCCATCTTGACTATGATATGTACTCTGATATCAGGCATTGGAAAGCAGGGAGGAAGAGTGTGTCAGTGTACAAAAGCTGCAGCTGCTTAACAGAGAAAGGTCCAGGGAGGGACAAAGAAAATGGCGGCAAGGGGCATGAAGAGCAAGGTGCCAGGGGCCAGGTGTGTGTGCAAGCTATATGGGCTAATGTTGACCGTGCTTATCACAGCGGGACATTCATTTTGTACAGTGATTGCATGGATACTGTGAAGGTTGAAGTCGGCCATGCCGTGAGGAGCAGTGGGACTATCTTCGGAGACAGTATGGAGGGCCTTTCTTGCACATGTTTTGGGGAGAGGACTATTGACCGTGCTTATGACAGTGGGATATATCTCTTGCCTGGCAAAGAGGGACAGCTGGCTCCAGGAGAGGGAAGCGCAGCTGGGGCCCTGTTGCAAGTAAGGAGAGTGGATGCATGTCTAGTGAGGGACGTGGTCCGCTTTACAGTAAGTTCCCTGTGGGCTGGAGAGAGAGAGAGCATGAGTTACTGTACCGCGTGGGAGAGCGCGATCCACACAGACCTGCCTAGCAGGAGGAGCCACCGCCAAAAAAAGTAAAGAGGGTGGGGATAATGGTTGCATCCAGCCAATCAGAAGTGACAAAGGGAGTCCATTTAATACCCCCTCCTTCGGGTGTGGCTGAGAGGGAGACACGTGTAGGAGAAAGTAACATGGCGTTTGCAGGAGAACAGAAGAGTGTGACCGCTATTACTACACCCACCGGCAGGAAACCTGCTAAACAGACACTGGAGCAGACCCAACTGCCCAGCCAAACTTTCATATGGGATACCGGCGTCCAGCCTGCAGTATCTAGGAATGGTATGTCCCCAGTGTATCAGTATCACAATGAAGGTGCAAGTGTGGGATCAATGTGGGCAATGTGGCTATCTACTGCTGTGGGCAGAGAGAAGTGAAGGCCGGCCCAAGCAGATGTGTGTTTCTTGGGAGTCCGGGTTCACTCAGAAGGTGACCGGTACAGAGTCCAAGTTCTTCCGCGGAGGCAGTAGGGGCATGATATGTGTCATGATGAAGCTAAAAGCCATGCAGGCTGACAGTGGGCCAGCATTATCTGTGAGAGGGACTCGGTCACTAGGAGCTCTGGGGAGAGAACGCATGCCGGCACAAATGGTCGGAGAGTGGCCAGAAGATGCATTAGCCGCAGCAGCAGTGGGGTCTGCCCCTATTACAATTTTGCAGCAAACATGGCCTGCAGCCATTAAGGCTTCACCCACAAGCACTAGTGGTGAGGAAGAAGCCGGAATTGTTAACATAGGATCCCCATCATTTCAGTACAAATATGGATCCATAGAGGAAGGGATTGATGATTGGGGATTCGCTGACGAAACGGAGTGGGACTGGGGGTCAGAGACTGGGAACAGCTCCCCAGGCCCTGAAGTTGCTATTGCTCTTGACAAAGAGGCCAAGGAGGCCATAGAAAGAGGGGAGTTGGCGCAAAAACTGGGATTCTGTGAAGCATACACTAAAAGGATTCCAGATTTATCTCCCCCTACAAACTGCGCCCGGGCTCGGTATCAGAACACAGCATATGACACTTTCATTCAGCAGGTGGAAACCCCTTTTTCTCTGCCAGGGAGAGGCAACAGAAAGACCCTCCCCCCAGTTGTCCAGAACGCAGAGATGGATGCAGTGCAAGGTGGCGCTAGAATACGGATATGACTATCCTAATGCTCCCAGAGAGGTCATGCTACTTATTGAAAAGCAGAGGGACTTTTGGTGTGATGAAGCTATCTGGGACTTTCTCTTCATTCCCAAACCCTATAGGGACTCACCAGTAGCTGACCTGAAGGAGAGGTTCAAGGCCGTCAAGGCACAATGGAACTATGGGCGATCTACAGTCAGGTCCATAAATATTGGGACATCGACACAATTCTAATCTTTTTGGCTCTATACACCACCACAATGGATTTGAAATGAAACAAACAAGATTTAACTGCAGATTTTCAGCTTTAATTTGAGGGTATTTACATCCACATAAGGTGAAAGGTGTAGGAATTACAACAGTTTGTATATGTGTCTCCCACTTTTTAAGGGACCAAAAGGAATGGGACAATTGTCTGCTCAGCTGTTCCATGGCCAGGTGTGTGTTATTCCCTCATTATCCCATTTACAAGGAGCAGATAAAAGGTCCAGAGTTAATTTGCATTTGGAATCTGTTGCTGTTAACTCTCAATATGAGATCCAAAGAGCTGTCACTATCAGTGAAGCAAGCCATCATTAGGCTGAAAAAACAAAACAAATCCATCAGAGAGATATCAAAAACATAAGTGTGTGGCCAAATCAACTGTTTGAAACATCCTTAAAAAGAAAGAACGCACTGGTGAGCTCAGCAACACCAAAAGACCCAGAAGACCACGGAAAACAACTGTGGTGGATGACCGAAGAATTCTTTCCCTGGTGAAGAAAACACCCTTCACAACAGTTGGCCAGATCAAGAACACTCTCCAGGAGGTAGGTGTATGTGTGTCAAAGTCAACAATCAAGAGAAGACTTCACCAGAGTGAATACAGAGGGTTCACCACAAGATGTAAACCATTGGTGAGCCTCAAAAACAGGAAGGCCAGATTAGAGTTTGCCAAACAACATCTAAAAAAGCCTTCACAGTTCTGTAACAACATCCTATGGACAGATGAGATCAAGATCAACTTTTACCAGAGTGATGGGAAGAGAAGAGTATGGAGAAGGAAAGGAACTGCTCATGATCCAAAGCATACCACCTCATCAGTGAAGCATGGTGGTGGTAGTGTCATGGCGTGGGCATGTATGGCTGCCAATGGAACTGGTTTTCTTGTATTTATTGATGATGTGACTGCTGACAAAAGCAGCAGGATGAATTCTGAAGTGTTTCGGGCAATATTATCTGCTCATATTCAGCCAAGTGCTTCAGAACTCATTGGACGGCACTTCACAGTGCAGATGGACAATGACCCGAAGCACACTGCGAAAGCAGCCAAAGAGTTTTTTAAGGGAAAGAAGTGGAATGTTATGCAATGGCCAAGTCAACCACCTGATCTGAATCTGATTGAGCATGCATTTCACTTGCTGAAGACAAAACTGAAGGGAAAATGCCCCAAGAACAAGCCAGGAACTGAAGACAGTTGCAGTAGAGGCCTGGCAGAGCATCACCAGGGATGAAAAACAGCGTCTGGTGATGGCTATGCGTTCAAGACTTCAGGCTGTAATTGACTGCAAAGGATTTGCAACCAAGTATTAAAAAGTGAAAATTTGATTTATGATTATTAATCTGTCCCATTACTTTTGGTTCCTTAAAAAGTGGAAGGCACATATACAAACTGTTGTAATTCCTACACCGTTCACCGGATTTGGATGTAAATACCCTCAAATTAAAGTCTGCAGTTAAAGCACATATTGTTTGTTTAATTTCAAATCCATTGTGGTGGTCCGTCCGTGTAAAAGACAATCAGGGTCCCTCATCCAGAGTATTACATTTGAAAAGAAAAGGAGGAAGTTTATTTGTAATTTCGCTATTCAATCAAGACTATGTAATCACGGCTGGCTAGCCGTCACAACTGACCAAGGAACTAACAAAATATAATGCTGAACTTATGCAAGTTATTAAAAGTGAAGTATGGTTCTATTTATAAGATCCCTTGGGCCTTCGGGATTACAAATACTGTGCCAAAGACTATGCACACTACGTCCAAAAGATTTGGTGGGGGTTGTCCTGGAAGACCACTTTTCATATTTCCCTGACTCAGCAGGATTGCAAGCCACTCAGGCTCCAGTGGTTTGCCCTGTTTCCTAACAAGAAGTGTTCTGAAATCCCGAAATAATCCTGTTGTAGAGTCACCAGAAGTGACATGGTTGGAGTTCTCGGCAAATTAGAGTTTTCGGCAGAACACCGACACTGGGTCAATGGGGGGAACCAGTGGGCACTGCCGGGGATAGTCTCATTTTCCCAGCAGATTTTAAAGGAAAACCCCTCTTTAATGGAGTAATGTTTGGTGATGCAGGCATCAAAAGAGGCAAATATTTGCACTTTTTACGTTCATTTTAGTTTATTGTCAGTGTTGCTTTAAATACCTGGTGGGTGATCTATTCACATAAAAGTCAAATTCCCATTTGGCCAGCAGTCCTTTTTTCCAAGCAGTTCAGTCAACTTGTGGGTCAATGTTTTTTTTTTTTTTGGTGGTGGTGGTGGGGGGGGGGGGGGGGTGAATTAATAAAGCTGGAACCCTGACTTTTTTGTATTTATTTTATGTTATTATTATCATCCAATAGTATGGCAGTGGTGTACAGTATATATATATATATATATATATATATATATATATATATGTATGTATATGTATATATATATACATAGAGAGAGAGAGAATCAGAATATTGTGCTGGCAGCTTCTGCACAGTGAAGGATTTTCACAATCACTTTGGATTATGAATGAGATAAATGGATGTGGCACTGTGATAGTCAAGTTCAGATACAAATTTGTTCTAATGACAAACTGTTTATAAAACCAATGGATTTCAGAAGCTTTAAAAACCAAAAGTCAGGGTATGACAATGTTGTGGGTTTGCACCATATCTGTCAGCAGCTGGTTCTGGTTTTTCATTTCAATAAACATGTATCTGGACTTGAGTATCAGGGTGTGGTGCTTTAATTCTAGATTCGTTGTTTTTTTTGTACTCTCTTCTCACCCCTGTGTGGGTGGTTTTGTGGCATTTAAACTCATCGGCTGCGATCAGTTACTTTATCTTAGTTTATTTATCATACGTCCGTCCCCCTGCTTCCTTTTTTCATGAGAAAATAATCAGACCTGAAGAGCTAATAGACATATTCTGTTCTTACTTAACCACATTCTTATTGTACTGCATTAGGATTTCTACTTTGTGTGCAGATTATCTACAGGGGTTACAAGAAGATCTATGCAGCTCAGAGGAAGGATCAGTTGTATGTGGCACAAAATGGTTTAAAGTGAGTTTTGGGGCACCCATTCCTTGTTTTTTGTTGTTGCCAATTACTGTATGTCATTATTCCAACTAGTATTGTGGCTTGGGTTTGCTTTGGTGCAAGACATGGGCCAATCAGCTGGCGGGGGCCGGACTAATGCATGACAGTGTAGATTCAAATGGACTTGGGAGACATATGTAACACCCTACAAGTAGGTGCTAGGTAAATGTATAGTGGGCCTTGTCTGCCTAACAGCAGGGCCATGATTGCTTTTTGGTTAGGGTGTCATGGCTTCCAGGTGTGTCTGCTGAGAGGGGAGTCTCCCCACTGGATCTGTGAGAGGCTTCTCATAGGGCAGTGGAGGAAACCCAATCAGGGTCACATTCAGGCTTGTAACTACCGTAGAAGGCAGATTCTGCTGCAAAGGATTCTGGGAGTGGGTATAAGCCTGAGGGGAGTGCGTGACTCAGTGTCTTTGGCGGGAGCAGAGTCCCAGGAGGGAGAAAATGGCTGTCTCACCTTCTGTCTGAGGAAGTGGATGTCTCAGGGTGCTGTTTGAGAATCCAGAGGATGCTGAGTTGCGGGGATCCGGTGTGCCAAGAACCAGCGGAGAGAAAGAGGGGTCCAGTCCCAGGAAAGCCTACACAGTCGTGAGTACTGCGGATTGCCCCTGGGGGTCTGCCTAGAGTCAGTGGGGACCATTCCGGAGAAGGTTCTAGGATCCAAGTGTCAGCTTGCTGTAAAGGAGGTACCTAGGTTGAGGACCCTGAAGTGACAGAGGGGGTACCTAGTCAGGGGACCCTGAGGAGTTAAAGGGGGCACCTGCAGTTTGGGCCCTGAAGAGTCAGTGCACAGTGTGTAGTGCATCAATTAAGAGTTGCAGCCATACAGGAGGCAAGAGGGAGTAGTCAGTGACTTTTGAGTGCCAGCAGTGTCAGAAGTTCAATATTCTACAGTCCTGGATCTTCTGGACTTAAGACGGAGTTCCAGCACAGCTTTCAGAGATACAGGGTGTTCAAAGCGCCAGTAAGTGTTGGCTAGCGTCGTCTGGCATCAAGACAGTGCTAACAGGCATTTTTACTATAAAAGTCCTGGAGTTGTACATAGTTGAGCCAAAGGAGTATCCCACTCATTCCCTTCTCCCATCCCCTAAAAATACAATAAAACAACCAAACAAAGATGCCGGAGTTGTCAATGTCTCAATTCTCACACCCAGGGTCGCAGCTCACATGGGCTGGAGAGGTAACTGGTAACAATGGCAGACCCACATCAGGCCAAATGCCTGGAAAACCTGCTACACATATAAAGCATATAAAAAGTGTACATGGTTAGTCATAGTTGGTCTGGTTGAAAAAAGACACAAGTCCATTTAGTTCAACCAATAAAAAAAAAATAAAAAATTTAGCACTGTCCCCTTGAGGACTGCCGGATTTTTCACCTTTGGATCCCCCTGGGTTACCATTAGGAACTGGAGCATGCACAATTTAGCACTTTACTCTCAGTCAATGAACAGGGGATGTAGTTGTTTTTATGGTTTTATTTAATTTAGGGATGAGAGATGGGAAAAGTGGGATACTCAAACTTGAACTATTCACAATAGGTGAGGACTCCTGTCTGAAGATGCAGCCAGGCTGTGGATTCACCTTGCCACTTAGATAAATTTAGGATTACTTGTAAGGATGAATTATCTTCGGGATACACATCTAGTACCCCCTTTCACTCAACACACTGACACCCGTCCTCTGATTATCCTATACCGGGGTGGCCCCCCTCAGGTCAGGCCCCTAGACACGATCCCCTGTACTCACGATACTGTTTTTCGAGGGTCTCCAGTGTCTCTACCCCCTCAGTCAGCTCTCCTGGACCTCTAGGTTCAGCTCCTTCCTTCCTGGTCCCCAGGCTGACTACCTGTGCAAGCGTGCTACTGCTACAGAGGAGAAGACAGCCATCACCCTCCCTCCTGGACTCTGTTCACCAGCCAAAGACCCCGCAGCACCTGGCTTTTATACAGTATCGCATAATGCACTGAGACAATCAGTCTGTGCCAATCACTGGGTCTGTATCAAAGCCTATGTACCCATTGGTCAAATTCCATCCACTGTCTAATATGTCTCCCTATTGGACCAGTGTGGAACACTACTTAGACCAAATTAATCACACACTGAGCACCATGAGCAGACCTAACTCACAGATCCATATTTGGATATAAAATCTCTTTTCCTCTAGAAGTAAAGCATGCCCTCTTGTCCTCTGTGATGACCTTAAAGTGAATAACTCAACACCAAGTTCAGTTTCAACATGTTGATTAATGATCCAATTTGCTCCAGCCACGAGAGGCAATCGAATATTCCCTGGATCAACTTTACCTATAAATATTAGTACCCAGTTAAATTATGTACACCCAGGAAAGAATCCAGGTCTTTTTTAAAGCAATCTAGTGAGCTGGCCAGAACCGACTATGGAGGGAGTCTATTCCACATTTTCACAACTCTTACTGTAAAGAAACCTTTCCATATTTGGAGATAAATCTATTTTTCTTTGCACAGCATACTAGTACATTATGACACACTTACTTGTCAAGCCTCCTGAGCAGCGTTGTCACGGATCCCCGACTCAACCATCTTCACCCGGTCTTCCTTCCAGGTTTGCAGGTTCCAGCTGTATGAATGACCTAGGCCACAGTGACGTCACTCCCACACATGCACACGGAACCCCTCGGCTTGAGCACGGAGCTCTTAAGGTACGGCTCGTGATGCCATCCCTTCAAAGCGCATGTGCCAGTGACATCACCGGGAGCATCCCTTGTGGGTGTCTCCTAAACAGTGCAAGTTTAGGAAATATTCATGGTACCTACAGATAAGCCTTAATATAAGCTTAGCTGTAGGTACAAGTTCAAACGTGGAGTTTACCTCCACTGTAACCCCTTAGAGCCTAAGCCTTTTTCTGGCGATTGTTGCTTACAAGCTAAAACCAGTAGTTTTTACTAGAAAATTACTTAGAACCTCCAAACATTATATATATATATATATATATATATTAGCAGAGACCCTAGAGAATAAAATGGTGGTCAGTGCAATATTTTATGTCACATTGTATTTGCGCAGTGGTCTTTCAAATGCAATTTTTTTAGGAAGAAATACACTTTCATGAACTTAACCACATAATGACCGCCCACCGCAGTTTTACAGCGGCAGACAGCCGCTCCTGGGCAAATCGACGTAATATAACGTCGCTCGCTCAGGAGACTCTGGGGGGCGAGTGCGCCCCGCTGGCGGCGCGCTCCCCCTCACTCGTCAGCTGGGTAGCCAGTGTGTGTGCCCGGCGGCTCCGATGGCCGCCGGACACTCGCGATCTCCCGCAGCTGAGAGAGAAAGACAGACAGCTGATGTAAACACAGCCGTCTGTCATTCTCCCTTAGATGTTCCCAGAGGCTATATGATACTGCTATATAGAATCGCATGTCTCTGTGATGATCTAACAAGCCACACCCCCTGACAGTTAGAATCACGCCCCTAGGGTCACATTTAACCCCTTGATCACCAATACAGTTAACCCCTTCCCTGCCAGTGTCATTTTTACAGTAACAGTGCATATTTATAGCACTAATTACTGTAGTAATGTCACTGGTACCCCCAAAAGTGTCAAAAATGTCAGTTAGGGGTCCGATCTGTCCATCGCAATGTCGCAGTCCCGCAAAAAAAATCGCAGATCGCCCTTATTACTAGTTAAAAAAAAAAACAATAAAAATGACATAAATCTTTCCCGTAGTTAGTAAACGCAATAACTTTTGCGCAAACCAATCAAAATACGCTTATTGCGATTTTTTTTACCAAAAATATGTAGCAGAAAACAAATTATCAGAAAAATAGATTTTTACTTTTTTTTTTTGAGAATTTCATATAAAAGAATGTGAAAAATATTGTTATTTTTTCAAAATTGTCGCTCTTTTTTTGTTTATTGCACATAAAATTTAAATCGCACAGGTGATCAAATACCAACAAAAGAAAGCTCTGTTTGTGGGAAAAAAAGGACGTCAATTTCGTTTGGGTACAGCGTCGCACGACCGCGCAATTGTCCGTTAAAGTAATGCAGTGCCGAATCGCAAAATAGGGCCTGGTCTTTGAGCAACCAAATCCTCCGGGGCTAAAGTGGTTAAAAAAAAAAAAAAACTGTAAAGTTAGCCCAATTTTTTTGTATAATGTGAAAGATGATGTTAATCCGAGTAAATATATACCTAACATGTTATGCTTTAATATTGCGCATGCTTGTGGAATGACAACAAACTATGGTACTTAAAAATCTCCATAGGCGACGCTTAAAGTTTTTTTTTAAACGGTTACCAGTCTAAGTGGCACTGGCAGGCAGATCGGTAGGCTGGAACCTACACTCAGTAGGGGACAGGCCGAAGGCTAGGCAGAAGAGGTGCCCATCTTGAGTACCAGGAGGAGAAGCAAAAAGGGGCAGGACCTGCAACCTATGCTGCTGAAGTCGTTTGCAGCTTGTGTAGGGAGGATGGCCTTTTTGCCTTGGTGCTAAAGAACTTTGTCCGGCCAGTGCCCTCAGTCAGCAACACAACGAGTGATTGGCTGTAAGCCATCCCAGGTCATGACCTAAGCTGGCTACTCAAAATTCAAAAATGACTTCATTATCTCATTCTTTTATATGATAAGACATCTTAATGCTATTAAAGCTCTGTAAGTACCTTGGTTGGACTTGGTATCAGTATTTTGCAACCTACTATACAGTCTGTACAACAGAGCTCAGAGAAGCAGCACAATGAGCCAATCAAATCTGTCTACTGATTCTTCTTTCACTTTCCAGTCCAGTAGGAAATAAGGCAGAGGAGTAACTAGAACCTTCAGGGCCCCGGTGCAAGAAACCATGAAGGGCCCCCCCTGACCTCCTTCCATACAAGCTCTAGGCTCCCAGTTCTAGGAGGGCATCCATGGACATCCCCCTAGAATCCTGCCTCCCACGTGCCCCCTGGGGTGCGCATTCAGCTGTGTTCTTCGGACAATCACAGTGGCCCTTTATCATGTGATCAGCTGATCACATGTAAACAGACTTGCCGGTTATTGGCACTCCTTTCTTCCCATGCTGTGTCTGTGTGAGGAAAGAAGAGCTGTTAACCAGCAAGACTGTCAGTACATTGTTTACACTGATAATCAAGGCTCTGGTCATCAGTGTCCTGATTATCAGTGCTCATGAATGCCACCTATTAATGCTCATGAATGTCGCCTATCAGTGCCCATTAGTGCTGCCTTTCAGTGCTCATGAGTGCCGCCTATCAGTGCTCATCAGTGCCACCTATCAGTGCTGCCTATCAGTGCCACCAATCAGTGCTCATCAATACCGCCTATCAGTGCCGCCTATCAGTGCTCATCAATGCCCATCAGTGCTGCCTATCAGTGCTCATCAATGCTGCCTATCAGTGCCCATCAGTGTTGCCTATCAGTGCCAACTATCAGTGCTCATCAATGCTACCTATCAGTGCCACCTATTAGTGATCATCAATGCCGCCTATCAGTGCTCATCAATGCCGCCGATCAGTGCTCATCAATGCTGCCTATCAGTGCCACGTATCAGTGCTCATCAATGCTGCCTATCAGTGCCACCTATCAGTGCTCGTCAGTATTTCCTATCAGTGCTGCCCATCAGTGCCACTTATCAGTGCTCATCAATGCCATTTGTTAGTGCCACTTAGTGCTCATGAATGCTGCCCATCAGTGTCCATCAATGCTGCCTATCAGTGCCCATCATTGCTGCCTATCAGTGCCCATCAGTGCTGCCTATCAGTGCCATCTATCAGTGCTCTTTAATGCTACCTATCAGTGCCACCCATCAGTGCTCATCAATGCCATCTATCAATGCTCATCAATGCCGCCGATCAGTGTTTATCAATGCTGCCTATCAGGCAGGAGGTGGCGGGCCCCCTCCTCTCGTAGTGACTGCCCCCTCTCCTCGCAGTGACAGAACAGGTGGGAGGGGGTGTGCCCCCTCCTCTCACAGTGACTACTCCCTCTCCTTGCAGTGTTAGAACAGGTGGGTGGCGATGGGCCCCCTCCTCTCGCAGTGGCTGCTCCCTCCCCTCGCAGTGACAGAAAGGGTGGGCGGGGGTGAGTCCCCTGGCTGGGACTGTAGTGGGACTACCCACTACTGTACCCTAACATTGCCCAGCAGCAGGACATTTTTAATAAGGGAAAATTGACTGAATTGTACTAGAGAATAAAAGTACATGCAGGTGTTTCATTACTATAATTAACCACTTAAGCCCCGGAGGATTTGGCTGCTCAAAGACCAGAGGTCTTTTTTCAACTTGGCACTTCGTGACTTTAACTGACAATTGCGCGGTCATGCAAAGCTGTACCCAAACAAAATTTATGTCCTTTTTTTTCCCACAAACAGAACTTTCTTTTGGTGGTATTTGAACACTTCTGGGCTTTTTATTTTTTGCGATATTAATAAAAAAAGAGCGAAAATTTTGAGAAAAAATTAAATTTTCAAATTTGTCTTTTAAAAAATATCCAATATACTCAATTTATGTCATATATTTTGGCCATAATGTATTTAGCTACATGTCTTTGACAAAAAAAATCTCAATGAGCGTATTTTTATTGGTTTGCGCAAAAGTTATAGCGTCTACAATCTATGGTGTAAATACTGAAATTTACGCAGCTTTAATTTCTGACTGCCTATCTCATTTCATGAAGTGCTAAAATGGCAGGGTAGTACAAACCCCCCCATATTACCACTTTTTGGAAAGTAGACATCCTAAGGAATGTTCTGAGAGGCATGTTGAGCTCATTGAATATTTCATTTTTTTGTCACAGGTGTTTGAAAAATGACTAAAAAAAAAAAATTTTTTTTTTACACAAAGTTGTCATTGAAATGATATATTGCTCACACATGCCATGGGTATATGTGTAATTACACCCCAAAATATATTCTGCTGCTTCTCCTGAGTACAGGGATACCACATATGTGAGACTTATTGGGAGCCTAGCTGTGTACGGGACCCCGAAACCAATCCCCACCATCAGAATTTCAAAGGGCGTACATTTTTCATTGCATTTTCTCACTACCTATAACGGTTTAGGAGGCCCTGAAATGTCAAGATACCACAAAACCCCCCAAAATGACCCAATTTTGGAAAGTAGACACCCCAAGCTGTTTGCTGAGAGGCATGGTGAGTCCATGGAATATTTTATATTTTACCACAAGTTTTGGGAAAATTACAATTTTTTTTTTTTAACACAAAGTTGTCACTAAAAGATACATGTCTCACACATGACATGGGTATATGTGGAATGACACCACAAAATACATTCTGCCACTTCTCCTGAGTATGGGGATACCCCACATGTGAGACTTTTCGAGAGCCTAGCTGTGTACGGGACCCCGAAAATCAATCACCATCTTCAGGTTTTCTAATGGCGTAAATTTTTGATTTTACTCCTCACTACCCATCACAGTTTCGGAGGCCCTGAAACTTCAAGATAGCACAAACCCCCCCCCCAAATGACCCCATTTTGGAAAGAAGACACCCCAAGCTATTTGCTGAGAGGCATGGTGAGTCCATGGAATATTTTATATTTTGCCACAAGTTTCGGGAAAATTACATTTTTTTTTAATTTTATTTAATACAAAGTTGTCACTAAATGATAAATTGCTCACACATGCCAAGGGTATATGTGGAATGACACCCCAAAATACATTCTACTGCTTCCCCTGAGTACAGGGATACCACATGTATGAGACTTTTTGGGAGCCTATCTGAGTACAGGACCCCGAAAACCAATCAACACTCTCAGGTTTTCTAATGGCGTAAATTGTGCATTTTACCTCTGCACTACCTGTCACAGTTTCGGAGGCCCTAAAATTCCAAGATAGCACGAACCCCCCCAAATGACCCCATTTTGGAAAGTAGACACCCCAAGCTATTTGCTGAGAGGCATGGTTAGTCCATGGAATATTTTATATTTTGCCACAAGTTCCGGGAAATATATATATATATATATATATATATATATATATATATATATATATATATTTGTTTTTTTTTTACAGAAAGTTGTCACTAAATGATATATTGCTCACACATTCCATGGGTATATGTGAAATGACACCCCAAAATACATTCTGATGCTTCTCCTGAGTATAGGGATACCCCATGTGTGAAATTTTTTTGCAGTCTAGCCGAGTACAGGACCCAAAAACCAATCCCCACTTTCAGGCTTTCCAAGGGCGTAAATTGTTGATTTCACTCCTGACTACCTATCACAGTTTTGGAGGCCATGAAATGCCAAGACAGCACTAACCCCCCCCCCCCCCCCCCCCAATGACTCCTTTTCGGAAAGTAGACACCCTAAGCTATTTGCAGAGAGGCATGTTGAGTGTTTTGCAGATCTCACTTTTTGTCACAAAGTTTTGGAAATTGAAAAAAGAGGGGAAAAATGCATTTTCCTGATTTTTCTTCATTTTCCAGAAAAAAAAAAAAAAAAATGAAAGCTGCAAAATACTCACCATGCCTCTCAGCAAATAGATTGGAGTGTCTACTTTGCAAAATGGGGTCATTTGGGGGGGGGGGGGGTTGTGCCATCTTGGCATTTCATGGCCTTCAAAAGTGTTATAGGTAGTAAGGAGTGTGATCAATTTACGCCATTAGAAAACTTGAAGATGCGGATTGGTTTTCGGGGTCCCGTACACAGCTAGGCTCCCAAAAAGTCTCACACATGTGGTATCCCTGTACTCAGGAGAAGCAACAGAATGTATTTTGGGGTGTCATTTCACATATACCCATGGCATGCGTGAGCAATATATCATTTAGTGACAACTTTCTCTAAAAAAAAACAAAAAAAAAAACAAAAAAAAAAACAAATTGTCATCTTCCCGAAACTTAGGGCAAAATAAAAAATACTCCATGGACTCAATATCACCCACTCTAACCACTTGAAAACCAAGCCTTTTCTGTGACATTTTGTTTACATGAAAAAATATTTTTTTTTACTAGAAAATTACTTTAAACCCCCAAACATTATATATTTCTTTAAAGCAGAGGCCCTATAGAACAAAATGGTGGGTGTTGCAATTTTTTTTGTCACACGGTATTTGCGCACAGATTTTCCAAACGCAATTTCTGCAAAAAAAATAAATTTTTTAAAAATTTATTGCACAAATACACTATATAATTCCAAATTATTTGGTAAAATGTAAAAGATGATCTTATGCCGAGTACATAGATACCAAACATGACATGCTTTAAAAATTGCGCACGCCTGTGCAGCGGCAACAAACTACGTACATTTTTAAAAGCCTTTAAAAGTCTTTACAGGTTACCACTTTAGACTTACAGAGGAGGTCTACTGCAAGAATTACTGCACTTGACCTGGCGTTCGCGGCGATACCTCACATGCATGCTGCAATTGTGGTTTACATATGACACTAGACCAAAGTTTGCGTGCGCCTTTGCGCGCAAGCACGGGGGGACGGGGGGGGGGCTTGATTTTTTTATTTTTTTTATTTTGCTTTTTTATGTTATTTTGAAACTTTTCCTTTCATTTTTTTTTTTTTTTAAATCATTTTTATTGTTATCACAGTGAATTTAAATATCCCCTATGATAGCAATCTGTAGTGACAGATACTTTTTTTAAAAAAAATTGGGGTCTTTTAGAATCTAGATCTCTCCTCTGACCTTAACGCATCTGACCACACCAAAATTTGTGTGATAAAATACTCTCCTAATTTCCCAATGGCGCTGTTTATTTCTGACAAAACAGAAGTCATGAAATGCTCGTAGCTTCCGGTATCTTAGGCCATAGAGATGATTGGAGCCATTCTCCTCTACAATCAGCTCTATGGTTAGATAATTGAACCACCGGCTGCACTCTCGAGTTAACTGGTGGGACAGGAGAGCCCGAGAAAGGCGGTGGTGGGGGGGAGTCCCCTCCCACTGCATGTAAAAGCAGTCTAGCAGCCAATTATCCGCTAGGATTTCTTTTACATGTAAGCCGACCGCTGGCTGTAAAAAACGATACCAAGGTGATGCCTATATCTACAGGCATCATCCTGGTATAACCACTCAACCTGCTGGTCCTTGTTTGGCATATAGTGTAGGTTTTTTTTTTTTTTATGCAGCCTGTGGGCTGAACGAAAAAAAAAGAGAACCTAACAGAAATCAGCACAGGAATATTGTGTAGTATTACACACCATTAACCGCCCAAACAGCCACCCACTGAATTTAATGGTGGGTATACATGACAATATTCCACGTATACCTAAAGGTATTTTAACTGCAGTGTTGAAATCAACCTACCACAGCTGGTGCCATCAGAGGTATCCATATATGCTGTGCGCAAACACTGTTTGTGTGAGAATATATAAAATCAATGTGGCAGCCGACGAGTACCTGCAAGAGAAACAGGTTAACAAAAGAATGAAAAACAAACAAAGTACAGTAAAAGTACAGTAGGAAGAGTAGAAGAACATAAAAAATGACTGACACGACAACTGTTTTTGGATTTTTAATTTTTTTTTGTAACACTATTTTTTATGTGAACTGCGATTTTCAATCTTGAGTCTCTCAAAATGTCGATAGCCATCGAACATCTTTCGAGACCCTGTGCTTGTGTGCCCTACACTATGTCGTGCTGTACCCTACACTAATACTCCACTAGTGTATGGTAGCACTCAAAACATTACCCGATGCAGAGACCAGGTTGGTCAGGTTATCTGGGACAATAATAGCGGGTGTCACGCCTACATCCGCACCTGCTACAGACACAACATCTTCTTTGGGGGTATCTTTTGGTAGGGGTACCCGGGAGGACATGTGGAAAATGTCTCTCATGCAGCCGGCTCACTGCATCTGGAGGGGGAAATTGGGCATGCATATCTCCTGGGTACAGGTAGGCAATGATGATCGCTTCCTGGAATTCTCGGAAAGGATCCAGTTCATCCTGACGCCCTGTATAGGACAAAGGCGTTCAGCATAGCCAATTGGAATAAATAAACAGACACTTTTTTGTACCAGCGTCTGGCTTTACGGGCAACTAAATACGGCGCCAAAAACTGGTCGTTAAGGTCCACCCCTCTCATATTAAGGTTGTAGTTGTGGACACAGAGGGGTTTCTCCATATCGCCAGTTGCCGTAGAAATTTGGATTGTCGTGTCTCGGTGAAGGGAGGACAGAACGAAAACATCCCATGTATCCCTCCACTTCACTGCAAGCAATTTGTCCGTTTTCAAGCAGGCTCTCTCCCCCCGACTAAGATGGGAATTCACGAGCCATTGGGGGAAGCCCCGGCGATTAGGTCGCACGGTGCCACATGCGCCAATTTGTAATTCAAGAAGGTGACTAAATAGTGGCACGCTTGTGCAGAAGTTGTCCATGTACAAATGGTACCCCTTTCCGGATAAGGGTGACACCAAGTCCCAAACTATCTTGCCGCTGCTCCCTATGTAGTCTGGGCAGTTGGGGGGCTCCACAGTGCTATCTTTTCCCTCATAGACCCGGAAACTAACTGTATAGCCTGTGGCCCTGTCACACAGCTTGTACAGTTTGACCCCGTATCTGGCACGCTTCCTGGGGAGGTACTTTTTTCATAGCAAGGCAGCCAGTAAACTTAATCAGGGACTCATCATAGCAGACAACTTTTTTGGTCGTAAACAAGGCTGCAAACCGCTGATTGAAGTGGTCTATGAGGGGCCGAATTTTGTGGAGCCGATCATATTCAGGGTCTCCCCGAGGACGACAGATTTCATTGTCGTTGAAATGCATAAATCGCAGAATTTGCTTGTATCTCGCCCTGGACATGGAGGCAAAGTACATGCAGATATGGTGGAGTGGGCTAGTGGATCAATATAGCCGCAATTCACTCTGTTTGGTTATGCCCATGTGGAGGGAAAGGCCCAGAAAGATTTTAAAATCGGGAACCGTTATAGGTTTCCAGCTGAATGGTCTGGAAGGGGGCAAATTTGGGTTGGCGGCGATAAATAGTTGTGCATATAAATTTGATTGACCCACAATAGATCTGTTAAGATCTTCTGTGAAGAACAGCTCAAAAAAATTCAGGGGCATAAAACTAGCTGTCTCCACGTGAATTCCAGGTTGGGCAGTGAATGGGGGAAGTACTGGCGCTGTAGAATCAGTGGGTTGCCAATTAGGATATGCCAGCACATCAGGGAGGACACTATGGGCTCTATGGGCCTGTTTTCGAATACGCGGTGGCTGCGGGCCACTACTCGTGCTAGCCACAGCACCAGCTTCAACTGCACTTATAGGACTTGCCACATCACCAAGTAAAATAACTATGTACCTGCGCTGCTTATGCCTGAACACCAAATAAATATGTGTTAATAGTAAAGTGCTAGTGCAAAACTGTGCTATGTGCAACTTAAATAATGTGCATTCAAATCATGTGCAACCAAGCTGAATATCAACAATAAATATTGATTATAGATAATAAAAAATCAATAAAGACATTCCATGTGCAAAAATTCCATATACACCAAATATATATATATATAAAAAGTTCATAGATTCCTATAATCTTCTTCCAATAATCTTAAAGTGAAAGTCTCTGTGCTCATCCAAGTGCCTTGTGCTTAAATAAATAAATAAATAAAGTGCCAGTGCTCAGTCCAAGTGAGATGGTGCTCCCCTCTCAGTTCCCCACTCACCAGAAGCTGAGTATAGATTCGCCTTATCAATGGTCCTATGGAGTAGGCACCTCTATAGATCGTCAGCGGAAGGAGGGTACTGATCCACTGCCCCACACTCTATCCAGATATTGCTCCCCCAGTTCATGTAAAGAAAAGGGCCATCATCGTGTAGTATGTTCATCAATTTATTAACACGCAACATAAAGATACACTTACACTCTGTAGAGAAACAATCCGCCTTGTGCAAACCCGCGGGACACCAAGCAAATGGCCGTGCGTTCCACCCGCGTAACCGGAAGCCGGAAGCCAGAGGTGGTTGCAGCCGGAAGTGACGTATTACGTATTCGGACGGCTTGACGCGTTTCGCTCCGCCAATCAGAGCGTTGTCACATCACAAAGTGTTACTGCAGTGCTGGTTGTACTAGGTCCATGGTGTACTAGGCCGCTGGCGCTTGCCAGGCCACCAGAAGGATGAGCGACACTAGTACCGACACTCTGCTCCATACTAGCACCCTGCGATTCCTACATCTCAACAACTCCAGAATGGGGTCGGGTACGCCTGGGTCTAACAGGGACTCATCCGTCGTCAGAGCTATCTGTCAGGGAGCCGTATACTGACCCTGATTCTGCCAGTGAGGCTTCCCCATCGCTCTCATCTGACATGGTCAGTATACTGTAAGCCTCTTCACTACTGTACCAACGTTTGGTCATTTTAGTGAACTAAATTTACCGGTACAGTAGTGTGACTCACAGGTAATAAAAGCACCTGGTTGTCAAGGACTATTTCAACTGCTACCAAAAAAAACTGCTAATGCTAGCAGGGATCAGGCCTGACTCTGCTAAGACAGCGGTTTTGTGTTTTTTTGTAAGTGACAGTAATCTATTGATTACTACACTTACCTGGGTGGGGTGGGCTGGGCTGGGCGGAGAGGAAAAACGCAGGTGCTGGCAGGAATCAGTGCTGATCGTGCAAACACCGCGTTTTGGGAACCCTAAACTATGGGGACACTAGTATAGTTCTGTTCAAACACTATACTAGTAATGGAAGTGTATGTGTGTGTGTGTGTGTGTGTGTGTGTGTGTGTGGTAATCAAGGGGTTATTTCTAACTATGCACCGGGGATCTGCGCTATTTTAGACTGACGCTAACACTAGCTAATGTCACCTGTGTCACTAATAATAGTGTTTAGAAAAAAAACTGTACACTATAAAAGTAACACTGTGACAGGGCAATGAAGGGGTTAACTGGGGGTGATCAGGGGGTTAAATCTTTATTGGGGGGTGGCGGGGACCCTAAACCTCCTTGGGACAGAAACGAACTCGCTAGCGCTAACTCAAGTCACAATCACACTAATACAAAATACAGTAAAACAGTATATTACATATGTATTAGTGTGCAATGTGACAGGGGGGAAGGGGTTAACTGGATGTGATCGGGGGGGATCAGGGGGTTAAATCTTTATTGGGAGGCAGTGGCGAGTATCCTAAGGATAAAAGGAATAACCACAAGCGCTAAACCTGGTCACAAGTCTCACTTATACGGGTATATAGAAAATGTTATATACTGTATACAGTGTGTGTTGTGACAGGGGGTGTAGGGGTGATCAGGGGGTTAAATCTTTATTGGGGGGGTGGCGGGGACCCTAAACCTACTTGGGACAGAAACTAAGTCGCTAGCGCTAACTCAAGTCACAATCGCACTAATACAAAATACAGAAAACAGTATATTACTTTTGTATTAGCGTGCAATGTGACAGGGGGAAGGCATTAACTGTGGGAGATCAGGGGGATCAGGAGGGATCAGGGGGTTAAATCTTTATTGGGAGGGGGTGGCGGGTATCCTAAGGATAAATGGAACGTCCGCAAGCGCTAAACATGGTCACAAGTCACACTTATACGGGTATATAGGAAAATGCTATATACTGTATACAGTGTGTGTTGTGACAGGGGGTGTAGGGGTGATCAGGGGGGATCAGGGGGTTAAATCTTTATTGGGGGGTTGGCGGGGACCCTAAACCTACTTGGGACAGAAACTAAGTCGCTAGCGCTAACTCAAGTCACAATCGCACTAATACAAAATACAGTAAAACAGTATATTACGTTTGTATTAGTGTGCAATGTGACAGGGGGGAAGGGGTTAACCGGGGGTGATCAGGGGGGGATCAGGGGGGATCAGGGGGTTAAATCTTTATTGGGGGGGTGGCGGGTATTTTAACTGTAAAAGGGAGGGCCGCAAGCGCTACACCTGGTCACAAATCACACTTATACGGGTATATAGGAAAATGCTATATACTGTATACAGTGTGTGTTGTGACAGGGGGTGTAGGGGTTAACTGGGGGGGATCGGGGGTTAAATGTGCCTATCTAAGTGTGTGTATGTGTGCTTGGTGCAGTATTCACAGTTAGATGTGCTCTTTCCTCTCGATGAATCCAAAAAGGATCATGGGAGTGGAGAGCACGTCTTTTCTGAGCCTGTGTTTACATTACAGAGGCTCAGCATGGAATCTGATTGGGCAGGACCGATCAACAGGTCCAGGCCAGACCGGCGGGAGCGAGCGACGTAGTAGTTTGCCTGCACGGGGCTGACTGCCGCAGTAAATATACTGTGGGCGGTCGGCAAGTGGTTAAGAGGCTGCAGATGATGTGTGGTTAGGCTCAAATTCACAAAAGCTGGGGCTTTACTACAAGAGTTAAAATACTGTTGAGGATACAAAATGTAAAATTTGTCTGTTTAATCAGGGATAGTAGGCCCTAACTTTTAGCGTGTCCCTAACTTTTATTTTATCTGTGAGGATAGGGGGTGAGGTGGATGTGAGCAGTACAGAATAATGAAGTGGTTTAGAAGCACACTCTTCTTGCACTCTGTTTGTTTTCCTTCAAATGATGCAGCGGTGTGCTGCGAACAAAATGAAGATCCAAGAATAAATGGTTAGCAACAACTGATTGCTGTGCTTTGAGCATCACTAACTTAAAAAAAAGTCCTAACAACATAAAATAATCAAGAGAATTGAAAACCCTAAAAAATCACTCCTCAAACTAAAATCTATGTTTCTTTATAGGTAGGCCTTGCAAAAAAAAAGTAGGTAGGCCTTGCAAAAAAAAAAGTAGTTTTACCTAAAATGAAGGCCCTTGCAACATAAAATAAAAGCTCATTAGGCATGTGCAATTCATTTCGGTTTGAATATAAATTTGCACAAATTTTTGGTTATTCAGAGATTTGGTTTTTTTTCTATAATAGGAATGCGGTTTGGTTTCACTTCTGCCGTGGGTTTTGTGAATCCTGTGGGTTTGAGATTTGCAGTCTTGATGCGTTTATGTACAGATTCGCCTGGGATAATTTTGTAAAGGCCTGATGCACACTGCTGCTGTCAACTCTCGTTTTTGTTAGTTTGGACATTTTTTTAACAGCCCCTAAACTTCCCTCTATGTTATCCTAACTTGCATCGTTTAGGAGATATTTACAATGCATGGAGCCAGGGACATCACTGGTGCATGAGCTCTAAAGGAATGGCTGCCCTGTGCAATGAGCATGCCAGGGAAGATGTTGGTTGTGACAGCGGTGTGTGGGCATCGCTGCGGGGCCTTCGTTCTAAGGTAAGTATCTTATAATCCGCTAGTATGCCATGCATACTAGCTGATTATGCCTTTGTCTTACAGGTTTTTTTTTTTTTTTTTATGGGTTTACAACCTTTTTATAGGCTGTTAAAAAATCCGCCCAAACCCACAAAAACGTGAGTTTAACAGCAGCTAGCAGTGTGCATCAGGCCTTATGGTTTTAAAAATAATTTCCCAGGCGAATCTGCACAAATTCATCAAAATTGCAGATCTCAAACCCACAGGATTCACAAAACCCTCGGCAGCGGTAAAACCAAACCACATTCCTCGTATAGAAAAAACACAAAAGGATTGGCGCAATAGATAATAATACACCCAACAATGGTAGAGTCTAAATACAAGGAAAAAATAAGTGCAGCACTAAAAAATCAAAAGAGATATGATACAATATATGTGCATATATGTTGAAATCAATTAAATTAAATGAATAAAGCAATAAACAAATAAAGTTCATAGAAGTGAGTCCCAAGTGAAAGTGAAGCATCCAAATTGATAAGGGGACAGTAGACTGTGGATAGATCCCCGCACCAGCAGAATAAAAATGAATGTGCTCATCGGAGGGTATGGATCCAGGTTACCATATAGTAAGTGGGTCAGACAGACTGGATATTATTCATAGATATCCCCAAGTGTGACTGGATCACTGGATGTTCCAATGAGTGGCCAAGGAGTCTCAAATGAGGAAGCCAGAAATTCCCATTCAGATGTACATGTATAGGGATAAGCCAGACAAAACGAACATAGTGTAAAACCGCTTTAAAAGTTTATTAAAAGTAAAGAAGTACACTTACAAGCATCCAAATGAAACAGTGCGGGGATTACAATTAGATGGCACTTGTGACATACTGACGTGTTTTGTTATAAGTAACATAATCATAGGAAGTTGCCAATGGCAGAGTCTGTCAGAAATCATTCTAACGGCTCCAATGTGTCTTATGGATTCTAAAGGGTGAGCAAAAAGTCCCATTAGACCATTCACCAGGGCAGACTAGTCCAGGAGCAGAAGCTGGCTCTAATAGGGGTAAAAACAGAAGAACATGAGAAGCGCCTCTTAGTGTAGACTGCAGGACAATTTTACTAATTCTTAAAATAGGCAACTCACATGTTTATAAAAGCAGGAAAGTTCATCTATAAGAAATTCTGGGTCAAACTAACAGCTCTCGTGAAGGAAGCATGGAAAAGTCCCGGCGATCACCACTGCCAGAGATGAGGAAGCCAGCCGGAGACATCCACCATCCAGATGGAAGGCTGAAGTGCACCGTAACGCAACGCCAGTGTGATGACGTCAACAGAGTGGGGATGCAATACTTTTCCGAGCATGCACAATGCTGGTGGGGCACTGGGGGGCATGGGCATTCCTTTGTCAAGCAAACTTATAGACGAGCCTTCCTGCTTTTATAACCACTTGATAAAGGAAAAGAAATTGGCAGCACTCCAGGTTGAGTCAAAATCCAGATTTAGTGACTGGACATCCAAATATGACAATCGTGACAAAGTAGACGCGTTTCACACACTGACTGTGTGCTTAATCATTACAAAGAAAAATGGATATAAGATCTCAATATATACACACACAAAAATCCAATCATCAATTTTTTATATTTTTTGTGCATTTTTTGGCGCTTTTATTCTCATTTCATAATTGACACATTATTAAACAATGGTAATTTTATCCATATCTTTAATCACAATACATTTAATTTTCATACATAGTTTATACATATTTAGATTTTATCAGATTTTTTGCATTTACATATTTTTTCATACACATTTGTGTCACAGCATTCACATTTGATTTTGCACTGGTTTCACATAGATGTTTTATGGGTCTATCAGTGTCCTCGGTAATTAGGAAAATGGTTTACCCCTTATTTGTATCACCTGTTTTTTAATTAATGATTGGATTTTTGTGTGTGTATATAATGAGATCTTATATCCATTTTCTTTGTAATGATTAAGCACACAGTCAGTGTGTGAAACGCGTCTACTTTGTCACGATTGTCATATTTGGATGTCTAGGCAATAAATCTGGATTTTGACTCAACCCGGAGTGCTGCCAAATCCTTTTCCTTTATCAAGTTTTCACAGATGCGAGCCGGGGCATGCACCGTTGTGAGTCATCAGGCAATCACACCACCTTGAGCAGGGAGTTCTTGTCTTTTCTTTTATAACCACTTGCCAACCATTTGCCGCAGTTTTACTGCGGCAGGCTGGCTCAGCTGTGCGAACCGACGTAGTACTACGTCAGTCGCGCGCGTGGTGCTTTGGGACGAGCGCGCACCATTAGGCAGCGGGGATGCCAATGCACGAGGCAGGCGGCTCCTATTGCCGCCGGCCACCCGCGATCGCTCCCCGCTGCGAGAGAAGAACGGCCAGCTGTTGTAAACACAGCTGACCGTTCTTCTCTCTGAAATGATCACAGAGCGCCAGTAATCCTGCTATATAGGATCACAGGTCTCTATGGTCATTTCACAAGCCCCTCCCCCCACAGTTAGTAAACAGTTAGTGAACCCCTTGATCACCCACTAGGATAACCCCTTCCCTGTCAGTGTCATTATTACAGTAACAGTGCATATTTTTAGCACTGATTACTGTAGTAATGTTGCTGGTCCCCCCAAAAGTGTCAAAAATGTCAGTTAGGGGTCCGATCTGTCCGCCAATGTCGCAGTCCCACTAAAAATTGCAGATCTTCGCCATTACTAGTAAAAATAAATAAATAAAAAAAAATGACATAAATCTTTCCCCTAGTTTGTAGCAAGTAACTTTTGCGCAAACCAATCAAAATACGCTTATTGTGATTTTTTCCAAAAATATGTAGCAGAATACAAATTGGCCTAAAAGGATGAAAAATGTTTATTTTTATTTTTGTATTTTTGGGGGGGGGGGGAGGAAATGTTATATAGCAGAAAGTGAAAAATATTGTTTTTTTTTTTTCAAAAAGTCGCTATTTTTTGTTTATAATGCAAAAAAAAAATGGCAGAGGTGATCAAATACCACCAAAAGAAAGCTCTATTTGTGGGAAAAAAAGGACATCATTTTTATTTTGTTACAGTGTCGCACGACTGCGCAATTTTACGTTAAAGTACCGCAGTGCCGAATCACAAAAAATGGCCTGGTCATTAAGGGGGCAAATCCTTCCGGTCCAGAACTGCATAAACATGTGAGTTGCCTGTTTTATAAATGAATAAAATGGTCCTGCAGTCTACACTTAGAGGCACAACCTCCTGTTCTTCTGTTTTTATCCCTATTATAGACGCAGGTAAGGAAAGCACAGCTTGGGCCACCCATATATTATATGATGGAAATGATGTGTCCACTTGAAGTCATACTTTTGGTTTCCTGATTATTAATAATGGACATTTGTGGCGTGCAATGACTTGCTTATGTCATATGAAACATGAAGTGTACAATATAGAGAAAGCTTTATAAATATAGGAAGTAATTTAGAATAAAAGGGAAAGTGTGTAATTTACAGAATGTTGCAGATACTTATCTGTTTTTTAACCAGTGGCTAGGTGGGTAGAGTGGGTGCTTTTGTAATATCACATGTGTACGTGCTGCATGGTTTAGAGCCCGAGAATAAAGATAACTACCTAGATGGGCAGCTGCAATAGCTTAGTTTGGTGTTCTATAAATCACAAAGAAAAAAAAAAATCTATCTACAGTCAGGTCCATAAATATTGGGACATCGACACAATTCTAATCTTTTTGGCTCTATACACCACCACAATAGATTTGAAATGAAACAAACAAGATGTGCTTTAACTGCAGACTTTCAGCTTTAATTTGAGGGTATTTACATCCAAATAAGGTGAACAGTGTAGGAATTACAACAGTTTGTATATGTGCCTCCCACTTTTAAGGGACCAAAAGTAATGGGACAGATTAACAATCATAAATCAAACTTTCAATTTTTAATACTTGGTTGCAAATTCTTTGCAGTCAATTACAGCCTGAAGTCTGGAACGCATAGACATCACCAGACTCTGGGTTTCATCCCTGGTGATGCTCTGCCAGGCCTCTACTGCAACTGTCTTCAGTTCCTGCTTGTTCTTGGGGCATTTTCCCTTCAGTTTTGTCTTCAGCAAGTGAAATGCATACTCAATCAGATTCAGGTCAGGTGATTGACTTGGCCGTTGCATAACATTCCACTTCTTTCCCTTAAAAAAACTCTTTGGTTGCTTTTGCAGTATGCTTCGGGTCATTGTCCATCTGCACTGTGAAGCGCCGTCCAATGAGTTCTGAAGCATTTGGCTGAATATGAGAAGATAATATTGCCCGAAACACTTCAGAATTCATCCTTCTGCTTTTGTCAGCAGTCACATCATCAATAAATACAAGAGAACCAGTTCCATTGGCAGCCATACATGCCCACGCCATGACACTACCACCACCATGCTTCACTGATGAGGTGGTATGCTATGGATAATGAGCAGTTCCTTTCCTTCTCCATACTCTTCTCTTCCCATCACTCTGGTACAAGTTGATCTTGGTCTCATCTGTCCATAGGATGTTGTTCCAGAACCGTGAAGGCTTTTTTAAATGTTGTTTGGCAAACTCCAATCTGGCCTTCCTGCTTTTGAGGGTCATCAATGGTTTACATCTTGTGGTGAACCCTCTGTATTCACTCTGGTGAAGTCTTCTCTTGATTGTTGACTTTGACACACATACACCTACCTCCTGGAGAGTGTTTTTGTTCTGGCCAACTGTTGTGAAGGGTGTTTTCTTCACCAGGGAAACAATTCTTCGGTCATCCACCACAGTTGTTTTCCGTGGTCTTCCGGGTCTTTTGGTGTTGCTGAGCTCACCAGTGCGTTCTTTCTTTTTAAGGATGTTTCAAACAGTTGATTTGGCCACACACTTATGTTTTTGCTATCTCTCTGATGGGTTTGTTTTTTTTTTTTTTTTCAGCCTAATGATGGCTTGCTTCACTGATAGTGACAGCTCTTTGGATCTCATATTGAGAGTTGACAGCAACAGATTCCAAATGCAAATAGCACACTTGAAATTAACTCTGGACCTTTTATCTGCTCCTTGTAAATGGGATAATGAGGAAATAACACACACCTGGCCATGGAACAGCTGAGCAGCCAATTGTCCCATTACTTTTGTTCCCCTAAAAAGTGGGAGGCACATATACAAACTGTTGTAATTCCTACACCTTTCACCTGATTTGGATGTAAATACCCTCAAATTAAAGATGAAAGTCTGCAGTTTGTTTGTTTCATTTAAAACCCATTGTGGTGGTGTATAGAGCCAAAAAGATTAGAATTGTGTCGATGTCCCAATATTTATGGACCTGACTATATCTATCTATCTATCTATCTATCTATCTATCTATCTATCTATCTATCTATCTATCTATCTATCTATCTATCTATCTATCTATCTATCTATCTATCTATCTATCTATCTATCTATCTATCTATCTATCTATCTATCTATCTATCTATCTATCTATCTATCTATACCGAGATTGTGGGAAAGCATGGACTTTGGAGGCACAGAATACAATAAAATAAACATTTTATTCATTTTCATCTTAAAACAAGGGAAAAACAAAAATACATCGCCTAAAAAGGCGTCAGTGTACCAAACACCAATATAATGTTATACATATAACAAGCAAGTAAGAGCAATTTAGCTGAACATAATTGTCTGAATGATACTTTACATCAGGGAGATCAGCTAAAGATGACAGGTGGAAAGGCTGTCCTCCCAGAGGGATCGATCAATGTGATCATAGATAAATACAGAAGTTCATTGAGCCAGATTGCTCGACATGTTTTGCATTAAGCTTCTTTTGGAGCTAATGATTCAATGCACTGTATTTTGCTTGTAAATATTATAGTATGAATAAAAAGAAAAACCAACAGGAGGGTGGAGTCAGGGGCCTTAAGCCCCGTACACACGAGAAGAAATTCGGCAGGGAAATTTCGTCCGACGACCGATCTGCCGATTTTTGGCTTGTTAGTATGGTGCTTCCGACAACTGACTCTGACTTTTCGGCCGAAAAAATCCTGGTGTGCAGGCTATATAATTTTTGTCCTCCGTCAAAACACGTCCGATTTTCATCTCATTAGTACAGATTTCGATGGGGAAAAATCTTCTGAGCAAGACTAGGCATGCTCAGAGAGAAAGAACACATACAAAGCAATCCAACACATGACATCACTTCTGAAGTAGAATTCTGTCGTACGGGAAAATTTGTGTGCAGTTTAGAGCACATTCCAACCAACAGACACCACTCTGGACAAAAGACGGACGACCGGTCGGTGGAAATTCGTTGCGTGTGTACGAGGCTTTAGGTAACTTGGAACAATATTTTAGGAACGTAGATCCTATCAGTACCAGCTGAAACCGATTAGATGCACCAGAACTTCTGGTCGCTCGATCAATGCATGGATTATACATGGATTATCCCTGAGTTACAAGCCATTGGGAATAAGGATGAATTTGTGAACTGTAACCTAATTGATTGTGTGCTGGTAATCAGAGAAGGCCCAACAAGTCATCATACAGCAAGCTCTACGAGGACAGTGCTACATATCTATCTGTCTACACTATATTACCAAAAGTATTGGGAAACCTGCCTTTACATGCACATGAACTTTAATGGCATCCCAGTCTGTAGGGTTCAACATTGAGTTGGCCCACCCTTTGCAGCTATAACAGCTTCAACTCTTCTGGGAAGGCTGTCCACAAGGTTTAGGAGTGTGTCTATGGGAATGTTTGACTATTCTTCCATAAGCGCATTTGTAAGGTCAGGCATTGCTGTGGATGAGAAAGCCTGGCTTTCAGTCTCTACCCTAATGCATCCCAAAGGTGTTCTATTGGGTTGAGGTCAGCACTCTGTGCAGGCTCAAAAAGTAAAGTTTTCTATGTTATAAGGAACGTTCAGAAATGTTATTGTGCTTAAGCAGTACCCTGAAAAAATGTATCTTTTGTTTTGAAATTTTCCTGAAAATAGCATTGCACTTCCTGGTATGTGAGGGTGCCTAGGCACTCCTGAACCTATAGCCTCATAGCTGTATACACTATATTACCAAAAGTATTAGGACACCTGCCTTTACATGCACAAGAACTTTAATGGCATCCCAGTCTTCCTCCGTAGGATTCAATATTGAGTTGGTCCACCCTTTGCAGCTATAACAGCTTCAACTCTTCTGGGAAGGCTGTCCACAAGGTTTAGGAGTGTGTCTATGGGAATGTTTGACCATTCCTCCAGAAGCACATTTGTGAGGTCAGGCACTGATGTTGGACGAGAGGGTCTGGATCTCAGTTTCTGCTCTAATTTATCCCAAAGATGTTCTATCGGGTTGAGGTCAGAACTCTGTGCAGGCCACTCAAGTTCCTCCACCCCAAACTTACTCGCAAGCTGCGCCCGAACATCAGCTGCTGGCAGAGCTGGTGGGGAAGGGATCTTTTATTGCTCTCTGTCTCCTGTGGGTAGCCCACCCCCAGGAGCACATACTAACAGCTGGTTAACAGCTGATGTTAGACTGGTGTTAGCACCCTCGCACCCAGTAACTATGAGTATGCATGTTGAGGGCACAGGGCAGCGGAGCAGCCGCCCCTGGATGACACAGAAAACTGCTGGAAAAAAATCTTGAGCGTCAATTTGCCGCCCCTTTCAAAGTTTCACCTGGGTCCAATGGACCCAGCGGGACCCATGGTAGGGCATGCCCTGGTTATAATCCCTCTCAGATTTTTTTTTCGTCATCTGTGTCCCATTACAGAGATCTCCCTTCACTTCCTGTCCCATAGCCAAACAGAAAGTGAGGGGAAATTCCTGCAAATTAAGGGAATTCCTTGGGAACCCCCAGGTCACCAGAACTATTGTCTCCATTGGAAGATTTCCCCTGTATTATTTTCTGGGGACAACCCAATAATTGGGATTTTCTTTTACTTTCGCTTTCGGTGATCATGGTAAGCAGGACAAATAGAGAGGGTAAATCTTCCTAATGGGGACACAGACAGCAAAAACAACTGACAGGGGCTCTAATCTCTCTCCACCCGGTTCAGAACCAAAAAAAAAGTTTTACATTTAGTTATACTTTCTCAAACATATTTAAACTAAAAGTTTAGTTGGACTTTAAGTCTTTCTGTACAGCGGATGTTACTAAATTACATTCTTGGGAACAAATATTAGTTTGTATGATTTTGGAAATCGCAAGTTACGTTTTTTTGTTAGCGCAGTAATTTTTACTCCATGTCCACATTTTAAAATAATTTTAGCAACCGCAGCCTCATCTTCAGTCAGTCGGTAGTGACAAAATAATGTTTCCTGCAATGATAACTGTACATAGATAAGCATTGTGGCTTAGTATTAATTGCATTTAGTCTAATCTGACAGAATCTGTACTTCATGTTCTCATTCTGCTATCTGCCACAAATACAAGAGGACAGCTGGGCTGCTGGAAGCTCTATATCCACATTTCTGTAAAAGCATACTTGCAGAAAAAAAAAACACACATTTCCTACTTACATTATGGAAGCTTCCATGCCAGTGATCTCCACCCCCCAACTCTCATAGGACCAACGTCTGTAGTGAACAATGGAAATTTTACAATTTGCTCTGGCCAGTCCGGAGGATTTCTCTGCCTTGCAAGAACTACCTTTGACATCGACAATGGGAGAGGCATCAGTGGACATAATTAGGTCCTCAGCTTGCACCATGCTATGGTCTGTGAAGCCCAGAAGGGATTTGTAGCTATGACCCTGGGTGGCTGATCCAGCTTCCAAAAAGGGGAGCTGTAAGATTATGGCAGTATGAAAAGCAACAGGAGGAAAAGGTAAAGATATAGTCACGCCCAGACGACGTCTTTTGATGACGAAACGTTGGCGACTCCAGACTTAACGTCCACACGCCCCCTTACTGAGCCGGCCCTTTACTGTTTTTTTCTATGCTGATTGGATACACGCGGGACGCCGCAGTCGGTTCTTCAGCTGCCATATCTATGTGCCTGCTTATGTCCATACCTATTGTGAGTAGTATTTTAATAAATTGTACATATGTGTTTTACGGGATTACACTATGGTCCTTTGCTTTATTTCCTCCATATAACTATTTGACCATAACGGAGTGATTAAGAGGATTTGACCGTTTTCATGGTGTTACCTACCTTCCGTTGGATCCATTGAATTTAGTGGAAAATATCTCTTTGCTGGGTGAGGCCTTCTCATTCATTTGAGTAGCCATGACGTTCTGGTAAGCTGCTCCTATTTTTTTGTGCACCGAGGTGTCCCCATCCTACACATTCCTTGGGTGTCACGGAAAGGAATGTTATTCACAGTATTTTCACTTGGATTTGTTTGGACTTGCACCATTATTTTACTCTTGGTTGGGACTTTATTCACTTTAATTCCCTTGGATTTTTCTTTTATTGTCTTAAAGGATGATTTTTCATCATTATTACATTTAATTATGTTATTTTTAGCGCTACACTTTTTTATTATTATTCTACCATTGATCATTGTCTGTTGATTTTGTGTAAGCTGCTTTTTCACTTATTATTTATTTTTATCATATGTTGATCCATCACTTTTATAGCGCAGAAACACCCCTTTGATATCTAAAGATATAGACCAGGCAGAGAATTTTGTAGAAACTGTACAAGCGCCCAAGCAACATTTGGAAAAAGATTCATGATAGCTTTTCTTCTGGGCAAGAGGTCAAAAAATCATTATAAGGGTACGTACACCAAGACTGGGAAGGTTGGGGATAGATTGTGGTTTTTCAGCCGTGTTTGAGGCAATCAATTGTGTGTTATTCCTGGGTAATTAAAACCTAAATATCAATGCTTGCCTGGAAGTTACAAGGGCAACCCAAATACGCCAATGTTCCAGTTCAGATTCCCAAAGTACAGTTGGAGCAAAACCTTATGTCAAAACCCTACTTTCTCAAAATTGTGCATGCGTCCCAACACTTGTGCTGGAGAATCAAAGATTTATGGTTACCAAAAAGTCATAGGTTGAAGACTCAGTTTACAAAAACTCAATACAAACACAATACACATGCATGTAGAAAGTTTAAAAATGGAATCACTTCAATTGATTATTCAGTCTATTTAGCTTGACGACTCCATGCTCTCCATCAATCTAAAGCATGTGTGCCTGCATGCACCAATAAAACCTTTATAACATGGATTCTTGTGGTTTACAGTGGCCAACCAATGATTTCAGTTCATTGCCCTATTCGTTGGACTCTCCACATTCCCTCTTATCTTTACAAAAGTGTTTCTGACCTTAATCACTGTTTTGAAGGAAAGAGATGTAAGACTTTTTGGACAATGTGCTTTTGCCAGAACAGAAGAAGGAGACAATGAGGGAGCACAGAGGCAAGGAAAAAGCAATGTTCAAAGCATTTAGCTGGATAGAAACCTTGAAAAATGAAACTTGATCCCGATGTGAGACCTAATTTATTTCTTCAACATCCTCTAGAACAGTGTTTTTCAACCTTTTTTTCAGTCAAGGCACCCTTTAAAATTCTACACAATCTTGAGGCACCCCATTCCAAAAATATAAAACACTAAACTAATAGTTTTACATATTGCAGTAGTATTCACACACGTAGGACACCCAACGTTAGAGGTGATTTATTCCTCTAACCTTTGCACATTGGTACTGACTACTATTGCAAACTTTCTCTTCTCCCTCCCCACTCTGCTAATGCGACCCCAGTACTGATAGAGAACAGCAGGAAAGGGGCAAACAAGGATGCTGTCAAGCATCTAACGTCCTCATTATAAACCTCTGGCGTCATCAGTTTTTAGGATGCCAGCAGCTGGCCCGCATGGTGCTAAAGGTTGTAATGCTGCACAGCAAAAACCTGTGGCTTTGTGTAAAAGGCAGACTTGATCCACTCACTAGTTTGTTGACAATTTTGGGACAGTTTTAGGCACTTCTAAAGAATCCAGATGGCATATCAGGGTGCCATGGAACCCTGGTTGAAAAGGGCTGGCATACTGCAATGCATGAAATTCATGTTGCCTCTTGATAGACATTGCCCTGCCCTGAATGTGGCGCCTCTCGCGGAGAAAGGAGTTATCTATAACCTTATACATTTTCCCCCAAAAGTTTTTGGACAATTGGGAACAATTTTTAGGCACCCATGAATAAACCAGAAGGCACCCCAGAGTGCAACGGCACCCTGGTTGAAAAAGGCTGCTCTAGAATATTGTCTCTTTTTTGGGCTACAAAGTTCCAGTTATCAGGAGGAGAGTGGCAACAGTTTCATGCAAGCAAGAGAGTGTCTAAAAATATTGTGATGTTAACGGTGATAATTCCTATAATAAAATATGTACACTCACCGTTTTTAGCAGTAGTTCCTTGCTCATTGGACAACGCTGAATTGGAGTCAGAAGATTTGTATTATTTAGAGCATGAAATGGTGGTGGATGCATGAAAAAAATCTATTCTAGTGTCACTAGTGGGCACAGGATTTGCAACCAAGTATTAAAAAGTGAAAGTTTGATTTATGATTGTTAATCTGTCCCATTACTTTTGGTCCCTTAAAAAGTGGGAGGCACATATACAAACTGTTGTAATTCCTACACCGTTCACATGATGTGGATGTAAATAACCCCAAATTAAAGCTGAAAGTCTGCAGTTAAATCACATCTTGTTTGTTTCATTTAAAATCCATTGTGGTGGTGTTTAGAGCCAAAAAGATTATAATTGTGTCGATGTCCCAATATTTATGGACCTGACTGTATGTGTTTTCAATAGCCACATGATTGTGGAGTGTTTTGCACTGAGCACATGAGTTTTTGACACTTGATTTATGTATTTTCGTGCACTAGCTTTGAGTGGAAGTGACTTAGTGGCCACTCAAGGGATATTATTTATACTAACCTTGTGTATGGTACAACATCATATCCAGTTTTAAAAGTTGCATTTATATACAGTGGATACAGAAAGTATTCAGTGTGAAAAATGCTTGAATAGTAAACCTTACAGCGCACCACCCAAGCCCACCATCAAATATAAATACTGTAGTGAAAAAGAATATAGAAAAATGAAACCAGTATGTAAAAAAATATACTGTATATTTTTTTACATACTGGTTTCATTTTTCTATATTCTTTTTCACTACAGTATTTATATTTGATGGTGGGCTTGGGTGGTGCGCTGTAAGGTTTACTATTCAAGCATTTTTCACACTGTGATGATCAGCAACATACCCATTGATGGTGCCCATATTACATTTTAGCGCAGGGTTGTATTTGCATTTACCTAGTGTCACTCTATGCTTTCCACCTTGTGGAGCATAGCTACAGCCGAAACCAGTGGTATAGGCTGGGGAGACCACGGTCAGAGCAAGATAACACAGAGAATCTGGCTGTCTGTGGCAGGTCACCTGTGGCCAGATGACAACTGCACCCTGTTGGAGGCAGGGGCGCAAGGTAGCGAACCCGATAGCAGACTGCTGCGGATGGACCAGAACGTGAGCCCAAGATTCCCCAGGGCGCGGAGTCTAAGACCCAGCAGGTGTTCACCAGAGCCTCTAGTAGTGAGGATGGACTTGGCTGCAGCTGGGCCCAGGTCGTGGCCCCTGGGGTCCCCCAGGTCACGCTCCGTAGGGAGAGAAGGGAAGCAGCCACTCAGGAAACACGGAATGGTGATGGGTAAGCCGAGGTCGGGGTAACAGGCAGACAAGGGTAGTGAAGGGACAGGCCAAAGTCGGTACACAGAAAAGTAGATCAGGCACACGGCAAAGAGGAAACAGGAAACTAACACTGTTGAACAGCAAAGCAGACCTGCAGTGCACTGGTTAATATAGACTTCCTGTGATGACCTGGGTGGGGCAGGAACAGGAAGGAGAGGTGATAAAAAGGAACCAGAAGTAAAAAAAAAAAAAAGGAACCAGAAGTGCAGTCTGACCTCTAATACAGACATGGAGGGACAGGTAAGCTTGCCAACTCTATTGCAAGTCCATGACAGTTTGTTATGAAGAACATCTCCAACATGCTAGCATTAGGGGCAGCATTCCAAACACTATAAACCTTTCAGCATTTCCTCTCAGGTCATTTAGATCAACACAGGCAAGAGAAGAGGATAGTGGGGGCATATTTTAGAAGGCAGGGGACACAAAAAGCACAGCTCTTCTACAAAAAGTAAAACCCAAAATGGTGTAGGTGCAGAAGTAGATTCAGAACATCAAAGAAGTGTGTATACCCGGCAAGCAAACCTCCTCTCCAGACTGATGGAAGACTGATAAGCCATACATTGTTTCACCCTGGAGGTTGATCTGTTTGCTTCACTATATAACAAGAAGCTAAGAAGGTTTTATTCCAGGTTTCCCTGTCCAAAAGCACTGAGGGTCAATGCACTGATGGCCAAGTAGAACTTTTGCTCTGTTTTGCTTTTCTGCAAGTCCCATCGATCACAAGGTTCTCACCGGAATATGCAAAGAGAAGGCCCTAAAATTGGTGGTAATCCCATTTTGGCCAATTTCTTGTTGTAGATTAAGACCAGTGTGGGTTGAAAGCATTAGAGTAGACGGTCTGTATGCAGGGATGTCAATATCTGCTATATTGGATCAATATATTATTTGAAAGGGATGGCACCACAATGCGGTCACTTTGATTATTGGAGTGTGGAGTGTGGACGAGTTCCCAGGCCGGCACCTGAATACACGGAGGCAGAGGGATATTGATGGCTTGGAGTGGTGGCAGCTGTTTTCTCAACTAGCTTATCTTCCTTAGATAGTATACAGTGAGTAGTCGTTGGCACCCAAGGAGAGGAAATGTGCGGTACTGGTAAGAGCACCAAAAGGGAAAAAAAGCCTGAAAAAAAAATAATGCAGTCATCACATCTAAAGACTGGTAATCAGCAATATTACAGGTTTGTAATATTTTTTATTGTAACTATTTTAAATACTGTTGCTGCTAGCATTAGCAAATTGATAAGAAGATCTATTATATTTACTTGTGTTAAACTATTTTTTTTACATATCTTCAATTGCTTCCTGGTTTCTGGCCTAGGCCAAAATGATGTCATACACCTAGGAGTCTTCACGGGGCATTTTTTGTCTTTCATGTGGAAGAGGGGAGGAGGGGCTTTCCTAGATTAGCAGACCCTCCTGTCTACAGCATGCCTGAGATAAGAGTAGATGGATTCTAGGAAAATAAATGCTACAAGTAAATTAATTATCTGCCCTTACTCAAAATAGCCGTGGCTAGAAATGCTTGGGGGGGGGGGGGGGGTTAAAGTGATTTCTCAACAACATAAAGCATGAGACATGGATGGATGAGTTAGCTTTGAATAATTAAAATGAATTAAATATAGTTTTTTAGTTTGGACCATTGTGACAAGGATGGACTTTTTTTTCCCAAACTGATGAATTCCCAACACAGTATGTGTTTTTTTTTCCAGGAAATTAAATTTATTCCAAAACTGAATGTTAAAGAAAAAAAAAATGATTTATTTCCGAACAATATTTGTAAACTCTCTGTTGGGTTTATGTAATGTACTGACGAGATATTTTGCACAAACATTTGTATGAAAATCTACCAGTGTATGCCCTGATTCTGTCTATGCACTAACTGGAGGAGCTTTACTTTTCTAAACCATTTTTTTTTTCAATTAAACATCTTCACCTTTCCTCATCCATTTTTTATAGTTTGGTGCTACTGCTCTTCTCCAGCCCCTTTCAGCCACTTCCTGTCTACATACATGTGCTCTAGCGTCAGCTATACATCATTGCTCTGCACCGGCTTCCTGACAGTGCCTTTGGGGACCATATTTGTGCAATGTGTGCCAGCGCTGACACTTATAACGTTCTCCAAGGGGAAAGTGACATTTCAAAGATAGTTGGTACCCAATAGAAAGGGCCTGAACAGAGACCTTCATGGCAAGATCAACAGGGAGTTTTTTTTGTATATTATTTTTTCGCAACGGGAAATAGCTATAATTTCAAGACAATCGGCAATACAAGTCTTATGAAAATGAAAAAAGGCATCCTGGTGTTACAGAACACTTCTATGGGCAAGGTACATTATGATTCAGTTCATTTTCAGGATATCTGGTTTGGAATCGGGGTACAGGTTCTGTAGAATGTGAAACAACATGCCACTCAAAACATGAAACATATAATAAACTGTATATAGCAGTATTGCTGCGCTAAAAACACATAAAATCAATACATAAATAATCAGAAAGCAGCCACACAAATCTGGAATTATAAAAAAGATCCAAGAGAATAGTGGTAATAATGTGGCGCTAATCCTAAAAATAAATATGAAAGTCCCAAAAGCTGGATAAAGCAGTCCTTGAGTGTCCACTTCAAAACAGGCCGGAGAACCACCACCAAACGCACTGATCACACTGCCTCTTACCAGAGATGGATGACCCTCATAAGCAGACGTCGTCTAGGGGTCAGACGTCTGCTTATGACGTAACGCGTTGTGTGGTGCTCACGGTGACGCACGCCGACACGTGGAGGAGACGCGGCGGCCATTTTGTTGGCGGTTCTCGGCAGACAGCGGTACACGGAGATGAACACACATTGCCAGTCATGATGATGCTAGATATGATCTACATTGATGTAAGTGTTTTTAACCGTGTGTGGAAATAAATAGCCTTGATGCAGTCTACACTATGAGGAGTGTCTCGCTTTGTATTTCATGAGCTTATATGTGGTTGATTTGTGAGCCCTGTGCCATCTGAGAGGAGGATCGTTACTGCACTGTAACCATTTGGCTGTATTAGACCTTTGTAATAAGGGTCATCCATCTCTGGTAAGAGGCAGTGTGATCAGTGTGTTTGGTGGTTGTTCTCCGGCCTGTTTTGAAGTGGACACTCAAGGACTGCTTTATCCAGCTTTTGGGACTTTCATATTTACATATCATAAACTGTAACAATAAAAAAAGGGTTTACAAACCAGAACAAAATGAGTGTCTGATTTTTTTGTCCGTTGTTGCATATCTTGAAGGTTATAATTCAGAGATAAGGTGGAGGCGGGGGGGGGGGGTAGTTAGAAAGTAGGTAGGTGTGGAGTTGGTGGATTATGGGTAGGGGAAAAGGGCAGAGAAAAAGAAGTAAAAGGATGGAGGGGGTAGACATGGGCCTATTGTATGGTTGGGGGTCTTCCCCAGCTGCTGTCTCCCAACCCCCTGATCAAGGAGAATCCACACAATCCTCATATTCCCAGGAATAATAGGGCATTATTTTTGAACGGCCCTAAATTTGCCCTTAGAGGGAGGCTGTTAGGTCCTCCCTATGTTTTGGAAAAGTGATATTTTGGATAAATCTGATAGTCACCAAAGAGAAACTATGCATGTGCTAATGGCATTTATAAGATGTTGGAGAAGTGGTTTTTTTTAGAAGTAGAGTGGAAGGGAGCTGTTATGCAAGATGAAGGACTAGAGGTAATTTGGGATGCAAACATTTGTGAAGTTTTGAGTGACTGTTGCGCTTTACTCTAGAAGTCCTTTAACTTAGGGCATAAACATAATATGTGTAACAGCAAGCCATCCTTTTGTTGGCATCTGTAGCATACTTTAGGGATAGATGGTTGTAGTGAGTGGAAGAGTTGGGAAATGTGGTGCCACCATGCATGAAAGAACTAGAAGGGGGGGAGCAGTGGAAAATAGGGATGATCTAACTTTTGAAAAGTTCGGTTCGACCAGAACACCCGAACTTCCCGAAAGTTTGGGTCCGGATTCCAGAACACCATTGAAATCAATGGGACCCGAACTTCGGTAATCAAAAAACACCATTTTGAAGCCCTAAAACCCAATAAATGCCCCTAAAAATTGCCTAGGGTTCTGGGTCATGCCCCAGGGACTATTAATCACACAAAAAAAGTTCTTACAAATTGTCGTTTTTGATAGAGAGACAATTATTGAAAAAATTATTGAAAAAAAAAATGAGATTTCTTTGGATTTAGTGTCTGGGGGGTCTAAAAAGTGTACCTGTGAAGTTTCAGCTCTGTAGCATGTCCAGAACCAGAAAAAAAGAACGTTTGTCCTGCAGTAGAGCAGGGATATGGCTCCGCTATTTTCACACCTGGCCGTTTTTGTTGCAGGCGTTTATTAGGCTTTTTTGTGGACGTCTTTGGAGGCAGGCATGACATCTGAACTACTGTGTAGGGGTATATACACACACACATATATGTATATATACACATACACACATATAGGTGTGAAAGTAGAAGAATCCTATGCCTGCGCTAATGAAATTATTTGCAGGCATAGGGCTCCGCTCCTATCACACCTATATGCGTGTATGTGTATAAATACATATATGTGTGTGTGTATATATACCCCTATACAGAAGTTCAGATGTTATGCCTGCCTCCAAAGACGCCTAAAAAATGCCCAAAAAAACGCCTGCAACAACACACCTGGGCGTTTTTGTTGTAGGTGTTTTTTTGGGCATTTTTTGGGCGTCTTTGGAGGCAGGCATAACATCTGAACTTTTGTATAGGGGTATATATACACACACACACATATATGTATATATACACAAACACACATATAGGTGTGATAGGAGCGGAGCCCTATGCCTGCAAATAATTTCATTAGCGCAGGCATAGGTTTCCGCTACTTTCACACCTATATATGTGTATGTGTATATATACATATATGTGTGTGTGTATATATATATATACCCCTACACAGAAGTTCAGATGTCATGCCTGCCTCCACAGACATCCACAAAAAAAGCCCAATAAACGCCTGCAACAAAAATGGCCAGTTGTGACATGAGCGGAGCCCTATGCCTGCTCTACTGCAATTCTAAGACAAATGATCTTTTTTCTATGGCGGTCACCCTGACATGGAAGAGTTTGGTCACCCTGCCATAGCAGTCAGAGTCAGTTCACCCTACACTACACTACAGTCACCCTGACACTTAACACTTTCCCTACAGAAACTAGAATATTGAATCTAACTATAGTGGAAAATAGTACCCTAACTACACTAGATATCCCTTTCCTCACACTAATATTTGCTAAATGACACTTTTGAAGCAGGAGTAACAGAACTGCTTCCACTCTCTTCCACAGCCGCTGTATTACAGTGCTAGATATTTGGCGGGGCTATGTTATATACTCGGGGGCGTATTCACTACTGATTGGCCTCTGGACCCCCTAGTCACTCCAATCACATTCCTAGCATCCTCCTGCCCCCTTAATTGGCTTTTACTGATGGTTCTGGTCCAATCACAGGCTTTTAAAGCCCAGTTCCTGTCCCATTGCATTTTGGTCGGTTCTGGTTGCCGAATTTCGAACAGTCAATGTTCGGGTCAAACCGATGGTCGACCCGAACCGTTCGATCATCCCTAGTGGAGAAGGTTAGGGAGATGTGGAGTTTGTAGGGATAGCCAGTTAGGGTGAATTTAGGAAGGGGAAAGGACAGAGGAAAAAAAAATTTGGGAAGGTAGGAAAAAGAACAGGCTTGGGCTTCTTGGATAGTTGGAGGTCTCCCCTATTTACCATGCCCCAACCCACAGATCAAAGAGAATATAGGAAGGCCACAGTGAAGCAGAAGGGCAGATTTGCCCTTGGGAAAGTCTGTGAGATTCTCCATATATTTTAGAAAACCATAGTGATATTTTGGGTGGGTCCAGTTGACTCCAAAGAAAAGGTGTGCATGCATTAACAGCTTTATAGGATGTTAAAAAAGAAGAGAATTGGTATGTATGATGAAGGAGAAGATTTCAAGATCATTGGAAATGGAAAAGTCTGGGAACTTTTGGATGACTGTTGTGACTCTACTCTAGAAGTCCTTTAACTTGGGGCAGAACCAGAATATGTGCAACAACGAGCCATCTGTTTGTTGGCATCTGCAGCATACATTGGGGAAAGATGGTTTTAGTGAGTGGAGGAGTTGGGGAATGTGGTAACACCGTGAAAGGTCTAGAAGGGTAGGTAGATGTGAAGTTGGGAGGGAGTTTGTAGGGGTAGCCAGATAGGGTGAATTAAGGGTAGCAGTAGAGGGCAGGGGTAAAAAAATATTGGGGTAGAGGAAGGGGTGGGCCTGGGCCTCCTGGGTGGTTGGAGAAAGTCATATGTTTTAGCGAACCATAGCAATATTTTGGGTGGGTCCAATTGATGCCAAAGAAAAGATATGCAAAAAGCAAAGACCCCAGATTTGCCCTTGAGGGAAACAGTGAGATACTTCATATGTTTTAGAGATCCATAGTGATATTTTGGGTGGGTGCAATTTACGACAAAGAAAAGGTGTACATGCACTAATGGCATTTAGAGAATGTTGTAAAATAAATAAGATGCACTGTTTTTGACTTAGATATTATCCTAAAAGTCAATAGGTAACAGATGCAATAAACAATGTGCAATAAGCAAAATCAAACAATAGTGGATGTTCAAATTGTGCAAAGTGTCACTAGACACTAGTTGTCTAGTCAAGAAAAAAAATGTTTTTTTTATTTTTGATTTTGCATTGTCATTGCACTAATCACAATTACTGTGTAACCACTTCAATACCACTTTTACCCCCTTCCTGCGCAAGCCAGTTTTCAGATTTCAGCACTGTCGCACTTTGAATGACAATTGCGCCCCTGTACCCATATGAAATTTTTCATCTTTTTTTCCCCACAAATAGAGTTTTCTTTTGGTGGTATTTGATCACCACTGGCTTGTTTACTTTTTGCACTACAAAAATAAAAAAAGACCAACATTTAAAAAAAAAACCCCAATTATCTTTGTTTTCGTTATAAAATTTTGTATATAAGTACGTTTTCTCCTTCACTGATGGGCACTGATGAGGCAGCACTGATGGGCACTGATGAGGCAGCACTGATGAGGTGGCACTGATGGGCGGCACTAATAGGCAGCACTGATGGGCACTGATAGATGGTACTGATAGGCACTGATAGGCAGCAATGATGGACACCGATGGGTGGCAATGATGGGCACTGATGGGCGACAATGATGGGTACCAATGGGTGGCAATGATGGGCACTGATGGGCGACAATGATGAGCACTGATAGGCACTGATGGGCAATGATGGACACTGATGGGCAGCACTGATATATGGCACTGATAGGCAGCACTGATGGGAAGACACTGACAGGCATTACCGATGGGCACTGATTGGCATCCCTTATGAGTACAGGTGGGCACTGATTGGCATCCTTTATGGGTACAGGTGGGTATTACTGGCAGGCACTGGTGGGCATCACTAATGGGTCTGCACTGATAATCAATGCGCTGATCATCCGGACACCCCCCCCCCCGTCAGAAGAGCCGCTGATTGGGTCTCCTCTAACCACGCCTTGTCAGCATGAATGGAGGAAAGCCGATATACGGAACTTCCTGGTTACCATGTGATTAGCTGTGATTGAACAAAGCTGATCACGTGGTAAAGAGCCTAAGTCATAGGCTCGGATTGACACACCACACCACCGATTGCCGCCGATCTCCCAGGGGCTATCGGCTTATCCTGCTGGATGTCATATGATGCCCAGTCAGGATAATACAACCACCCCTCCATTCTGCATAAGGCAGGTGGGAAGTTTTTGAAGCCAATTAAGAATTTTTTAACTGGTTGTGATATTTTAATATACAGATTTTTAAATCATGATAGTTTATACACACACATTGTTCTTTTAATGGTTGAAAATGGCAAACAGTTTTATCTGCATTGCTTATTTGACACACAGCAGTACCAGCAACCTAATTTCAGATGAAGGGAAGTTGTTTATTTTCCTTCACTGGGGCTCCTATGCAGGGTGTGTCACTTCCAGTTCTTCCTCAATAAATTGTTAGTGAGAGACGTTGCTTGCTAGGATGTTGGAGAATGTTTTTTTTTAAAGTGGTGAGTGGAAGGGAGTTGGTATGTAAGATGAAGGAGGAGAGGCCATTTGGCATGCAAAGGCATGCAAATTTTTGGATGACTGTTACATCCTTAAACTTGAGGAAGAACCAGAATATGTGCAACAGTGAGCTATCAAATCATTGCTATCTGCAGCATAAGTTGGAAATAGATGGTTTGTCACGAGTAGAGGACTTGTGGGGAAAGTGGTACTACCATGAAAGGTCTAGAAGGGTAGCAAGATATGAAGTTGGGAGGGATTTTGTAGGGGTACCCACTTAGGGTAAAATGAGCGCAGGGGGAAAGGGTAGAAGAAAAGAAAGAAAATGTTGGGGTAAAAGAATGGGTAGGCCTGGGCCTCTTGGATAGTTAGAGATCTCCCGTAGCTGCTCCGCCCCAACTCATTTATTAGGGAGAATATAGGAAGGCCTCATATATCCCCAGCGAAATGGAATTGTTTCCAGTAGAACAAATGTTTCATGAAAGTCCTCAGATTTGCCTTTGAAGGAGGCTCTGGGGATCTCCATATGTTTTAGAGAACCATAATGATATTTTGGGTGGGCCCAATTGATGCCAAAGAAAAGGTATGCAAAAGCAAAGACCTCAGTTTTGCCCTTGAGGGAGATGGCGAGGCACCCCATTTGTTTTAGAGATTCATAGTGATATTTTTGGTGGGTCCAATTTACGGTAAAACAAAGGTATGCATGCACTAATAGCATTTATAGGATGTTGAAGAAATGTTTTTTTTTATAAGTGATGAGGGGAAAGGATTATCTATATAAGAGGAGAAAGGGGGGGGGGCATTTGAGTTGCAAAGGTCTGATATGTTGGATTAATTTTGTGGCTTTACTCAAAAAGTACATTACCTTAGGGCACAATTAGAATATGGCAACAGCAAGCCATCTGCTTGTTGGTATCTGTTCGTAATAGACTTCTCAGCTGTCACGATACTTCAGGAAAGTTGTTTATTTTCTTAAAGTAAAGCAAAACATGCGAAACAGAACAAAACAGAAAAGTTTCATGTGTGAAAAGGAGAGAGAGAGGTGTTACGTGTCTTCAGAGTGTAGGATGTTCGTTTCTTATCTCTGCTTGATCTGGAGATACAGTTGTCATTTATACTATATCTAAAGAAGATGTCAGCAAAAAGTGTGTCCCAAGAGGGTAGTAATTCTAAATATAAAAGTAACACCCACTCTTGCATATATAGTTTGGGTCTATAGTAGGACACATAACTCCATCCAACATACTGATATAAGGTTCAAACATAATGATGCATACATAGCAAAATGGCTTCTCTGTCCTTCACAAAGACATAATGAAGTAATCTTCAAAACTAACATTACATTATAACAGTCATATGTATTTCAGAGACTTTTATCATTTAAAATATTATTAAACTCTAAATCTCTAACATTATCTGCAGGCAAGGCCACCATCAGGGAGGTACTACTGATACTCATGTATGGGGCCCAGGCACACAGGGGGGCCCGGACAGCAGGAGGATCAGTGAGGAGGGGGATCAGAATAATGCACTGTGTGCCTCTTCCTCCACCAGCTGAAAACCGGGTTCTCCCCCTCACCCTCTTGCCAGCTTTCAGCTGCTTGTCCCACCCACACTCAGGGCTGGGAGAAGGAGACGGCAGTCTGAAAAAGTGGTGGAGAGGAAAGATCCGGTAGGAGATGCGCGTTGTTGTGCTCTCCAGGCTCTCCCCCCCCTCCTTTCAGAACAACACTTGTCCATGCAGCACAGGAGACAGGCACACACACACACATACAGTGTGATTACCACCCCCTACCTCCTCCATGGGCTGCTCATCTCCTGACAGCAGGAAATGTGGGTAGGGGGTGTGTACAGTCCAATGCAATGTAAGAGCGATCCTGTCTCCTGTGCTGCATGGACAACACAGTGCATCTCCTGGCTTTGTAGTGGTTTCCCCCTGTCGGTTGGAGGGAGAAGGGGGTGTTGAGCTTACAGGAGTTAATTTTAATATTGTACCCAATGAGGGTGGAGGGGGAATAGTAGTGGGAAAAAAATGTATGCCTGGGATTTTTTTTGCAGGAGGAGGGATTGGCAGCTCTCTGTGCTAGGTAGCATAATGGAGATTTGTGTGTGTGTGTGGGGGGGGGGGGGGGATCTGTTAGAAGGAGGAATGGAGGGGGGATATGTGCTAGTAGAGGAGGGTTTTGGAGGTTTGAGCCAGAAGTGGAGATTGGGGGAAATGTTTATGCTAGGATTGGGGCCGGGGGATTTGTGCTAAGAGGGGGGATTGGGGGGGAATTTGTGCTGGGGGGGATTTGTGCGAGGAGCAGGGATGGGGGCAGTTGTGCCAGGAGGGGAGATGGAGGGTAGTTGGTGCTCAGTGGAGGGATTGGAGGGACTTTGTTGTTTGTTCTGGGAGGGGGTATTGGTTGGGGGGGTTGCTAGGAGGAGGTATTCGGGGAAATTTGTGCTGGGAGGGGGGGAATTTGTGCTAGGAGGAGAGATTGGGGGGATTTGTTCTAGGATAGGGAATTTGAGAAAAAAGAGGATGTGTGCTAGGTGGGCGATTTTTTTGGGGTGAGGGAAATTTATGATGGGATGGGGAACTGGGGGGGATTTGAGTTGGGAGGTGGGATTGGGGGGCAAAGCTTTGTGCTGGGAGGGGGAATATTTGCATTTTTGTGTGGGGAGAATATTGGCTTAGAGACAGAATGTATGATTAGAGGGTAAATGTGCTGATTAGTGCAGTTTTTTTTTTTTTTTTTGAGGTGGCGGGGGTATGCTGGGATAGGATGTTGGAAGCAATAGCCACATATAAAAAAAAAAAAAACACTGATTCATACTGTACAGGTTACAGTGCCCATATGAAGGAGGACCAATACCTCATTCACACACACACATCTTTATTTATTAACTTTTTATGTTTTAGATTTAGCAGGAATGTTTATGTTATGTTTGTGACCGCTCATGATAATTTTTGTGCATTTTTTGTGATAATATTATTTTGAGATTTTTGCCGGGGGTGGGGTTAGTGTCAGGTAGGCTGTACGGGGTCCTGGGATTTCTAGCGGCAGCCCTGTCTGCAGGATACAAGGGGATAGATGGTTGTAGTGAGTGGAGGAGTTGGGTAACATTGTACCAAGTTAACAAGTTCAAGTGTATATGAGAGTCTAGTGGCTGGTCTTAGAGTTAGTTTAAGTATTTCTGTAGAGTAGTGGCAGAATGACACAACCTATATACATATACAGATATACAGCGCAGCCAGTCAGCACTTCCACAGGAAGTTCTGTAACACTAAACAGTCTACACTTGGCGTCTTGGTCCGGGCTGGCAGTCACACCACATGCCTTGGGTGAGTAATATCTTGGGGTTGAGGGTCTCAGCTATCCATAGCAGACCTGTAAAGTGCTTGCCATGATTGATGTGGTGACTGATGACCTGCTTTGTGCTTTTTTTTTAGACTTAGCACAGTGTCAGAATATTTGTGTAGAGCTGATGGGAAGGCAGTGTGTAGCAATCACACGAAAGTCAATTTAATTTGACTTGTGGTTAGTCTCAGTCTTTATTCCCATTTTCCCTTTTTTATGTTTAACTGGTCCTCTCTTCTTACCCTGTTCTACCCATTTCATTTAGAGGGACCGTCCATCCAAATCATCCAAATTTCTGTGTTTGATAGATAGCTGGAGATTTATACCCCACAATTTTCCTCTGCACATCCACTGTGCCCTTTGTGAGCCCATTATCAGCTTTTTCTGCTCTATCTGTAATATTTTGAATGTATTATTTATTATGGAGATTGTAAAAGGAGGAGTTTGAACTTACAAAGGTGGACTGGAGCACCCAAAACGTCCAATTAAGCCCCGTACACACGATAAGAAATTCGGAAGGGAAAATTCGTCCGACGACCGATCCGCCGATTTTCGGATTGTTAGTATGGTGCTTTCGACAGCCGACTCCGACTTTTCGGCTGACAAAATCCTCATGTGCAGGCATTAAAATGTTTGTCCTCCGTCAACACACGTCCGATTTTCGTCTCATTAGTACAGATTTCGACGGGGAAAAATCTTATGAGCAAGACTAGGCATGCTCAGAGACGAAAGAACACATACAAAGCAATCCAACACATGACATCACTTCTGAAGTAGAATTCTGTCGTACGGGAAAATTCGTGTGCAGTCTAGAGCACATTCCAACCAACAGACACCACTCTGGACAAAAGACGGACGACCGGTCGGCAGAAATTCGTAGCGTGTGTACGAGGCTTTAGACAGAATTATGGCAGGGAGATCCTTGGCATATAAGAAGACAGGGGCTGACTGAGCTCACCAGGCTTTACCTGTAACTAAAATATCAATTTTGGATGGAATGGGATTTTAAAATGTCATCGTTAGCAGTTGTCAACTATTTGGAGATGCTCCTGGAAGATTGAATCTCGAAAAACGTTCTTGTTTTGAAAAGTGTAGGAGGTTGCAGCACAGGGGAGATCACTTTATTGATCACACATAGGCAGGGAAGCCTGAAACGTCGCTGATGGGATTTATTAATGTGTGAGTAATAAACTAAGCCTTTTTGTGCTGCAACCTTTTCGTTTTGTTTTTTGTTAATTTGGAGATTCACTTGGTTGCATGTATGACTTATGTTGTTGGTGCTACATATATATATATATATATATATATATATATATACTGTACCTGCTGGGGATGTGCTTCATGGGAATCTCTTGTAGTTCATCAATGGGTGCACTCAACAGATTTTACTCCATACCATAAAGTCCCAAGAAAAGGTGTTGTTTCTTAAAATGCCGAGTGGCAAAATGTATTTTTTTTTTTGCTTTAACTTTGTGAAAAAAAAATTCTGCATGTCATTATCCACCATTATTGTTTTTTTAAAACTTTTTTACGAATATTTATCATAGTAATCCAATATCTGTTTAAAACAAGCTTATAAAACAAGTCAGTATCATGAAAGCGTTCACCATGCATAAGAATCGTAGAATCATAGAATCACAAGCTCAGGTCTTCATGAATTTACAAAAGATATCCAAAATTTTGCAGACACCTGGCTAACAGATTCATATTATTTTTATTTTTTGATTCTAGTTTTTCTTGATTTGGTCTGTTTTTACTTAGAAAACTAATAATAAAGGTTTGCATTTTTTAATGTGGTTTATTTTGCATTTTAGGTTGGATAATGGATTTATTTATATATATATTTTTTAAAAAACAATTTTGATACATGTTTGATAAGAGTTGGTCACTATGGATTCTTGTGGATCACATGTGTGTTTTTCTTGCACATAAACTTTAATAGATCTCAAGCTCCGTGACCAAACTTATACACACCCAGGGCCGGAGTGGGACTCATTTTCAGCCCTGGAGTTTCATGCCTTAGACCGGCCCACTTTAGTTCATGACTGACTATATTAAAATAATGTAATTAAAACCTCAGAATATAAGTTTGCAATGGCTGCGGCATGGTACAGGAGAATGCAGGGCTGGGGGCATGGTACAGGAGAATGCAGGACTGCGGGCATGGTACAGGAGATGCAGGGATGCGGGCATGGTACAGGAGAATGCAGGGCTGCGGGCATGGCACAGGAGAATGAAGGGCTGCGGGCATGGCACAGGAGAATGCAGGGCTGCGGGCATGGCACAGGAGAATGCAGGGCTGCGGGCATGGTACAGGAGAATGCAGGGCTGCGGGCATGGTACGGGAGAATGCAGGGCTGTGAGCATGGTACAGGAGAATGCAGGGCTGTGGGCATGGTACAGGAGAATCCAGGGCTGCGGGCATGGTACAGGAGAATGCAGGGCTGCGGGCATGGTACAGGAGAATGCAGGGCTGCGGGCATGGTACAGGAGAATGCAGGGCTGCGGGCATGGCACAGGAGAATGAAGGGCTGCGGGCATGGCACAGGAGAATGCAGGGCTGCGGGCATGGCACAGGAGAATGCAGGGCTGTGGGCATGGTACAGGAGAATGCAGGGCTGTGGGCGTGGTACAGGAGAATGCAGGGCTGCGGGCATGGTACAGGAGAATGCAGGGCTGTGGGCATGGTACAGGAGAATGCAGGGCTGTGGGCATGGTACAGGAGAATGCAGGGCTGTGGGCATGGTACAGGAGAATGCAGTAAATCTCCAAGATCTCCTCTGGCAACTTTACCCACATTTATACTTGTTAACCCATCAACATCTTTGGCTAGTGACACTGCATTGGTGACCTTTTCTGTATCTATTTTGTGATCTGAATCCAGAGGCAGCTGAACAATCAGACCATGTAACTCTGGATTTTCATTAATGGACTTTATCTTGCTTAGTACCTCTGCCTCAGTTGCAGTCCTTGGTAACTTGACATGACAAGCATCAATTCCAATCTCTGCAGCAGCTTTCAGTTTCATGCTGATGTATAAATTGGAGTCTTCTCGGTTACCCACCTGTAAAATCGCCAGGCTCACATGGAATCCGTGGCACTTCTTCATAGCTTCCACTTCAGATGCTCTCGGACAAGTCCGGAGACCACCTTCCCGCTGAGGACCTGGGCCGGCATGCTGGCTGCACAGTACACGGGGACTCGGCTCCACAAAGCTCCAATGATGCAGCTCTGCCCGGGTTCTGTACACTGATACAGGACACAGCCGTCTACCCTCGTGCTGGCAAAAAGCTCGGACTGCGCATGCGGGCCCCTGTCAATGACGGCGGCGCCATTTTTAAATCTAAGGCAGTGCGGTGGAACGGCCCTCGCACCGACCAGCCCACCGGGAGAAGTCAATTAGCCAAGATTAGCCAATCCGGGCCTGTACACACCTGACATTTATTTCTTAATTGTGCGGCAGCCAATGATGCATTTATTCATCCTCCTCTGTTTGGAATCTTCATCCCTGTGATTAAAGTAGTTGTAAAGGCAGAAGGCTTTTTATCTTAATGCATTAACAAACTTTTGTGTGTAGCAGCCCCCACAGCCCCACGGCCTCATGCACACTGGAGGTTATCAAAACGTCAGTAAAAAGCTGTAGTTGTAGAAGGCGTTTTTCAGCTTTTTTGCAGTAGCCTTTTTTAGCGATTTTCAGCATTTTTTAGCTTTTTTCAGCTGTAGCGTTTTTTTTAGCTTTTTTTTTAGCAAAACTATTCTCCCACGAAAGCTTTTGGCTCAAAAACGTTTATAATGCAGAATAGCCGCGTTTATCTGCGTTTTTTGGCATTTTTAAGCTTTTATCAGATTAGAACATTTTTACAGCTGAAAAACGACTCCTAAAACCCACTAGTTCTGGGTTTTTTTTTCCATCCAGAAAACGCAGCTGCCAAAAACTGCCAATAACAGCCTATGTGTGCAGCATGGACACATAGGATAACATGATAGGGAGTTTATTGGCTGCAGAAAAAAACATCTGAAGCCAAAAACAGCAGCTGTAAAAACATCCAGTGTGCATGAGGCCTAATACTTACCTGAGCCCATATTGATCCAGCAATTATACACAAGAGGCTCGGCTGTCCAGGACTCTCCCTCCTCATTGGCGCCATTGTCTCCCGCTGCTGTTAATTAAAGTCAGTGAGCCAAATGAGGAAAGAGAGGGGTGCCATGTCTTAAAGGACACATAAGGCAGTGGCTCTGGGTGCCCCCATAGGAAGCTGCTTGCTGTGGGGGCACTCAGCAGTAGCGCCGGTGAGGGAAACCACTACACAGAACAGGTAAGTATGACATATTTGTTATTTTTAAACAAAGAAAACCCACAAGACTTTAGTATCACTTTGAGCTCAGAGGGGCTGAGCGAAACGCATTGGGGGTGTGGCCTAGCAGGAGACCCGGGCTGAGACTGCCACACATCTTACTATAGCTTACTATTTGCTTTGATATGCAGCCCATGGGATACATGTTTTGTTTTACCTGACCAATAGACCTACCTATATGGCCAAAATATGTGGACACCTCTCCAAATAATTGAATTCAGGTGTTTCTAGAGAGGGGTTTCGGTAATGCTGCAGGTACTTAGATGTTTTAGACAATTGCACACTGTCAACTTTGTGGTAACAGTTTGGGGAAGGCCCTTGAGTGTTCCAGCATGACTGTTCCCCTGTGTACAACGCAACCACCATGGTTTGACCAGTTTGGTGGCCTGACCTCAACCCTACTGAACACCTAGAATGCCGATAGCGAGTCAGGTCCCCTCATCCAACATCAGTACCTGACCTCACAAACGCTCTTTTGGCTGAATGGGGGCAAATATTCACTGACACACTCCAAAATCTTATGGAAAGCCTTCCTAGAAGAGTGGGGGCTGTTATAGCCCCAATGGAGGGGGCACCTCTCGTCATTATGTGTTTTTGGAATAAAAACCCAACAAGCTCATATAGATGTGATGGTCAGGTGTTCACAAATATTTGGCCACAGTGTATTTTATAGTGCTAACAACTATGAAATATTAGTTAACATACCTCTGATAATCATGAAATGTCAGATACTTAAGATTTATATACGTAAATATAAAAAAATTGGGACTACACATTCTCCCTCACCTTGAAGTAGAACTACTGTATAGGCAAAGCTTTTTTTTTTCATTTTGGATAGAGTAAGGGAGGGTTATAACCCCTGTGAGATTTTTGTTTTGCCATCTGTGTCCCATTGGGGAGATTTCCCTTCACTTCCTGTCCCATAGCCAAACAGGAAGTGAGAGGAAATCCCTGCAAATTAAGGGAATCCCTTGGGGATCCCCAGTTCACAAGAACTAGTGTCCCATTGAAAGATTTCCCCTCTATTACTTTTCTAAGGGACAACCCAAAATTCGAGATTTTCTTTTACTTTAATTTTCAATGATAATGATAAACAGGACAAATAGGGAGGAGGACTCTCCTTAACCTCCATGGCGGTCTGATTATGTCAGAATCTTTTATCTCAAAGTGGTACATTGTTTTGCATGGAAATATATTGTTTTATATTTTAGGCCTGTCATTTTTAGGAATAATTTGCTTAGTGCCCATTCACACTACCGTGACTTGTCAGGCGGCTGGTCAGCAGTGCTACGGGAACCGTTCTAATAAGAGCGACTCAAGTCGCTCCGACTTAGAAAATAGTTCCTGTACTACTTCAGGGCGACATCGGAGCGACTTGCATTGACATTCATTATATGAAGTCTGTGCAAGTCGCGCCGAAGTCGCGGTGCACGCGACTTCACAGGTCGCCCCCGAAGTCGTGCCGCGGTAGTGTGAACCGGCACTCAAATCTGTCCAAACAAGAGTATAGTAGACACCCCGGGTATGATAAAGTTTGAAACACGAAATCATAAATTATAATATAATAATAATACATTTTATTCAATAATATAATCAAACCAAAAACACTGAAATATGTACAAACAAGGGGTGCGATATTACTAGTCACTGTAATAAAGGTTCAGTAAACATCTCGGGTATGAAAGAATTTGAAACATGGGACTGCACAAAGTCCGACGTCACAACGGAATAATTGAATCTGGTTTCCTTTCTGGCACATCGCTCCGTTGGAAATTCTGAAGAATCATTTGAGATACTTCCCAAATTTCTTTAGTTTTGGTGCAGGATGAGTCGTTTCATCAAACTCTTCATTGTTTTCGAAGTGGAGATATTTCATTATGAGGGAAAATCTGTACTCTGACATAACCGTGCCAAAGAATGGAGTGGCAAGTAATGAATTGGTTGTCCAATACCACTTCTGCAGGGGTTTCCTCACCACTACCTGAAGAATTATTAGGCCCAGAATTTTCCAAATGTCATCTTTGGTCACTGGTTCCCACTTTCTGCATCTTGCAAACCTCCGATGCGTAGCCAATTGTTGCTCTTTGTACCGGTTTGTCTCAGTAACTATTTTTTTCAATAACCTCATTGGTCAGAAATAATTGTAGGTATGCCAAGGGGATGTCATGGTCAACGTCAACTTTCATACCAGATGCTCCAGTAAATGGGAATCTTGGGGGCGCTGCCTGATCCGTACCGCAGTCAATAGAGCACCAAGTCCGCACATCGCTGGGCTCAGTTGCAGAATCATCGCTGTCGTCACTTTCCGTACATGATGATGAATTTTCCCATGAATCGCTATCGCTCAGTTCTTCAAGTAACTCTGTTTTGCTGTCGCTGTTTTCCAGTTCGTCTAAAAACTTTTGAGCTAAAACAACGCTTTTTGCACAAAATCATTAAAATTCAGCTGAACTCGCACGATTTCCAACCGCAATTTACAGGTGTACTGATGCCTAATGAATGCTGGTTTTGTTTTTCTGATCTCAAGGGGGATTTTACTTTGCAATACCATGCTGCAACCATGTGCCAAGCAGTTGGCAGTCCTATTGACTTCTGTTTTTCACAGGTAGCACTGTGAGTTAATTTGACGTGTCAAGGTGCATTGTAGCTGTGGCTGGGGCAATTGTGTACTGCCGCCATGTTATTTTGTAGGTAAGGGGTCAGAGATGGTAAAAACATAGATCAACTGGCTATTTTTACTGCCTTTTTGCCACCCATGTAAACTCAGCTCCTAGGATTTGTGATGTGATTTAAAGTCTTCAACCCCCCCCCCCCCCCACACTCCCTTTATGGAGCTTAAGCATGGAAAAAGTGTATAGTGGTCACGCGACCACCGCTAAAAAAGAAAGAAAAAAAAGGTATTTAAATGCGTTGTGAGCTGAATTATTTTATGTGCCTGCTAAGATTGTTTTATATTTATCTATTATAGACATTTATATAGCGCTGACAATATATACACTGTGCAGTCCCTTTCCTCAAGGAGCTTACAATCTAAGTTTCCCATCTCACATGCTAGGGCCAAACTACCAGTATGTCTTTGCTTTGGTATGGTGGGAGGAAACCGACGCAACAACAGGGAGAACATGCAAACTACCTGATGACCTATTGACCCGGTGCTACAAAGCAGAAATGCTAACCACTAAGCCACTGTGCTGCCTGTATGGTAGGTTGACTCTTCCTCTTGCCCAGCACTGGCATACCTTTAACTGGGCTATTATGTCTAGGATGGGGGAGGGGGGGGGGCAGGAAGCCTGATCATGTGACTACTGCAATTGACTGTCACAATTATAAAGAAAAGGTAGGGGGAAATTCTGTGTGGATATCCAATATCCAATCCAATCCACGGCACTACCCCCAAATTGAACTAAAGGGGAGGAACCCCACCGTTTCTCCACTTGGAGATCAAGGCAGGAGAGAAAAAGGAGGATTTTAAGGTGCCTTAATAATAATTCTATAGTCAACAAATATAAAAACAAGAATAATTTATTGCCACATTAAATATTAAAAGCATAAGAAAAGTAGTCATAACACAATTCTCTATACATATCATGTATCTGACTCAGCGGGATCAAATGTGGGTAATTCAGGATCAACACGTTTCACCCTATTCAATGGCATCTTCAGGATCCAAATATGAAGAATTACCAGCACTTATAAGGCACAAGAAAAATGCTAGTAGTCTGAAAGATGAAGACATAGTCCTCACCAATGACCATGCTTAATGTCAGATCCATCAAGGTTATTAAAAAAACCCAGAGAAGAAAATTGTGACGGGCAAGTAGATAACCTGTTTTCTTAAAAGAGAGGATCAGAGATAAAGAGGAAAATCCTCCCTTCACCACAGACAAATAGTACAACATCCAACAAATTGGGTAGTGCCAGATTTCAATCCACATGTACTAGTGCACAAAATGACCTCCGCCCGTGCACAAATTGACAGCCCCACACCCCCACAAAGGGAGGCTAAAAGTATATCCCCTCACATGCCTGTAAGTGACAAATGCCTCAATCAAGCACACAGCGCCACCCGTTCACAGCCACACCAGCCCCATCTGTCCGTCATTTTTCTTGTGCCTTATAATTGCTGGTAATTCTTCATATTTGGATCCTGAAGAAGCCCTTGAATATGGCGAAACGCGTTGATCCTGAATTACCCACATCGTATGCATTTGATCCCGCTGAGTCAGATACATTATATGTATAGAGAATTGTGTTATTGCTACTTTTCTTATGGTTTTACTATTTGATGTACCAATAAATTATTCTTGTTTTTATATTTATTGATTATAGAATTATTATTAATGTAAGGCACCTTAAAATCCCCCTTTTCTCTCCTGCCTTGCTCTCCAAGTGGAGAAAAGGCGGCGGTTCCTCCCCTAACTGTCACAGTGGTCAGATAATCGGGAGCATGTCCCACCGGCTCCAGATCATTACTAAAAACCAGGAGCTGTCTTTGACAGCTCAGTCTCTGTGCTGGGAGCACGCAGTTAGTCTGTCAGCACAGAAACCTCTGCCTCCCTATGTGAGATGTTTGTTTTTCTCTTCTCTTTTTTATTGTTAACACCAGTTTAAAATTAATAAAATATATATATAAAAAAAAAAAGGAAACCTCTGCCTCTCTAGGATGCAAATGTGTTTCATTAAAGCATTAAAAAATAGATAAAAGGTGCGCTGCTATGGAGAATGTGTGATAACTAAAAAACGAAGTGAGTTGCTGCTCCCACCAAATACAAGTACTCATTAAACTTGCTAAGCAAAAATTGGAAAGAAAAGTGGTGCGCTATTCAATACATGAAAACATCATGTTGGTCCCAAAAAGGTAAAAAACATAAATTATAATGACAGATGTCTTATGACAAACAAGAATGTGTAAACATATAATACAAACCCGATTCCAAAAAAGTTGGGACACTGTACAAATTGTGAATAAAAACAGAATGCAATGATGGGGAAGTTTCAAATTTCAATATTTTATTCAGAATACAACATAGATGACAAATCAAATGTTTAAACTGAGAAAATGTATCGTTTTAAGGGAAAAATAAATTGATTTTAAATTTCATGGCATCAACACATCTCAAAAAAGTTGGGACAAGGCCATGTTTACCACTGTGTGGCCTCCCCTCTTCTTTTTATAACAGTCTGCAAACGTCTGGGGACTGAGGAGACAAGTTGCTGAAGTTTAGGAATAGGAATGTTCTCCCATTCTTGTCTAATACCGGCTTCTAGTTGCTCAACTGTCTTAGGTCTTCTTTGTTGCATCTTCCTCTTTATGATGCGCCAAATGTTTTCTATGGGTGAAAGATCTGGACTGCAGGCTGGCCATTTCAGTACCCGGATCCTTCTTCTACACAGCCATGATGTTGTAATTGATGCAGTATGTGGTCTGGCATTGTCATGTTGGAAAATGCAAGGTCTTCCCTGAAAGAGACGACGTCTGGATGGGAGCATATGTTGTTCTAGAACTTGGATATACCTTTCAGCATTGATGGTGCCTTTCCAGATGTGTAAGCTGCCCATGCCACACGCACTCATCCAACCCCATACCATCAGAGATGCAGGCTTCTGAACTGAGCACTGATAACAACTTGGGTTGTCCTTGTCCTCTTTAGTCCGGATGACATGGCGTCCCAGTTTTCCAAAAAGAACTTAAAATTTTGATTCGTCTGACCACAAAACAGTTCTCCACTTTGCCACAGTCCATTTTAAATGAGCCTTGGCCCAGAGAAAACGCCTGCGCTTCTGGATCATGTTTAGATATGGCTTCTTTTTTGGCCTATAGAGTTTTAGCCGGCAGCGGCGAATGGCACAGTGGATTGTGTTCACCGACAATGTTTTCTGGAAGTATTACGGAGCCCATGTTGTGATTTCCATTACAGTAGCATTCCTGTATGTGATGCAGTGCCGTCTAAGGGCCCGAAGATCACCGCCATCCAGTATGGTTTTCCAGCCTTGACCCTTACGCACAGAGATTGTTCCGGATTCTCTGAATATTTGGATGATATTATGCACTGTAGATGATGATAACTTCAAACTCTTTGCAATTTTTCCCTGAGAAACTCCTTTCTGATATTTCTCCACTATTTTTCGCCGCAGCATTGGGGGAATTGGTGATCCTCTGCCCATCTTAAATCTGAGAGACACTGCCACTCTGAGAGACTCTTTTTATACCCAATCATGTTGCAAATTGACCTAATAAGTTGCAAATTGGTCCTCCAGCTGTTCTTTATATGTACATTAACTTTACGTTAACTTTTCCAGCCTCTTATTGCTCCCTGTCCCAACTTTTTTGGAATGTGTAGCTCTCATGAAATCCAAAATGAGCCAATATTTGGCATGACATTTCAAAATGTCTCACTTTCAACATTTGATATGTTATCTTTATTATATTGTGAATAAAATATAAGTTTATGAGATTTGTAAATTAGTCCATTCCTTTTTTACTCACAATGTGTAGTGTCCCAACTTTTTTGGAATCGGGTTTGTAAATGTGCATAAACACAATAAAGAACCAAAAATGCAGTGAGCAAAGTCTGTGAATACATAAAAAAGGTGCTTCCTAATAGTATCTTGATGTGAAAACGGTAACTAAAAAAAACAAATTAGTGCAGAGCTCCTTGATACAAACATGAACAGTTCATTGGGCTAAGTTCATTTCCCCAGGAAAACCAAAAACACCTCCGTGTGCAATGGCTGCTCACCTGCAGCACAAAGGGAATGTGCAGTGTATAATCAATTCAAAGATCCACCTAGAGCTCCTTTAACTTCCTCTAGACTCCTTTGCAATTTGCGGCTCCACAGTCAGAAATGCCTCAGTGTAGTACCATTAAAATTTATTGGACATTAAAAACATTCCATAAAACACTCGCATTAGGTACAGAGTGCTTGAGAAATGTAACTCCTGTCAGCAGATCTCGTGGTGGACCAGCTGCACGGCTTCTTAGTATGAGATTGTACGAGATCAGCTGAGTGTGACGTCACTGGCTTCTCCTACGCGTTGCGTCACTAGACACGTGACTTTGTCAATAACTCTGAAGTTACATGTGAAGTCTGGTGTGCAGACAGGAAACATGCTAGCTGTAGGAAAGTGAAGAGAGATGATCTCATCAGTTTGCTGCTGCTCCTTCATTGCCCAATCACAGACCCCTGGCATGGAGGTGACCAAGCTGTATGACTTAACTGCAATTGAGAAAAGCAAAGGCACTCACCTATCTGAGCTGCATAAATCTCAGGACTGGTGGGACAAATAACAAATCCATTAGCATTTTATATTCTGATACTGTTTTTTATTGCTAGTGTCCAAACTTCCTGTAGGCAGCTTTATAACCCAACAGTGTGAGAATTCCTGCGTCCCTAACCAAACGAGAAAGAAAATGTGATTTTAACCACTTGCCTACTGTGCACTTAAACCCCCTTCCCATCCAGGCCAATTTTCAGCTTTCAGCGCTCTCACACTTTGAATGACAATTGCGCGGTCATGCTACACTGTACCCATATGAAATTTTTATAATTTTTTTCACACAAATAGAGCTTTCTTTTGGTGGTATTTAATCATCTCTGGGTTTTTTATTTTTTACAAAAAAAAGAAAAAATACAGAAAATTTTGAAAAAAAAAAAAAAGTTTTTCTTATTTTCTGCGAGTAAATTTTGAAAATATATAAATTTTTCTCCTTCACTGATGTGCGCTGATGAGGCGGCACTGATGGGCACTGATAGGCTGCACTGATGGGCACTGATGAGGTGGCACTTATGGGCACTGATGAGGAGGTACTAATATGCCGCACTGATGAGCACTGATAGGCGGCACTGATAGGCGGCACTGATGAGCACTGATAGGCGGCACTGATGAGCACAGATAGGCGGCACTGATGGGCACTGAGAGGTGGCACTCCTGGGCACTGAGAGGTGGCACTGCTGGGCACTGAGAGGCGGCACTGACGGGCGGCACTGATGGGCACTGATGGGTGGCACTGATGAGCACTGATGGGCAGCACCATCAGTGCCCACACTCAGTGCCCATAGTGCTGCCAGTCAGTGCTCATCAGTGCCTAGATGAGCAGGCACTGATGGGCACTGACTGGCAGCACTATGGGCACTGATTGTGGGCACTGATGGGGGGCACTGATGGCGGGCACTGTGGGCACTGAGTGTATGTTTTTTCCCTAGTGTAATCAGGGCACTGGTGATCAGTGCCCTGATTAAATTCTTCTGTGTCCCCGGCGGCTGATCGGCTCTCCTCCTTCCTCACACTGCAGTCTCCGTGTGAGGAAGGAGCGCTGGCGATGAGAGATGATCTCATATGTTTACATATGAGACCATCTCTCATTGGATGGTCCGATCATGTGGTGAATGGCCGCTGTGATTGGCCATTCACCACGATCTGTGACCACTATTGTTGTTTGGTTTTACGCTATGGCGTTCTCACTTTTTATCCCACATATAACTACACCATCGAGGGGGATTGGTCCGGACCACGAGTGACAAGTTCCTTTGTGGAGTGTCCTTGGTGAAGACGTCAGGATTTGTGTTCTTATTTGGCACGTGTTTATTTGGTTTCTGGTAAGCCTCCCATTCATATGGATATTCCACAAGTCACCTTCTAATATTTTGGTTTCATGGACTCTATGGACAATTCATCTAAAGTCTGATACAATTTGAACATTGTCTGATCATCTTTAGCGCGACTTTTTAATATTATTTATTCTTTGGGGTGTTAGTCACACTTGAAGTCGCTGCTTACATACATTTTGGTAGGACTAGCGCAGTTGTTTCTTTTTATTCTATTCTGGTATATATATATATACCAAAAGTATTGGGACGCCTACCTTTACACACACATTAACTTTAATGGCATCCCAGCCTTAGTCCGTAGGGTTCAATATTGAGTTGGCCCACCCTTTGCAGCTATAACAGCTTCAACTCTTCTGGGAAGGCTGTCTGCAAGGTTTAGGAGTGTGTCTATGGGGATGTTTGACCATTCTTCCAGAAGAGCATTTGTGAGGTCAGGCACTGATGGTGGACGAGAAGGCCTGGCTCATAATCTGCACTCTAATTCATCTCAAAGGTGTTCTATCAGGTTGAGGTCAGGACAGTCAAGTTCCTCCACCCCAAACTCGCTCATCCATGTCTTTTATGAACCTTGCTTTGTGCACTGGTGCGCAGTCATGTTGGATCAGGAAGGGGCCATCCCCAAACTCTTCCCAAAGAGTTGGGAGCATGAAATCGTCCAAAATGTCTTGGTATGCTGACACCTTAAGAGTTCCCTTCACTAGAACTAAGGGGCCAAGCCCAACCCCTGAAAAACAACCCCACATCATAATCCCCCACTACTAAATGATTTGGACCAGTGCACAAACAACGTCCATAAGGACATGGATGAGCGAGTTTAGGGTGGAGGAACTCAACTGGCCTGCACAGAGTCCTGACCTCAACCTGATAGAACGCCTTCTCATCCAACATCAGTGCCTGACCTCACAAGTGCGCTTCTGGAAGAATGGTCAAACATTCCCATAGACACACTCCCAAACCTTGTGGACAGACAAATTGTCCAACATGTCTTGGTATGCTGACGCCTTAAGAGTTCCCTTCACTGGAACTAAAAGGGCTAAGCCCAACCCCTAAAAAACAACTCCACACCATAATCCCCCCTCCACCAAATGATTTATGAAATGGCGATCTGACAATGTAAACAAGGCAAATTGCGAATTCTGTCAGTAGGGAAGGCATGGATCCTGTGTTCCTGCAAAATAGAGACATGGATGTATCTCTTCCCATAGTAAAAACAAATCCCACACTGTTAGAAAACACTGGCTAGGAACACAGTTAACCCCTTGATTGCCTCTGATGTTAACCCCCTTCCCAGCCAATGTCATTAGTACAGTGACCGTGCATATTTTTAGCTCTGATCACCGATCCCCAAAAAGTTTAAAAAGTGTCAGTTAGTGTTCCGACTGTCTGCTGCAATATCGCAGTCCCTCTATAAGTTGCTGATCGCCGTCATTCCTAGTAAAGAAAATAAAATAAAAAAATTGGCCTAAATTGATGAAGAAGTTATATTTTTTCTTTTTTTTTTTTTATTGGATAGATTTTATAGCAGAAAGAAAAAAATATTTATTTTTTTTTCAAAATTGTCTGTCTTTTTTGTTTGTAGTGCAAACAATAAAAAATGCAGAGGAGATTAAATACCACCAAAAGAAAGCTCTATTTGTGGGGAAAAAAAAGACGTACATATTATTTGGGTACAGCGTTGCACGACCGTGCAATTGGCAGTTAAATTAACGCAGTGCCGAATCGCAAAAAACGGCCTGGTCATGAACGGGGGTAGATCTTCTGGAGGTCAAGTGGTTAAAGTAGAATTATACAAAAAAAAAAACTGATTGGATAAACCCACAAGTGCTTTTTTTTTTTTTACCACCACTCTTCCTTTATACTGGTGTTTGGAATTCACAAATGCGGCAGTTAAAAATCGGATGAAAGGTTTAGCACTGGGAAACACTTTTTTAACCACTTAAGCCCCGGAAGATTTTACCCCCTTCCTGACCAGGGTTTTTTTTGCAATTTTTTACTGCGTGACTTTAATGGACAATTGCGCGGTCGTGCGACGCTGTACCTAAACAAATTTGACGTCCTTTTTTTCCCACAAACAGAGATTTCTTTTGGTGGTATTTGATCACCTGTGCGATTTTTTGATCATGCGCTATAAACAAAAAAAGAGCGTCAATTTTGCAAAAATAACAATATATTCACTTTTTTTTATATGAAATTCCCCCCCAAAAAAATGTAAAAATCTAAATTTTTTAACATTTTCAGCCAATTTGTTTTATGCTACCTATGTTTGGTAAAAAAAAAATCGCAAAAAGCATATTTTGATTGGTTTGCGCAAAAGTTATCGCGTTTACTAACAAAGGGAAAGATTTTTGTCATTTTTGGTGTGTTTTTTTTTTTAACGAGTAATGGCGGCGATCTGCTATTTTTTTTGCGGTACTGCGACATTGCGGAGGACAGATCGGACCCTTGACTGACATTTTTGACACTTTTGGGGGTACCAGTGACATTACTGCAGTAATCAGTGCTATACATATGCACTGTTACTGTAAAAATGACACTGGCAGGGAAGGGGTTAACTGTATTGGAGAGGGAGGGGTTAAGTGTGTCCTAGGGGCGTGCTTCTAACTGTGATGGGACATGTCTACTATTGTAAAAACAGAGATCAAGGGTTCTACATAGTAGAGCCATCTGATCTCCATTTTTACACAGGGGAGAATGACAGGCGGCTTGTTTACATAAGCCGCCCGCCTTTCTCCCGCTCTACCGACGATCGTAGTGTGACCGGCGGACATCGGGTCCGCTGGTCACACGCCTGGACTCCTCTGTGAACGAGCCGAGGCGGGCACGCGCCTCAGCGGGCGCACGCTCGCCGGCTATTGGCTCAAAACCCGGTGACAGGCTAGCGACGTAGATCTACGTCACTCTGCCTGGCCGGGGCTGACTGCCGCAGTAAATATACTGTGCGCAGTCGGCAATCGGTTAAAGATAAAAAGTGCATTTTATATACAACTTTATAGATCAGATCAAAATGAGGGACAAATGAGGAGGAAAGAGGGACAGAGGGACTTTGTTCTAAACCAGGGACAGTCTCTCGAAATTGGGGACAGTTGGGAGCTATGTACAGTATATACACATATACTGTGTATATATATATATATATATATTAGAAAGTGTTGTGTCACTGGGGTAAATTATAGTACCAAGATTAAATACAAAGGTACCTACATCCCAAATAAACGGATTGAAAGATCAAGGACTACTGTGTCCTACCACATTGTGGCATAAATGAGGGCTTAAGCAAGGGGATTTTAATGGTACTTACTAACGGGTTAAACCACCAATTGTAAAAAATACAAGCTTTATTCCAATTTTTTACAACTTGTACATAAAAAGAAAACACATACACCCAGACATTACAAATATTGAATTATTCATTAAAATCAATCAGCTCTTTGACTAGTAAACCTCAAGTGACCCGCCATAACGGCTAGATCCAACGGAAAATGCCCGACGTGTTTCGCTGTCGCTTCTTCAGGGGCATATAACTGTAATGAGGTAGTCTCTAAGGTTCTACATTGGAAGATTGATAAACAGAGTTTACATACATAGATAAAAAAACATATATTTTCTCGCTGAGTGAATGGCCACCACCATATAGCATTTGTGTATCCCAGTATACCCCACCAACATCAATGACTAGATGAACGAATCATGTAACTGAGTGTACACCCTAACAATTCTCTTGGGGGGACGAGTGCGGGAGCAGGCATAGGATAGTAAATAGTATCAGAGTAGACTAATCACTAAAAGATATCAGAGGTGTGTTCAGATGCATGCACTGACGTTTATATAATATATATCTCACCAACTTGTGTGATCATTAAGCATAGGAAAAGATTATTGTATGCCAATTAGCATTGATATCATATCAAATAGTTAAAGTGGAGTTCCACCCTAATTTTATACTTACCTCCATCTTCTCGCTCCGGATCACCTGAAAAAGAAATGGATAATCGCATTTTTTTTTTTACTTACCTCGTAGCGAAGAAAATATACTTACCTTACTTCCTTCTTCCTCCTTCCTCGGCCGCGGCCCGTCGTCACTTCCTGGCTCTGCAATGATTCCTGGGAGCTGAACGTCATAGCTCCCAGGAATCATTGCGCCTGCACCGGCCCCGACGTCAGTTCCGGGGCGCGCGCGTCATTCCCTTCTAAACAGCTTCTGGGCATGCCCAGAAGCTGTGGAGGGATGAGGCGCGCGACCCGGAAGTGACGTCGGGGGCCGGCGCAGGGCATCTTGGGACCGAAGAAGGCGGAAGAGGACGCCGAAGAGGATCTCGCTGGCTTCAAGCTGCCCACATCTGAGATGGCAGCGCTGGACAAGACGTTTTCAAGGTAAGTATTTGTCCTAACAGGTAAGTGCAACCCGGGACAGATCAGAGGCTAGCCATTGTGGAATGCACTAGCCCTGACTGTCCCGGGGGTATTTAAAAAAAAAAAAAAATTCCAGGGTGGAACTCCGCTTTAAGAGCTTTAACTTGAGCGTTAGATAATATCAAGCCATAGGGAAAACCACACGATGCATATGTACATTGATGTTGTGACTGCTTCAAAGCGGTTCAGCTAGAGATGATATGGGGCACTTTGTGTGTATGAACAACTGAAGAAAGTCATATACTAATTATATTAGGGAGTATTATAAAGCTTGCCAAGAATATACTATAAATGAGTATAAAACCACTAGTATTGATGGACATCCTCATATTGTGACTCATGTTCCATATCAGATGTAATGTAACTATAAACCAGGGGTGGGCACTGACCCTCCGAGTGGCCCTGATGTAAGTAGATACCACAGATATAGACAAATAAGCCAGACTATCTGGAATAAAACAAAAGTGAGTACACCCCTCACATTTTTGTAAATATTTTATTATATCTTTTCATGTGACAACACTGAAGAAATGACACTTTGCTACAATGTAAAGTAGTGAGTGTACAGCTTGTATAACAGTGTCAATTTGCTGTCCCCTTAAAAATAACTCAACACACAGCCATTAATGTCTAAACCGCTGGCAACAAAAGTGAGGGGGGGGAACTTACACGGAAGAAATGGCAAGGGGGGGAAGTTACACAGAAGAAAGCCCACCGCATGTGTGAAGAGTTCTCAGCACTTCGGCTGCAGGATTGCAGTACAAAGAACTGAATCAGTCTTCTGAATTCAGCAGAAGTCCTTCCTGTTCACTGATTGGTTTTCCCTTGCCGACAAAAATTGCCATTTAAACAGTTCAGATCTGTCACCTGTACACCGGCTACATTCACGGGGGCAGATAGTTGGCTGTGTTCAGAGACTTTATGCCACCGCTGGGTGCAGCAACACTGCATAGAAACTGGCCGATTAGTCGCAGCCACTTTGTGTGCAGTCAGAACTCTGCAGAAACGCACGCTCCTGCCTCCACGCTCCTTTGGAGGCTTTATTAGTAGGCTTATGGGCCAAAGCAATTTTTTTCATTTCCTCTCCAGGCATGTTTATTTAGCTATAAATTTCTCTAGGCCCCTCATTCACATTGGAGCGATTTGTCATGCGATTTGACAGGTAAAATTGCATAGTTACATAGTTAGGGAGGTTGAAAAAAGACATCAGTCCATCCAGTTCAACCTATGATGTGTGTGTGTGTTTGCTGCTAACCGTACATTGTATACCCCTGTATGTTGTGGTCTTTAAGGTGCCCATCTAATAGTTTTTTGAAACTATCAATGCTCCCTGCTGATACGACTGCTTGTGGAAGAGAATTCCACATCCTTACTGCTCTGACAGTAAAGAACCCCTTACTCAGTAAGGGGTTCTTTAATGTCAGAGTGGCCACGTGGCCACATGTCTTATTGTATTCCCTTTCCCTGAAAAGTTTGTTCCTTATGCTCGGGTCGCCAGTACAGTATTTGTACATTGATATCATATCCCCCCTCAATCGTCTCTTCTCCAGAGAGAATAGGTTCAGTGCTTGTAGTCTTTCCTCATAGCCGATGTCCTCCATTCCCCTAATTATTTTTGTTGCCCTTCTCTGGACTTTCTCCAGTTCCAGCACATCCTTCCTGAGGACCGGTGCCCAGAACTGGACAGCATACTCCAGATGTGGCCGGACCAGAGTCTTGTAGAGCGGGAGAATAATCTCTTTATTTCTGGAGTGAATCCCCTTTTTTATACATGCCAGTATTCTGTTGGCTTTGCTTGCAGCGGCTTGGCATTGCATGCCACTGCCAAGCCTGTTGTCTACCAGTACCCCCAGGTCCTTTTCCATCTTAGATTCATCCAGAGGTTCCCCCCCAGTGAGTAACTTGCATTCGTATTTCTGACACCCAAGTGCATTACTTTAGATTTTTCAACATTAAACCTCATCTGCCATGTAGTTGCCCACCCCATTATCACATGACAAGCTGCATCCTATTGCTGGCATTGACAGTGTTCAAATTGAGAACTAGAGAAAGATTCATGGACCTTATAGGCACATATGTATAAAATTAACAAATTTATTGGTCTACATGTATACAATATAACAATAGGTAAAGAACTTCCTATGAAATCAATGATCATTCACAAACGGGCGGTGTACCCCCCTAGAGCAGGGGCGTCAAACTCAATTTCATCCTGGGCCACATCAGCATTATGGTTGCCCTCAAAGGGCCAATTATATCTGTAAGACTAGATGTCTAGAGCACTCTCCCTCCCTCCCCCTCCCCCTACATCAGATGCCAAGAGCCACCTACCATCAGAAGTCAAGCTCCCCACCCTTCCTTACATCATAGTGCACCCCCCCCCCCTTACCTTGTGCTGCTGCTGGGAAGAAGCTGGGGACAGGGCTGGAAAGCAATAAGTGCAGGTTCTGGGGGAGGGCTGGAGTCAGCTGCTGAGGTTGCTAAATGCTTAGACCAGGGGAGGAGGAGATGAGGGGGTGCTGTGGCTGCACTGAGAGGCACAGGTTCGTTGGGATCTCTGATACAACTGCTGAGATGGGGCGGGGGGGGCAGAGACAAGCCTCTCCATGGCTGCACGGAGATGCACAGGATCTGGCAGAGGAGTTCTGTCCCCCTCTCTGCTGCCAATTGCTGAGACAAGATGGAACGGAGATGATGGGGGGTGCTGCAGCTTCAGGAGTGGTGCTAGCAGGGGCTGACTGGCAACCTGCTGGCCAGGGGGCAAGTACAAACCAGAAGCCTATGGTGCAGCGAACCGGACCCGCTCCCACTATCCCTCTTCCTGGCCTCCTCCTGACCCCCATTCCAGGCTGAAGCTCTGCACCAGGTACTCTCTACTCACCAGCCAAATCCGAGTTCCTGACCTGTCCAGTAGGGGGTGCTTGGAGGAAGCTGGGACAGCTCGATCAGGGTTGGCTGGGGGAGGAGAGTCTCCAGTGGTGCATAGAACTGGTCTCTGCTTTACATCATCACACAGTTTACATCATCCATGCTGGGGGGGAGGCCTGCGCTCTGTCCTTGTCTTTCACACACTCAGTAGGTCAGCGGTGGAGACTCTTTACTTCTCTTCACCAGGAATCATTTAGGCATGTCTGTGGCAGTGGCAGTGGCACAAGCGGTGCAACCTTTTTATGGGGCATGAGAGTGACCCGGGGGACAATTTCCCCCCTGCCCCCCCCGCCAGTCCTCCCCTGGGTGTGAGGGCCATATGAAAAGGCCTGGTGGGCCGGATTCGGCCCCAGGGCCTTGTGTTTGACACATGTGATGTAGAGCAATACTCAGAAGGTTGATCAAGGACAAGGGAAACCCCAGTCTCGGGAGGAAATGTGAACTTTGGTGTACATTTCACATACATAAGTCGTATTATATTATTATTATTATCATTATTATTATTCAGGATTTATATAGCGCCATAAAATATGTATATGTGTTAGATTGTCCTCTAGAAATATACACAACTAGTCTGCGACCGATCATTAATTTTATAGGAAATTCTTTACCTTTTGTTATAGTTACATAGTAGGTGAGGTTGAATAAAGACAATAGTCCATCCAGTTCAACCTGTGTAGGCATGTGTGGCTGTAATCATCTCCCATACCCCTGAATGTTCTGATCCTTGAGATGTAAGTCTAAGAGTCTTTTGAAAGCCACCATACTACCCGCAGAAACCACCTCTTGTGGTAGAGAATTCCACAATCTTGTTGCCCTAACAGTAAAGAACCCCCCGCGTTGCCTGAGGTTAAAACGCTTCTCCTCTAATCGCATTGTATGCCCTCGAGTCCTCATGCAATCCCTTCGAATGAACAGCTTTTTTTCTAAGCTGGGATCCCCATTAAGATATTTATAAATTGCTATCATGTCCCCCCTCAGACGTCTCTTCTCCAGGGAGAATAAATCGAGCGATTGTAGACGCTCTTCATAGTCAAGGTCCTCCAATCCCCTAATTAGTTTAGTTGCCCTTCTCTGGACTCTCTCCAGCTCCAACACATCCCTCCTGAGGACTGGCGACCAGAACTGGACGGAATACTCCAGATGCGGTCGGACCAGAGTTTTATAAAGTGGAAGGATTATAGTCTTATCTCTGGAATGCATCCCTTTCTTTATGCATGCTAATATTCTGTTGGCTTTGGAAGCTGCCGCTTGACATTGCATGCTGTTTCCTAATCTATCATCAACCAATACTCCCAGATCCTTCTCCATTTTTGATTCCCCCAAGGGCTCCCCTCCTAACGTGTATTGTGATTTTATGTTTTTAGTCCCCAAGTGCAAAACCTTACACTTCTCCACGTTAAACCTCATTTGCCATGTCGTTGCCCACTCTGTTATTTTGTCCAGGTCATTCTGCAGGATATCTGCTTCATGTTGTGAAGTTATTGCCCTGCCCAATTTTGTGTCATCTGCAAAAACTGATATCGAACTACTGATCCCGACCTCAATGTTGTTTATGAATAAATTGAACAAGGTTGGTCCCAGGACTGAGCCTTGGGGGACCCCGCTTACCACCTCAGACCAGTCTGAGTATGCGCTGTTTATTACTACCCTTTGGACCCGCCTTTTTAGCCAGTTCCGTATCCAAGAGCAAACCCTGCTATCGATACCTGCAGACCTTATTTTATAAATTAAGCGCTTGTGGGGAACTGTATCAAACGCCTTAGCGAAATCCAAGTACACCACATCCACTGGTCTCCCCCTATCTAGCTCACAGCTCACCTCCTCGTAGAATGTAAGGAGATTGGTTTGACAAGAACGCCCATTTGTAAACCCGTGCTGATTACTGCTGATGATGTTGTTGTCCTTAGCAAACTCTACAATATAGTCCCTTATCATCCCCTCCAGAAGTTTACATACTACTGATGTCAAACTGACAGGCCTATAATTTCCCGGGATATGCCTCTGGCCCTTTTTGAATATTGGAATCACGTTAGCTTTCTTCCAATCCCCTGGTACATCTCCTGTCCTAATACTGTCAGCAAAGATCAGGAACAGTGGTCTCGATATAACTTTACTGAGTTCCTTGAGTACTCTCGGATGTATGCCATCCGGTCCTGGCGATTTGTTTGTGTTAAGTTTATCCAGCCTTTCCCTGATTTCCCCCTCTGTTAGCCATGGTGGCAAGTCCTGTTTATTACTACTAACCATACAGTCATGGTCAGTGTACCCCTCCTTTTCCTGTGTAAAGACTGACGAGAAAAAAGCATTTAGCACGGTTGCTTTTTCAGTGTCCTCTGTAACCATCCTCCCATCATTGTTAATTATGTGTGCAATATGCTCTGCCTTAGTTTTTTTGCTGTTGATATATTTAAAGAATTTCTTTGGGTTTTTTTTACTATCCTCCGCTATTTGTCTCTCAAAGTTGATTTTAGCCATCTTGATTTCTTGTTTACTTTTCTTATTTGCCTCCTTGTATTGCTCGAAAGCCGATACTGTGCCCTCTGATTTATACTTCTTGAAGGCCAATTTTTTCCCCCTAATAAGTTTTATGATGCTACAGTTTAGCCAGCCAGGTTTGGCTTTGTCTCTTCTAAATTTATTTCCCATAGGAATGCACTGCAAGATGCCTTTGCCTAATATGTTCCTAAAGCATTCCCATTTTTCCTCTGTGGTCAGGGATCCCAGGGTTTGGTCCCAGTTTACCTTTTCCATCATTGAGTACAATTTTGGAAAGTTTGCCCTTCTGAAGTTTAGGGTTCTTATGTTCCCCACTTGTCTTGTTATGTTGTTATTTACACTAAATGTGATCATCCTGTGATCGCTAGAGCCCAGGTTGTCCTGGACTCCTACCTCCGAGATTATGTCTGGGTCATTAGTGAGCAATAGATCCAGGACTGCGTTTTCTCTGGTGGGGGAATCCACCAACTGTGACATGTAATTATCCAGTAAGGTTTCCGTGAATAGGCGGGCCTTCTGTGAGTGTGCAGTCCCCTCTTCCCAGTCAATGTCGGGGTAATTGAAGTCCCCCAATACGATGACTGATCCCAATTTTGCCACTTTACCCATTAGTGCTAAAAATTCCAGCTCTACCTCCTCCCCTTGGTTAGGTGGCCTATAGCAAACCCCCACAATTACTTTCCCCTTTTCTCCTTCCCTATGGAGTTCAACCCACACAGATTCTAAATCCATGCTCATCCCATCCGTAATGTCACTCCTTTCTGTCACCTTTATATTGTTCTTGACATAGAGACATACCCCTCCCCCTCTTTTTCCTACCCTGTCCTTCCGGTACACCGAATACCCTTGGATATTGGCCAGCCAGTCATGTGAGGGGTCGAACCAAGTCTCTGTTATTCCCACAAGGTCTATGTCCTCCTCATGTACTAACATTTCCAACTCATCCATTTTATTAGCTAGGCTCCTGGCATTAGCATATACCCCTCTTAGTTTTAAGGAAGTTAAGCGCAATTGGCGGTTATGTTTATTCCTGTTTGGTCTGAGGTTCTCCCGCACAGACCCGCCAATTGACCTTGTGGACCTACTGTCGCTGCTGACACTACAGCTGCCTTCAGTCCTCTGCTTCCTCCTGACTGACTCTACTTCTGAGCCCTCCCCCCCGTCTCCTAGTTTAAAAGCCCCTCCAACTTGGTGGCCATCTTTCTCCCCAAAAGAGCTGTACCGTCCCCATTAAGGTGCAGCCCATCCTTACTAAAGAGCCGGTAGCCGACTGAGAAGTCAGCCCAGTTCTCCAGGAACCCAAACCCCTCCTTCCTACACCAATTCCTCAGCCACTTGTTAAGTTCCCTAATCTCCTTCTGCCTCTCCTGTGTGGCTCGAGGTACCGGCAGTATTTCAGAGAAAACCACCTTGGAGGTCCTTTTCCTCAATCTATTACCTAAGTCCCTGAAATCGTTCTTAAGGATCCTCCACCTACCTTTAACTTTGTCATTAGTGCCCACATGCACCATGACCGCTGGGTCATCCCCAGCCCCGCACAACAATCTGTCTGCCAGATCTGCGATGTGCCGAACTCGGGCGCCCGGTAAACAGCAAACTGTTCGGTTCACGAGATCTTTTTTACAGATTTCCCTCTCTGTCCTCTTGATAATTGAGTCCCCAACTACCACAACCTTTCTAACCTTTCCTGAGTTACGGCCCCCCCTCTTCCTGGAGCCGTCCCTCCCCTGGCAGCTGGGGGAGGGCGCGTTCTCCAGCTCTGCCACCCCTGAGTTGATATCCCCCTCAACCTGCAACTCGACAGATTTGTTAGGGTGTACCAACTCAGGATTGGCCTCCCTGGCTCTCCTCCCTCTACCCTTCCTAACAGTCACCCAGCTGCGTACCTCTGCTTCTTGCGTCTCCTCTGTTCCTCCCTCCTCTATGCTGGCCCCTACCAGCGCCTGATAGGTAATGTCCAAGCTCCTTTCCAGGTTGTTGATGCCACGCAGTGTTGCCACTGTGTTCTGTAGGTCCAGGATCTGGTCTACCAGAGCAACAAGTTGCTCACATCTTGCACAGCAGTATTCGCCCTCGAATGGTTCATCAAGGAACGCATACATGCCGCAAGAAGTGCACTGAGTGGCATCCGCAATCCTGTCGGACATTATTACCCTCTACTCTATGGGGATAATGTTAACGACCTGCTCTTCCTTACCTACCCTACCTCTAACTTCCCTGGTACTAAACCTGGGGTACTCACCAGTCGCTAATATACTAACCAGTCGCTAAGATACTCACCAGTCGCAAAGATCCAACAGACGCAAGATACTCACCAGTCGCAAAGATCCAACAGACGCAAAGATACTCACCAGTCGCAAAGATCCAACAGACGCAAAGATACTCACCAGTCGCAAAGATCCAACAGACGCAAAGATACTCACCAGTCGCAACGATACTCACCAGTCGCAACGATACTCACTAACCGCAACGATACTCACCAGTCGCAAAGATCCAACAGACACAAGATACTCACCAGTCGCAAAGATACTCACCAGTCGCAAAGATACTCACCAGTCGCAAAGATACTCACCAGTCGCAAGGATACTCACCAGTCGCAAGGATACTCACCAGTCGCAAGATACTCACCCGATACACACCAGTTGCAAATATACTCACCAGTCGCAAGATGCTAACCCTCGCAAGATGCTAACCAGTCGCAAAATGCTCACTAGTCGCTAAGATACTCACCAGTCTCTAAAATACTCACGGTCGATCAGTCAAGAGCGCCGTCGGTCGGTCGCAGAACAGTCTTGTCGGTCGCAGAACAGTCTTGTCGGTCGCAGAACAGTCTTGTCGGTCGCAGAACAGTCTTGTCGGTCGCAGAACAGTCTTGTCGGTCGCAGAACAGTCTTGTCAGTCGCAGAACAGTCTTGTCAGTCGCAGAACAGTCTTGTCAGTCGCAGAACAGTCTTGTCAGTCGCAGAACAGTCTTGTCAGTCGCAGAACAGTCTTGTCAGTCGCAGAACAGTCTTGTCGGTCGCAGAACAGTCTTGTCGGTCACAGAACAGTCTTGTCGGTCGCAGAACAGTCTTGTCAGTCGCAGAACAGTCTTGTCAGTCGCAGAACAGTCTTGTCAGTCGCAGAACAGTCTTGTCAGTCGCAGAACAGTCTTGTCAGTCGTTGACGGTCGCAAGCAAGGTCAGTCAGTCACAGATCCCTATGGTCAGTCAGTCACAGATCCCTATGGTCAGTCAGTCACAGATCCCTATGGTCAGTCAGTCACAGATCCCTATGGTCAGTCAGTCACAGATCCCTATGGTCAGTCAGTCACAGATCCCTATGGTCAGTCAGTCACAGATCCCTATGGTCAGTCAGTCACAGGATGGTCTGTCAGTCCGTCAGTCACAGGTCCCCAAAGCACGTCACACAGCTGCAGGGAGATACTCACCAGTCGCCGCTGCTCCTCCTCCCCTGCTTCCGTGAACCTCCCTCCTCAATACTGTGTGGTGTCCGTTCACCGCCGCAGCCGCCGCTCCGCCGTCTACGTTATATTGTATACAAATATTTTTAATGTAGACCAATAAATTTGGTAATTTTATACATATGTGCCTATAAGGCCCATGATTCATTTTCTAGTTCTCAATATGCATATTCAATAGGATGTGGCATGGGATACACTATATCATAGTCGCCCATTGGCCACCAAATAGACACAAAATTTTCTTATTTCAGTGTTCAAATTGATGCAACGCCGACTTTGTACTGCAACATCCATTTGAAAAAGTAGTACATGCACTACTTTTGGTGATTTCGGGGACGACTTCAATAGACATCTGTGCATGAAGCTGCACAGATGTCTTCAAAGTCGCACTGAGATGTGGCTTTGAAATCATGTGATTTCAGGTGAAATTGTACGATTTAACCACCTCCTTCCCAAGACTATTCCTACACTTCGCTCCTACATCTAAAAATCTACTTTTTTTTTCTTTGCTAGAAAATTACTTAGAACCCCAAAACATTATATATTTTATTTTTAGCAGAGACCCTATAGAATAAAATGGTGTGTGTTGCAATTTTTTATGTCACACGGTATTTGTGCTGTGGTTTTTCAAACGCAATTTTTTTGTATAATGTATAATTTTTTTTTTTGTAAAAAAACACATTCATAAATAAAAAAAAAACAAAGCAGTAAAGTTAGCCCAATTTTTTTGTATAATGTGAAAGATGATGTTACGTCGCACAAATAGATACTTAACATGTTACGCTTTAAAATTGTGTCTGCCTGAGGAATAACGGCAAACTACGGTGCTTAAAATTCTCCATAGACGACGGTTTAAACGCCTTTACAGGTTACCAGTTTAGAGTGGCACAGGAGGTCTGGTGCCAGAATTATTGCTCTCGCTCTGATGTTCGCGACAATACCTCACTTGTGTGGTGTGATCACCATTTACATATGCGTGTGGGAGTAACCTATTTGTTCGCATTTGTGTGTAAGCACGGTGGGAAGGAGGCGCTTTAAATTTTTGTTTTTATTTTATTCATTTTTTGTATACAACATGTTTTTTTTTTTTTTACACTTTTTTTTACATTTTTTTTGTACAAACTTTATTGCTATCACAAGGGATGAACAACATCCCTTGTGATAGCATGGGCCATGAAAGGTCCTCTTTATGGAGAGATTAGGGGTCTATTACTGCTACTTTTATATTGTAATAATTGAGATTACATTAGCATTTGGTGCTCACAAAGTGGATTTATATCCCTAGTGGCTTTTGAGGAATATATATTTGTCAAACATTGGTACTTAAAAATCTCCATAGGCGATGCTTTAAAAATTTCTACAGGTTACAAGTTTAGAGTTACAGTGGAGGTCTAGGGCTAGAATTATGGCTCTTGATCTAACGATCGCAGCGATGCCTCACATGTGTGGTTTGAACACCGTGTACAAATGTGGGCGTGACTTGCGTATGCTTTCCCTTCTGCGTGCGAGCTAACGGGACGGGGGGCTTTAACATTATTTTTTCAAATTTTTTAGTTTTACACTGTCCCTTTAAAAAAAAAAAAATTTTTATATAAAAATAAGTGTGATTAACACTTGGGCTAATGCGCACAGGATAAATATTGATCAATTGAAGTAATTAGTGTCCACATGAAAATAATAGATTAATAAATTAAATGTGTGAATGAAAAAAATATATATATATGAGCTTATATGTGGTTATCACTGTGGAAAATTCAACAATAATTTTATGAGCTGCTTGTCCAGACAACAATAGAGTTGAATGATAGTAAATATAATAGGGACTGCGCTTAATTATTTGTATAAATAAATAAATAAATATATGTAAAATGTATATGTAAAAATTATGTAATAGTGATAAATAATATCTAACTCTATAAATCACCAGTATGTGACATTATAGGATGAATGAATTCATGTGTGAAACATCAATAAAAAGATTTGATCATTATATAAAAATTAATAGATTTTAAATAATAATCAATAGCCAATAAATATATTCAAACAATTCAAACAATTATAAAGGACAGTGAAATTTTTTTTTCGAAGTGATTGCCAATAGTGCTATGTTACAAAAGAGTCCAATTTGCTGTAAAGTGCTCATCTAAAACGTGAACAGATAGTGCTAAGCAAATACTGTAGTGTTTCAAAAAAGTCCAATTTGCTGAAAGGTGTTCTTAGATATTATTTATTACTATCACATAATTTTTCCATATACGGTAATTTTTACATATATTTATTTATTTATTCATACAAAAAATTGTGCACAGTCCCTGTTGTATTCACTAAAAAAAAATTTTTGGTAACTTTTATTTCTTTTACAAAAAATGTAAACATCCTTTGTAATAGAAATAAGCAGGACAGGACCTCTTTAATGTGAGATTGAGGTCAAAAAGACCTCAGATCTCACATCTACATGCTCCGGTCCTCCAAGGCCATAGAGTTGAGTAGGGGCCATCTTGCCCTCATTCGACTTTCTGCCTGAGACACAGAGGGACCGGATCGTTTTCCCTGCTACCGACGGCTCCGGTAAGCGGGGAAAATAAACAGGAAGCGACAGGAGGGGGGCAACTCTCCCACCACCCATAAAAGTGATCCTGTGGCGAATCTGCCGCTGGGACCACTTTTATTCGAAGGAAGACCACCGGCCCTGTAAGAAAATACTGGAGTTATGTCAGCTATCTGCTGCCATAACACAGTATTTAACATCAAAGTACCGACGTAAAACGAGGGTGGTCCGAAAGTGGTTATTATCGCGGTCCCTAATAACATCCGGGGTATCCAATATCCATGGTATATAATGAAATACAAACTAATATAGATTAATTAAAGATATGTAGTATATTTAAAAAAATATATAAAAATATAAAAAATATAAAAAAATATATACTGGGCAACTAGCACTGTACAAATATCGAGTGCAACAAATAAACTTGTGGCCTCCATAAAAAAATTATTACATAAATATAAACTAATCATATACTGTACATATGTAAAAAATAAAAAAGGATAAAACAAATTAAAACACTAGAAGTTAATAAAAAAAGTTGTAAATGTGTCTATAAATATACATCATGTGAGGTTTAACCCCAAAAATGTATGTATATATGCATATTGCAAGATCTGACATAATCAGTATGTGTCAAAAATATAAAATAGAAGACTAAAAGTTACTGGTAAGAATAATAGTAAATAAGTAAAAATAAAATAAAAATAAAAATATATTTTTTTTATTTAGTGTATGGAGAGAAAGTATATACCATAATATATGGAAATATACACAATATATAAAAGAACCCAAATTTATACCTACAGAATATAAGAATGTACACCCAGGCATATGACCTATAGGACTATGAGTATTACTATATGTCTATCTCAAAATAACGATGCGCTGAATATTTATGATGTTATATGTATGTCTCAAATTAGAAAGAAAGCAGTTTAAATCAATATCAATATTGAGGCCCCCAGGCTGTAGGGACCTCAACTGATAAATCCATTTGGTCTCGTTTTAGGACACCTTGACCTTTTTGTTGTCACCTTTCTAATGGCCTTTAATCTGGACTATCCCATAAACAATAACTCCCTTAGGGTCCCTACGGTGCACCTCCTTAAAAGGTCTACACAAACTGTGTTTAGAGAACCCTTTTCTAATATTATTATTATGTTCCCTCATTCTAACAAAAAGGGGCCTGGTGGTCCTTACCACATATTGAAGCTGTCAAGGGCACTCAATCACATATGTAACATGTGTGCTGCTGATTTATTGGTGACTGAGGATTTGAAAATTTCTCTCTTTCTGGGTTTCTTTTTGCTCACTTTACAAGGTATGTATTTTGACATCTATAGAATCCTTTTAACTCTGAAAACAATCTCACATTGTTAGGTGGGTCTGTAATGTTATGAACTAGATGGTTTCTGAACTAGATGGTTTCTGATCGTAAGTGCCCTCCTTTAAAAAAACCTAGGTCTCTTAGGGAGATTCTTGGAAAAAATTCTATCTGATTTCAAGATGGGCCAATACTTATTTACAATATGCTCAATAGAATTAAACTGCTTATTAAACCCTATACGAAGGCCAGATCCATATTCTTCTCTTTAGTTTTAGCTCTATTGGTCAATAATATATTCCTATTCATATTCCTCACCTCCCTTTTTAGTCTCTTTAGAATCGTCCTTTGGTAGCCTTTTTCTTCAAATTTTTTAACCATTACTTCAGCCTGTTCATCGTATTCTTCCAACCTATTGCTATTTCTTCTCAATCGCATCAGCTGACCTTTAGGAATATTTCCTTTTCATTTTGGATGGGGGCAGCTGGAAGTGAATATATACCCATTCCTATCTGTAGGCTTAAAAAGTTTTGGTACATAATATATCATCCACTATGTATATCTGGAGGTCCAGGTAGTCGATCTGTTGCCAGTTCCAGTTCCCAGTAAATTAAATCCCATATTTGTTATGGTTAATTTCATGAAGAAAAATTTTCAGGGATTTTTCTAATCCTTCCCATAAGATGATATCATTTATGTACCACCGGTAAAATCTCAAGTGGGGTCTATCGATATTATGGATCTGTTCTTCCTCCCACATATTCATGAACAGATTGGCCACACTTGGAGCATATCGAGCCCCCATGGCCACTCCTTTCGTCTGTACATAGGAGTTGTTTCCATACCAAAAATAATTACTTTCCATTGCCAACTCCAAACCTTCCAAAATATACTGAACCTGTTCCTGTTTTAAATCTGTACATTCATATAAGGCTTTTGCAACCCCATTGATCCCATCCCTCTGCACTAGTGTAGAGGGAATTGGCATTTATAGTGACCAGAAGGCTAGTTCAGTGTTACTAATATTCTGAATTTCTGAAATCAGCTGTGTACTAACTTTTAAATAGGATCTCCCTTCCTGGACCAACGGTTGTAAATATTGGTCTAGGTATTCACCTAACCTGGAGAACAAAGAGTCAACCCCTCTGATAATAGGCCTACCTGGTATTTTTTCTAATCTCTTATGTATTTTAAGTAAATAATACATTACAGGTGTTTTTGATGCTTCAGGCAAAAGGTATCTAGCCTCTTTCTTGCTAAGGATACCCCTATCCTTGCCCTTCTTAATAAAGGCTCTGAGCTTCTTCTCATATTGTTTTTTTCAGATTGCTTTTCAACTTATTATATGTATCTTCAACCTTCAGTAAATTCTCCATCTTTTCTTCATAAACACAACAAAGCTCCTAGTTCACTCCATGGTCATCTCGCGCCTCGACTACTGCAATTCCCTTCTCAATGGCTTACCTCTACACAGGCTATCCCCCCTTCAATCCATCATGAATTCTGCCGCCAGACTCATCCATCTTACCAATCTCTCAGTGTCCGCTGCTCCTCTCTGTCAAGCCCTCCAATGGCTTCCGCTCACCCAACTAATTAAATTCAAAATACTAACAACATCTTACAAAGCAATCCACAGCTTAGCCCCCAACTACATCACTAGCCTAGTCTCAAAATACCAACCTAATGTCTCTCTTCGTTCCTCTCAAAACCTCCTGCTCTCTACCTCGCCCATCACCTCCTCCCATACTCGCCTCCAGGACTTTTCCAGAGCCTCTCCAATCCTATGGAACTCCTTACCCCAATCTGTCCGATTATCTCCTACTCTATTAGCTTTTAGACAATCCCTGAAAACCCTCCTCTTCAGACAAGCCTATCCTACCCATACCTAACAACTATGCTTCCATTTTCTCCATCAGCTCATCCCCCACATTTATTGCCTTTTGTTTCCCCTGACCCTCCCTTCTAGACTGTAAGCTCTAACAAGCAGGGCCGTCCAATTCCTCCTGTATTGAATTGTATTGTAACTGTATTGTCTTCCCTCATATTGTGAAGCGCTGAGCAAACTGTTGGTGCTATATAAATCCTGTATTATAATAATAATAATACAAATAATAATCATGTTTGTTCAAAATAACCAATCCACCTCCCTTGTCAGCTGGACAGATGACAACCTCCTTTTTCTTTACATTCCCTTTAATAGTCTTCCAGATATCCTTGTTTTTCACTCCCTTCACCTCTAATTTTTTCAAATCCTCCTCCATTTTTTTAAAAGCTCCCAGGCGTTCACTCCCTGGTACCTTAGGGTTAAACACTGAGTTGTTCCTTAATCCGGTATGTTTAAATTCTGTAGGTTGTGGTTGTTTATTCTCTCCTTTAAGTGCAAAAAATGTTTTTAAGATTAGGTTTCCTCATAAACTTTTGTAGGTCTATATACACCGCAAACTTGTCAACTTCCTTATCTGGGGCATATCTAGTCCCCGGTGACCTGACATACTGAGGTGGAGAAGGAGATATACAATTGTCCAGCTACCTGTTGGTGTCTGTGACCTCTGTACGGGTTTAATCCTCTGGTGAGTGCGGACCTGAGAGGGGGGAGCAGGAGTGGATTCATCTTTGTATTTCACCACCAGAGACTGGCATTGCACTTTTTTTTGCACTTATCACTTTATTAGCCTACAAGGACTTAAGAACTTTAGGATTATGATATTTATTTATACATTGATGTGATAGTTTGTTTATTGCACGTTTTTGCATTGAGAGCACTTTTAATATTATTGGATTTATATGACATAGTGTGTTGGAGTTTTTTTTATATATGATCACCATTGGATTATGTACAGTATGTAATATATCACTTATGTTTTAAGTATGAATTGCTTTAAGGGGATAGCACCCTTTATTACTTTATTGAATTTTTTTATTTTTTTATGAGGATTACACACATGTTTTAGGCAACGCCACCTATACCTCTTTCCTATATTTATTTAATCCCATATAACATGTGCTGGGATATGTTAGGCAGGCTGCAGCCTTGTTGCATATATCCTAGTGTGGAACCATTATTGATTATTAGTGGTGTGAGTGTGTGTGTGTGTGTGTGTGTGTGTATATGGATTCAAAATCCATCGGGGCGTTTGTTATGGCCGCCGACACGGAGGGGCATGAGTACATGTCCCTGGAAGGGATCGAAGAGGCAGATATTAGAGCTCTGATGTACTCAAAACAGAAGCCCCTGTCATTGGCACAGGGGCTTTCCGTGCCGGGTACTTATTGATCTGGCATGGGGCTATACTTATGGAGAACTTACATATATCAGTATAAATTATGTATCCAGTAAATTGAACAAGGAGTAATCAAAAATCACAGCACCTAGCAACGTGTCACAAATTACTTTATGTACTTTGTTCCACTGGGGAGAGAACTGTAAAAAAAAATAAAAAAATAAAACAAAATAATAATAATATTAATTATTTATATATATAGATATATATATATATATATATATAGATATATATATATATATATATATATATATATATATATATATATATATATATATATATATATATATATATATATATATATATATATATAGATAGATAGATAGATAAATAGATAGATAGATAGATAGATAGATAGATAGATAGATAGATAGATAGATAGATAGATAGATAGATAGATAGATAGATAGATAGATATAGATATAGATATTATTATTATTATTATTTATTTTTTTAGATATATATATATATATATATATATATATATATAAATATATATATATATATATATATATATATATATATAAATATATAGGAGGAGTGATATATATATATATATATATATATATATATATAAATACACACACAGTATATACAGTGCCTTGAAAATGTATTCATACCCCAAGACATTTTCCATGTTTTGTAATGTTATAATTGTGACAATTATGTGCCACTTTGTGTTGGTCTATCACATAAAAACCCAATAAAATACATTTACATTTTTGGTTATATCATGATAAAATGTGGAAATGTCAAAGGGTATAAATACTTTTTCAAGGCACTGTATGTATGTATGTATATATATATATATATATATATTGTATATATATATATATATATACTGTATCTCACAAAAGTGAGTACACCCCTCACATTTTTGCAAATATTTTATTATATCTTTTCATGTGACAACACTGAAGAAATGATACTTTGCGACAATGTAAAGTAGTGAGTGTACAGCTTGTATAACAGTGTAAATTTGCTGTCCCCTCAAAATAGCTCAACACACAGCCATTAATGTCTAAACCGCTGGCAACAAAAGTGAGTACACCCCTAAGTGTACCCAGACCTAAACCCTATTGAGCGTCTGTGGGGCATCCTAAAACGGTGGAGGAGTGCAAGGTCTCTAACATCCACCATCTCTGTGATGTCATCATGGAGGAGTAGAAGAGGACTCCAGTGGCAACCTGTGAAGCTCTGGTGAACTCCATGCCCAGGCAGAGCTGGAAAATAATGGTGGCCACACAATATATTGATACTTTGGGCCCAATTTGGACATTTTCACTTAGGGGTGTACTCACTTTTGTTGCCAGCGGTTTAGACATTAATGGCTGTGTGTTGAATTATTTTGAAGGAACAGTAAATTTACACTGTTATACAAGCTGTACACTCACTACTTTACATTGTAGCAAAGTGTCATTTCTTCAGTGTTGTCACATGAAAAGATATAATAAAATATTTACAAAAATGTGAGGGGTGTACTCACTTTTGTGAGATACTGTATATATATATATATATATATATATATATATATATATATATATATATATATATATATAAAATGCTCGTTCTTCTCTAAGCTGTAGGTAACACAAGACTGCACATCAAAGTAACATAAATAGTATATTTTCAGTACAGCTATGAATCATTTTATATAGTTGTGAACTTTACAGTTGTTTTAGGTTTTTGGTCCTTTGATTGACACCCCGTGTTTGTTGCAGTGCAGTTGTAGCTGTACATTGTGTGGGTGGATATTGAACTGAAAGCAGTAGCTGGTGATTCAAAGTGAAATAGCAGGGCGGTTGTATTATTTATGCTGAGAGCGGAAACAAGGAGTGAGAATGGAAATGTGAACCTTTTTGTGGCTTATGTTGTACAGTGCTGATGCTCAGTCAGTGGTTATGGAGAAGGGTCACCCTAATAACTGGCAGCACTCTACACCCCACTGCAGCTGAGGGCCAGCACCCATTTCCACGTTAAGAACTTATCGGGAGACATTAAACTTACTTCTGCTTTGTAAAAAAAAAAAACATGCTATTTTAAGTCAGAACACCTTTTACCACTTCAGCTCCGGAAGAGTTACCCCCTTGACTGTTTACCGACCGACCGCCCGCCACAGATGTACTGCGGCAGGCAGCCGCTCCCAGGCAAGTCGCCGTACATGTATGGTGCTCGCTCTCGGGAGTGAGGGGGTCGCGCGCGCCGCCGGCGGCACGCTCCCGTCCCTGCTCGTCAGCGGGGAAGCCGATGCCTGTGTCAGGTGGCTCCGATTGCCGCCTGACACCCGCGATCGCTCCCCGCTGAGAGAGGAGGACGTTCAGCTGTTGTAAACACAGCCGACTGTTCTTTTCCCTGGGATGATCACAGAGCCCCTGTAATCCTTCTATATAGGATCACCTGTCTCTATGGTCATCTCAGAAGCCACCCCCCCCCTCACAGTTAGAATCACTCCCCTAGGCTCACATTTAACCCCTTGATCACCCACAATATTAACCCCTTCCCTGCCATTATCATTATTACAGTAACAGTGCATATTTTTAGCCCTGATTACTGTAGTAATGTCACTGGTCCCCCCAAAAGTGTCAAAAATGTCAGTTAGGGGTCCAATCTGTCCACCACAATGTCGCAGTCTCGCAAAAAATCGCAGATCGCCACCTTTACTAGTAAAAAAAAAAAAAAAAAAACAATGAAAATGACATAAATCTCTCCCGTAGTTAGTAAGCGCAATAATTTTTGCTTACGCTTTTTGCGATTTTATTTTTTACCAAAAATATGTAGCAGAAAACAAATTGGTCTAAAATGTTAAAAAAAATATTTTTTACATTTTTTTGGGAATGTCATATAGCAGAATGTGAAAAAATATTGTTTTTTTTTTTTTCAAAATTGTCGCTATTTTTTTGTTTATAGCGCAAAAAATAAAAATCGCACAGGTGATCAAATACCACCAAAAGAAAGCTCTATTTGTGGGACAAAAAGGACATAAATTTCGTTTAGGTACAGCGTCGCACGACTGCGCAATTGTCCGTTAAAATAACGCAGTGCCGAATCGCAAAATAGGGCCTGGTCAGGAAGGGGGTAAAATCTTCCGGGGCTGAAGTGGTTAATGAGCAGTCCATTTTTTGCGATACGTACTGCATTACTTTAACTGAAAATTGTTTTAATTTGTATCTTTTTTTATATGTTCAGATTTCAGCATTGGTGCAGTATCCTTTCATAAAAAAAATAATTACATTTTATTTTTTATATGCAGTTAAAGCTTGGAGGGGGGGGGGGACATCACTAGGGGCCAACCTATGTGCTCCAGTGCACATGTGCAGACAGGGAACATGCTGGCAGGAGGATAGAGCAGGTGACCAGTGGGGCAAGCTCATCAGTATGCTCCTCAAATCTTACTGTTCAGTCAAAGTCAGAGACTGCAGTGGGGCTGGTCCGTGTCAGACATTTGTGAACACATGTATCATTACATAACTGTGTCATCTGAGGTGACATCTCAGTCTGGGAAGTATATGCACATGATGACTGAACGGAAATGGGCTTCTTCCTTTTAATGAGAGAAGCAGATGAAGGCGTTGTGTGTGGGGGAGTACTGTGATGCCTGTGAGAGGTAGGTGTCACAATGACACATAACTTAGCCTACTCTCACTTACCCTTAACTACTTGCTGTCTGGGGAAAACTTTCAATTTTTCACACACATGTTTACAAATGTTAGCATTTTTTTTTTCTGGAAAATGACTTGAAACCCCCAAACAGTAGTATACATTTTCGAAAAGTAGAGGTCCTGGGGAATAAAATAATGGAAGACTTTTACGTCGCACAATGTTTGTGCAAGCTTTTCTTAAACACAAATTTTCAGGTAAAAAATACACACAAAAAAATAGTTTTTTAAGGCATTTAAACACAATATAAAACCCAATTTTTGGTAACACATAAAAGATGGTGTCGCGTTGAGTAAATAGATACCAAACATGTCAAAACTCAAAAGTACGTGTACGTATGTGTGTGTGTGGTGCAGTGACTGTTACATACATGTGCAGGACCTGTACATGCCTTTGTCTTTCTGCGTATGAGCATGGGGTGCTTTTACAATTTTACATTTTTTTTTTATTTTATACACTTTTAATTTTTTATTTTTTTATTTAATTTTATTGCTATCACGGGGGCTAACAAGACCCATATGTGATATCTTTGGGCAGGTGATAGGTCCTCTTTATTGAGATATCAGAGGTCTGCAGCCATGAACTTGGTGAAACCACTTGCTGACAGGTCATATACAAGGGGTGGGAAGGAGGGAAGGGGGATTTGTATTGGGTTGGGAAATTTAGGGGTGGGTAAGAATGGTTCTAGGAGGAAAATTTTTGGGGAGTGCTAGGAAAGGAGATTTAGGGGGCTTTGTGTTGAGAGGGAGGATGGGGGAAGAGGATTTCTGCCAGAAGAGGTGATATGGTAGAGGGGGGAGAGGATTTGTGCTAGGAGGGGTACTTTTCTTTTTTTTTGGGGGGGGGGGTTGTTTGTGCTAGTAGGGATGATTGGAGGGTATTTGTGCTAAGAGGGGAAATTTGGGGGGGACTGGTGCTGGGAGGGGGGATTTGGAGTGGGGAGGAGAGGATGTGTATTTGGAGGAGAAATTTGAGGAGTAGAGGATTTGTGCTAGGAGGATTGATTTTTTTTGGGGGGGGTTGTGGTTCTGGGGGATTGGGGAAAGACAGGATTTGAGCTGGGAAGGGGGAATGGGAGGGCAAAGATATGTCCTGGGTGGAGGGGGAATTTATGGTTAAGAGGTAAGCATGCAGATTAGTGCTTATTTTTTTTTGGGGGGGGGGATTGCTCTGGCATTCCGGCATTGTGAAAATCCACTTCCCATCTAACTATACAACAATGGCTCTGTTAAGTAGAAGATATAAAACATATGGAGGCCCACCCTAGCTCCTTAAAAGGCCAAATTTCTAAGCAACTGGTTGTACTGGTTTGATTACACCTTTATACTTGGACCTAACTGTGAATAATTCTTCCTAGGAGTTCCCGTCCTTCAACATTGAATAAAAAACTGCACAAATTACCAAACTAGATGTTATGTACCTGAATGAAGAGCATGGGATGATGAGGGTGGCCTCTTGCAAAATTCTAGTCCAAGCACCCCTGAAAGATGAGACAGGTACTACTTGGGCAGTGGAAGGGTGCAAGAGCCAGAAAACTGGAAGTTTGGTGGCAGTTCAGTAGAAAAGCATCAATTTACAAACAGGATCAAGGTCAGACACAAGCAGAGGTTGGCAACGTGCAGGCATTGAGGTACAGATGGTCAAGAGTCTAGGCCGAGGTCGGTAACACAGGTAGGCAGCAGAAATGAACAGGTAGGAGAATCTAGAGCCAGGTTAGATGAAAGCCAGGTGAATTTCATTATAATGTGGCCAACAGATCAGACGGGGTCGTTCCCTATTGGTGGTAGGAATGTGGAAAGATGGGAGGAGGGCTATGGCAGATGATAACAAGGTTCCCATGTTACAAACAACCATTGGAAATGGTACTATTTGTAATAAAATAAAAAATGTGCAAAATACGTGTGCAAAATGTGACAATGAATTAGTGTTTGTTCACCAATGCCAGAAGTCTGCCAAGCAAAATAGGTGAGTTGGAAGCTCTGGTGCATGAGCAGAACTATGATTTAATTGGTATAGCTGAATCTTGGCTTCATTCTTCACATGACTGGGCTATTAATATTCCTGGCTATGCTCTCTTTTAGGTAAACAGGGTAAAACGGAGGGGTGGTGGTGTCTGTCTCTATGTGAGAAGTGATCTTAAAGCAAGTGTGAATGAGGACCTAGTTGATGGAGAGTGTGATGAGGCTGAAGCATTATGGGTGGAAATGTACATGGGTGTGTGTACTACATAGGTTATCATTGGAGTTTATTAAAGGCCACCCAATGTTAATGAGGAGGTGGAGACTCAGTTCTTTGCACAGATAAAAGGCTGGGACAGTGATAATAATGGGGGATCTTAACTACCCGGAAATGGACTGGAATAATGGCACTGCTGGAACAGTTAAAAGGTAAAAATGTATAAACCTATTACAAGACAATTTTATGGTCCATTCCATTGAGGCCCCGACTTGGAATGATGCTCTGCTGGACCTGATAATCTCAAACCATGCAGAGCTTATTACCAATGTTCAAATAAAAGAATATCTGGGTAGCAGTGTCCATAATATAATTTTATTTAATGTTAGCTGTAAGCAACAAGCAGATACTGGAATTATAAAAACACTTAACTTTAAGAGAGCACGTTTTTTAAGGATGAGGGCTGCTCTCCAAGACTTAAACTGGGAGGGAATATTGTCATTGATGAACACAGAACAGAAATTGGAATTCTTCAAAAAGACTCACTGCAAAATATATTCCCATGGGCAAATATGTTTAAAAGGCTAAAATTAAAACCTATGTGACTCACAGCCAAAGTTAAAAAAATTATAAATGATAAGAAAAGAGCTTTTAAAAAAAATATAAAAGTAAAGGAACACTATCATCGTTTAAATGTTACAAAGAATATAACAGAATATGCAAAAAGGAAATCAAGGTCACAAAAATTTAAAACGAATGGCAGAATGCAAAAGATAGTAGGAAAAAACCCAAAATATTCTTCAAAAATATTTATAGTAAAAAGGTCAAGTCTGAGCATGTAGGCTCTTTACAAAATAATATGGAGTGGGTGACTGGGGACAAAGAGAAGGCAAATTTATTAAATACTTTCTTCAGCTCTGTGTATACAAAGGAGCATGGGGGAGCTCATGTCCATAATGAGGATAATGTACATAGCCCCAAATGATCCATAATGGCTCAAAATTGATATGGTCCAGAAATATTTAAATAGAATAAAGGTGAAAAAGCACCTGGAGCAGATGGCATCCACCCACGGATCCTAAAATAATTGAGCTCTGTCATTTCAAAGTCATTGTTTTTATTTTTAGGGACTCTTTAAGGACTGGAATAGTACCACTGGATTGGCGTAGGGCCAAAGTGGTGCCTATATTTAAAAAGGGATCAAAGTCTTTACCAAGTAAGAAGTAACTATAGACCTGTTAGTTTAACTTCTATAATCGGGAAGATATTGGAGAGTTTAATTAAAGACCACATAGATGAGTTCTTGCTGTAAAAAAATATTTTAAACAGACAGCATGGATTTGTGAAAGACAGAAGTTGTCAAACAAACCTGATTTCTTTTTATGAGGAGGTAAGACAGAGGGGTGGCTGTGGATGTAGTATACTCGGAGTTTGCAAAAGTGTTTGACTACTGGCTACTGGCTTTGAAGATTAGTTTGTAAATGGATAGAAAACTGGCTAAAAAATGAATTCAGAGAGAAGTGGTTAATGATTCTTACTCTGAATGGTCTAAGGTTATCAGTGGTGTACCCCAAGGTTCAGTGTTGGGACTCTTACTTTTTAATATCTTTATAAATGATATAGGGTCTGGGATTAAAAGTACAATTTCAGTCTTTGAAGATGACACCAAGCTATGCAGTGGAATAACTTCCTTACAGGATGTCTCCAACTTACAAGCCGACCTCAATGCACTGTTTTATTGGGCAACTATGTGGCAAATGAGGTTTAACCACTTCCAGCCCAATCCAGTTCTGGCATTCCTCTCCTACATGTAAAAATCATATTTTTTTTGCTATAAAATAACTCAGAATCCCCAAACATTAAATATATATTTTTAGCAGAGACCCTAGGGAAAACAATGATGGTCGTTGCACTTTTTTTCAGTATTTGAAAATCTCCATAGTTGACTATTTAAAAATGTTTACAGGTTACCAGTTCAGAGATACAGAGGAGGTCTTGGGCTAGAATTATTGCTCTCGCTCTAACGTTCTTGGCGATAACTCACATGAGTGGTTTGGTTGCTGCTTAAATATGCGGGCATGACCTGCGTATGCGTTCTCTTCTGCATGCGAGCACATGTGCATAGGGGAGCTTTAAAAAAACATTTTTTTATTGTTTATTTTCTTTTTACACTTTCCCGATGATTTTTATTTTTTGATCACTTTTATTCCTATTACAAGGAATGTAAAAAACATCCTTTGTAATAGGAATAGGGCATGACAGGTTCTCTTCACGGAGGTCTATAAGTCCCCACATCTCTCCTCTACGTTGGAAAGCCTGAGATCAAAAAAAAATAAATCGATCTCAGGCAAAACAGAAGTGTTGACATCTGCCAGAGCTAGATGTGATGTCATGACGTCGTTTCCGGCCTCCGAGGGTCATAGAGATGGCTATGGACCATTTCGTCCAAAGCCTGCTCTATAATAAACCCCCTCCGCTAGCAGATTTATTCTCTGGCACCCCGATCGCGCAGGGGAGAGAATGGAGAAGCACCAGAGGGCTGCGGGAGGGGAGGGATGTCCCCTCCCACCGCCTGTAAAAGCAATCAAGCAGCTACACAGCTGCTAAGATGGCTTTTACATGTGAGGCAATCACTGGCTGAAAAAAAGATATCAGGATGATGCCTGTAGCTGGACCCATCATTCAGATATCTCCACTAAAACTCCAGGACGTCATATGATTATGACGTCCACCTAAGGAGATCAGTGTGTAGCAGTGTTAATTTTGGCAGCAAATTTCAATTTAGTTTTAGTCTTAGTCTTAGGACTAAAATAGCATTTTAGTTTTAGTCCCATTTTAGTCTTCTGCAAGTGTTTTAGTTTTAGTCGTATTCAGTCGACTAAAACTCCAGTACATTTTAGTCGACTAAAACATCTTACATTTTAGTCCACTAAAACGTCTTACATTTTAGTCCACTAAAACGTCCTACATTTTAGTCGTCTAAAACGTCCTACATTTTAGTCGACTAAAACTCATTTTAGTCATCTAAATGGTCATGGTCAGGTCAGAGAGGAGGCCTGTAATGTTGCTGCCTGCAGTCAGTGCAGTGAGTGCACACAGTGCTGCTCAGAGTGCTGGATGGGGGTCTCAGGTTTAATGGTGGTCTCTGGTCTGACTCTGAACTGAAGTTGTTGAACAGGATGGGCCGGGCGGGCCTCAGCGGCCTATATGCATGCACACAGTCCTGGATGGATGGCGGAATCGGATGCCAGTGGTGACTGGTGAGTGGTCTGAGGGGACTCAGGGAGGCAGTAATAGCTGGCCTGGCTGTTAACTCACAGTGGGTGCTCTTCTCTGGATGTGGTGGTGGCTGGGTGCCAGTGCCGTGTGATGAGTCGGGCCTGGCGCGTCTGGCTGTAGTGCTGCAGCTGCAGTGCTCTGGTGAGGTCAGGTGACTGGTCTCGAGTCGACTCTCTTGTAGTAGTCCACGCCTCACGTCGGACGTCATGGGGCACGCCACTCCGGACGCCACACAGGCGGAGCTCAGTGAAAACCAGAAGTCGGGTAAACATCCCTGCCTCACATTCTCGTTTAGTTTTCGTTCGTTACCAAAAACGGATTTGATTTTCGTCATAGTTGTCGTCATTTGACGAAAATGTGCTATACTTTGCGTCTCGTTTTCGTCAGTTGAAAAATGCCTGTGACTAAAGCGGTGACGAAAACATTTTCGTTGACGAAATTAACACTGCTGTAAACTCCATTGGCTGTAATGTCATTGCACATATTACCTGAATATATTACCAACATTAAATATTAGGGAAAAATATAAGAAAAGCCTTTTTCTTAATTGTTTAGTTTTCAGCAGCTTAGTAGATGCTCCTTACTTATGCGTATGCGGTGGTGCAATACATGTTTAAACTTTAATGTGCTATTATTACATGCTCTGGATGGAATTGTGTTGCTAATATAGAAATGGCCAGCAGAGGAGTGTTAATTTTGATGATGTCAATTTTTTATTTAGTTTTAGTTATAGTCTTATGACTAAAATGCCATTTTAGTTTTAGTCATATTTTAGTCATCTGAATTGTTTTAGTTTTTAGTCATATTTTAGTCGACTAAAATTGTGTTAATTTAGTAGACGAAAACATTTTAGTCGGTTTTAGTCGACGAAATTAACACTGGTGTGTAGTGACACGGGATAGTACTTTTCAGAGGAACTCTGCACTTTTAACCACTTGCCGACCGCCGCACGACTATCTACGGCGGCGGTCAGCCCCTCACAGGCAAAGTGACGTAGGTCTACGTCGCTCGCCTGTGAGGGTTTAGGGAGCGAGCGCGCGTCGCCGGAGGCGCGCTCCCGCTCCCGCGTGGTCACGGACCCCCCCGCGCGTGTGACCGGCGGACCCGATCGCCGCCGGCCACTCTGCGATCGGCGGGGGAGAGGGAGAAAGTCAGGCAGCTTGTGTAAACAAGCTGCCTGTCATTCTCCTCTCTGTATGAGAGCTGATCACATGGATCTACTATGTAGATCCATTGATCACTCTGCATACAGTTGAAGCCACAGCCAATCACAGTTAGAATCACGCCCCTAGGGACACACACAGCCCCTCCCTCTCAAATAAAGTTAACCCCTTCACTACCAGTGTATTTTTACAGTAACAGTGCATATATATAGCACTGATTACTGTAGAAATGTCACTGGTAACCCCAAAAGTGTCACAAATGTCAGTCAAGGGTCCGATCTGTCCGCCGCAATGTCGCAGTACCGCAAAAAAAATCGCAGATCGCCGCCATTACGCGTTAAAAAAAAAAACAACAAAAATGACAAAAATCTTTCCCTTTGTTAGTAAACGCAATAACTTTTGCGCAAACCAATCAAAATACGCTTTTTGCGATTTTTTTTACCAAACATAGGTAGCATAAAACAAATTGGCCGAAAATATTAAAAAAATTTGATTTTTACATTTTTTTTGGGGGGAATTTCATATAAAAAAAAGGGAAAAATATTGCTATTTTTGCAAAATTTACGCTCTTTTTTTGTTTATAGCGCGTGATCAAAAAATCTCACAGGTGATCAAATACCGCCAAAAGAAAGCTCTGTTTGTGGGAAAAAAAGGACGCCAAATTCGTTTAGGTACAGCGTCGCACGACCGCGCAATTGTCCGTTAAAGTCACGCAGTGCCGAATCGCAAAATACCCTCTGGTCGTTTAGCAGCCAAATCCTCCGGGGCTTAAGTGGTTAATACTGCACACAGTGACACGGCTCATCTCTAAGTTACAGAACTGCCTTAATCTTAGACTTTTACATGACCGCAGTCTCCTCCTGGTTCCGGGCATTGATGAGTGGGTGCAGGGCGAAAAGTACTTACACATGCAAGGTAAATGGCCCTGCCTGCATGCTCACCCCATAGGCATCCACAGAACCTTTTTTCGGGGGGGGGGCATCATTTTAAGGTCACCTATGCTCCACCTCTTTTCGCCCCCATAGATCCCCCTTTAGAGCAGTCCAGGCCAGGGTCTCCCATAGAACCCCTTTAGAGCAAGGTTCCCAAAGATCCCCCTTTACAGCAGGCCTGGGTCCTCATAGATCCCTCTTTAGTCCTACCTTTTCACCTATATTCCCCGTGCTACCAGGTTTTCCTGCACTACCAGGTACTCCAGGCACTCCTTGCAAAGAATATATATATATATATATTGGCTATATATATATATATAGCCAATTTGACCCTCTCTTAAGAGCAGGCCAGGATCCCCATAGATCCCCTTTAGGGCAGGGCTGGGTCCCCATAGATCCCCCTTTAAAGCAGGCCAGGCCAGGGTCCCCCATAGATCCCCCTTTAGATTCCCCTCTAAGCGCAGGCCATGAAATTTCCGGGGGGGGGCACTTGCCCCCCCCTTGTGGATGCCCATGGCTCACCCCTATTTCCCATATTATAATATTATATAGTGGTGAACCCAACCACCCCATCTGGTATATTTCCCCATTCTGTGCTTCACACTACCCCATTCCAATTCACTGTAACTGCACCACTTTCCTACGGCCGAGAGGTTCACCCAAGTGATTCTCTACTAAGCCTTCTCTGTTTTCCTACACCCTTCCTCACCCCAATGTTAAAAAAAAAAAAAAAAAGCATTGGTTTTCTAATTAAACTACACATTAGGGGGCCCTGAAAGTTTATTTTCTGTCACGTAGCTCTGTGTACAAATTGTAATACTGTCCTATGGTATAAATCAGTTGACCACATTGTCATTCTGTATGGATGTATAAGACCCCTGTTATATTATATGAATTGTAATTGAAATTGATGCTACTCATCTATAAAAAAAATTTAATAATTCAGTTAGTTTTGGATACAGTAGGGCAGTGGCAAAACTCATCTTTCTGATGTAAGCGGAAAAAGTGTCCCATTGGAAGATTTCCATTCTATTCCTGTTCCAGTGACAACAGAAAATGTTGGATTCCCCATCGCTTTTTGTCTCCAGGAAAAATAGAGAGGGTTAATCTCCCCATAAGATTCAGCAGAAAGGATTTTAACGCTTCCCTATTTTAGACATGACAAAACAAAAAAAGTATATGCTTTTAAATACACTTTTAACATTTTTACTATAGTGTTAGGCAGGGCTTTTTTTCTCAGAAAAAAAGGTGCAGGAACTCAACCATGACCCCCCCAAAACCCCCTCCCAAAACTGGTCAAAATTTCACTAACAGTGGGTGGGTCTTAAAGGGGCATCAAGTACTAGGAGTGCATTATGTACAGAGTGCAGAGTTCGGTGGGGTTACACACAGAGTGCAGAGTTCAGGGGTGTGCTACGTGCAGAGTTCTGGAGCAGGGCTGCTGTTAGAAATCGCGGGGCCCCCGTACAGACTACCCGGCAGGGCTCCCCCAAGAAAATATTAAAGATATATTTAGCTAAAATTACAACAAAATCACTATTATCAGACACAAATATAACATAACTCGCATAATTCCTGCTAAATCTAAAAAAAAAAAAAAAAAACTCTGTTAAATAAAAATGAGATGAGAAAATATACAGGCCGGGCAGTTGGAGCTCGGGGATCAGAGAGACAGAGAGAGAGAAACAAAGTTACAAATAAACTCCTGAGCAGAGATAACATTAGAGCCAGTGCTGGGAGGGGGGCCCACACAAGGGAGGGGGATTAGGGAGGGACAACTGTTTCTTTCTCAGCAGATAAAAGCTGATAGCAGGGAGAGGGACAGATCAGATTCAGGTGCTGGAGGAAGATCTGTGTGGGGCCCCCCGTGTGCTCGGGCCCCCTACAAGAGGGCTGGTGGTCCCCCCTATCAGCGGCCCTGTTCGGAAGTGTGCTAAGTACTTAGCGCACAGTTCAAGAGTATGCTGCATACAGAGTTCATAGGTGGGCTACACGCAGAGTGCAGAGTTCAGCCTTCTTCCACAGCTGCTTAGTTCTCCATCCCCATCCACATCTCACTTTTACCCCTCTTCTTCTCTAGTACTTTCCCTCACACTGTAGATGGCTTCACCTCTCTCACTTGCAGGGAGATTATCCAGTGGGGATGTCAGCATTGGCACTGCACCCCAGGCACTGGCGTCTCCTTTGTCCCCATACTGCACTTGCAAAACACAGGAAACCAGACCTCTGTGTTTATGAGTGATAGTCAGAGTTATATAAAGTACTCGAAAACCCATACTTGAGTAAAAGTACAAGTGCTCGATCAAAAAGTGACTTGAGTAGAAGTGGAAGTGCTCGATCAAAAAGTGACTTGAGTAGAAGTATTAAAGTATTCAACATTTTTTGAACGCAAGTATTGCAAGTAGTTTTATTTTAAATTTTGCTACTCAAGTACTGAAAGTAAAAGTACCAGTAGTTTTGAAAAAAAAATTGCTACTCAAGTACTGAAAGTAAAAGTACAAGTACTGTGTTATGTCGTTATTAAAGAAGGAAGTCAAAAGTTTGAACATCTTATTGTTTTTTATTATTTCAAATGCAGCTTTTATTTATACATACAGTAGCATTTATTTTCGTATGCGCTGATAATACACATGTTTTCAGCTTCATGAAACCTGCCATCTACTGTTCTGGCAGTGGTAATTTTTATAATTGTAACGAGTAACTATGCAGCACAAAAGAAAAATATCGGAGTAGAAGTATTGAAATCATTGAAAAAATGTAGTGAAGTAAAAGTGGAAGTAGGAGAAAAAAATTCTACTCTAGGAAAGTACAGATACCGCCTTTCAGTACTTAAGTACAGTAGTGAAGTAGTTCTACTTAGTTACTATACATCTCTGGTGATAGTTGTGAGCAGGGAGCAGAGGGCCCCGAGCCAAAGGTGGTGGAACTGAGCTTCACCAAGTTCCAGCTGAAAAAAAGCCCTGGTGTTAGGCTGATCATATACTGTATATTTACATTACGAGTTTCTGGAAAATCTATAAGTTCCATGAGATATCTAAATACTATCTTGCTTTTTAGCCAGACCTGAGTTGATAAGGAGCCCAAAAAAAAGGATATTCATCCCTATGCCAACCAGCACAGGAGGCGATAAAATCCTGCAAGAAATGGTGCTTGGACAATGACACTGGAGTCCTGCCAAGAGAAACTGTATTTTCCGTAAGTACATCTTTTGTAACCTTTAATTTGCAACCTTCATAATTTCAACATCCTTGCTGGGAAATCCTTTCATAATAATTTCTGTAGATATTCCAACGAATAGATCTCAAAAGTCTGTCCTAATGCAGAATTAAACTCTAAAAATAAATAATTGCTAGGAGATAGGACTTTTCAGAAGAATAGCCTTGTAAAAGTCTCTTATGCCAAAAAACATAAACCTCTTTCCCTTAACATTTTTTTTTTACTCTGTACGGTGCATGCGTCATGCAGTGCACATTCTTGGCTCATTCGTGGCATCTATAAGATGCCAGGACTGGGCCATGTGCTGGAGATGACGTGTGCATGCACAGGAGTTACCATTATCATTGGTCCCCCAAATAACGTAGAGCACATGTGTCAAACACAAGGCCTGCGGGCTGAACCTGGCCCTCCAGGCCATTTTATGTGGCCCTTGCACCTCTCCTGCAGCTCCAGCCCTCTTCTGGTCCTCCTCCAGACCGTGTACTTTTTGCTTTCCAGCAACACCTACACCTTCTTTCCATCAGCACCAGATAAGGGGGCTGCACTGTGATGTAAGGGAGGGTGGGGGACTCAATTTCTGATGGTGGAGAGGCTCTTGACGTCTGATGTAGGGTAGGGGATGCTCTGGACATCTAGTCTTACAAATACAACCGGTCCTTTTGAGGGCAATCATGATCCTGATGCGGCCCACAGTTAAATTGAGTTTGACACCCCTGCCGTATTGGATTGCCACAGAACTCATGAGAAACAGTAGCAGAGATGAAGGTGGCGGTGGGGGACACAGCAATTACAGGTGCCTGAACCCATCATTGCTGGAGGACAGTACAGAGGGAAGGAGGTATGAGCCACATAGTTACGTAGTAGGCAGGGGCAGACTGGCAACTTTCGGCCCAGGGGGCAAATACAAACCAGAGGCACATGGTGTAGGGACTCACCACCCTCACATTCTCCCTCACCCCCCCCCCACTCTCTCAATCCTCCTCCTGACCCCAATTCCAAGCTGAAGCCCAGCTCCAGATACTCTCTACTTACCGGCTGACCTGGCCAGCAGGGGGAGGTTGGGGGGAGCTGGGACAGCTCAGTTGGGGCTGGCTGGGGCAGGAGAGTCTCCAGTGGGGCATGGAACCGGCCTCTGCTCAGACACAGTTTACACCATCAATGCTGGGGGGGGGAGCCTGCACACTGTCCTTGTCTTCAACCCGCACTCAGGAAACCTTTAGGCATGTCTGTGGAAGAAGAAATGGTGCAGCCTTCTTATGGGGCATCAGAGCAGCCCAGGGGGCAATTGCCCCCCTGCCCCCTGGCCCAGTCCTCCCCTGGTAGTAAGTAAGGTTGAATAAAGACACTAGTCCAGTTCAACCTGTGTAGGTGTATGTGTGTTCATGTTGATAATCATTTCCCATATCCCTGTATATTGTGTTCACTAAGATGCACATCGAGGAGTTTTTTTAAACTATTGATACTTCTTACTGACACCAATTGTATAAGGGAATTCCACATCCTTACCGCCCTGACAGTGAAAAAAACCCCTACACAGTTTAAAGCAGAGTTCCGGCCTCAAAATCGAAAAAATCAATTTTGGGCCATCCGCTTGCTGAGGGTCACTTAAAAAGAAATGGATGCTCCCGAATTTTTTTTTTTGTTCACTTACCTTGTTTTTGAAGAAAATATACTCACCTTCCTTCCATCTCCTTCCTCTGCGGCCACGGCCTGCGCCATCACTTCCGGCTTGCAATGACTCCTGGGAGCTGAACGTCATCGCTCCCAGGAGTCAATGCGCCTGCACCGGCCCCGCTCATCACTTCCGGTGCATGCGCGGCATTCCCTGCTAAACAGCTTCTAGGCATGCCCAGAATCTGTGCAGGGATGCAGCGCCTGCACTGGAAGTGACGAGCGGGGCCGGTGCAAGGCATTCTGGGACTCCGACGTCACCAAAGAGGAGGCAGAAGAGGACACGCTGGCTTCAGCTGTCCACACCTGAGATGGCAGCGCTGGAGAAGAAATTTTAAAGGTAATTATTTATTCTAAAAAGTAAGTGCGACCCTGGACAGTACAGAGGCTATCCATTATGGAATGCACTAGCCCTGACTGTCCCAGGGGTATTTTTATCTAAGATTCACCCCCGAGGCCGGAACTCTGCTTTAAGGTTAAACCGCTTCTCCTCCTCCATTGAGTGTCCCCGTGTCTTTCTACACTCCCTGAGACTAAATAGTTTTCTTCCTACGCTGGGATCACCATTTATATATCGCTATCATATCGCCTCTCAAGCATCTCTTCTGCAGGGAGAATAAGTTTAGTGCTTGTAGTCGTTCCTCGTAACTAAGATCCTCCATTCCCATTATTAAAAATGACAATACCGGAAGATTATGAAAAACTTATCCCCACCAACGAAGATTACTTCCACTATAATAGTAGCATCTACATTTTATTTTTTTTATTTTTTATGGTGAGGATTTTAAAAAAAAATTATTTTGTTTAGGTAAATATGAAATAATGCAGATAAATATTTTTGTAATTGTATATCCAGCAAGCAGGTTTTATAGCAGTTTTATTTTGTTTTCAAGACTCTCCTTAGTTCCACTTTGAAAAAATCCAACATTTTAGAGAGCTCAGTAGCTCAGCCTGAGCTGTACAAACACTAATAAAAAGGCAGAGCAGTGCCTCAACCCCCCCCCCCCCACTCCCCTTACCTCTGTAGGGGTTTCAATCAGGGACAGCATGCCTGAAAGGAGATAACATATAATTTAAAATCCTATGATGTGCTATGGGGTAACCTGTATTAAAGTGTTTCTAAAGCCTCAAGGTTTTTTACCTTAATGCATTCTTTGCATTAACCTTCTGTTCTGCAGGATCCCCCAGAGCTCCCCCCCCCTCATTCTTAGCTGAGCCTGATCCGATCCAGCGACGTGCACCAAGACAGCGGCCCTTGCCGCTGTCTCTCCCTCCTCATTGGGCACATTGATAGTAGCGGCAGCCATTGGCTCCCACTGCTGTCAATCAAATGCTATGACGAACACTGGGAGTAGTGGCCAAACAGTTAGGAAACCACCACATAGCGCTCAGGGACTGGTTAGCAATGAACAATATCTATGAAGGGTCATAGTCCTACGCCAGGTGGATATTGCACATGATGAAAGAAAAAATGCCATGGAAGTACCAAAATTTCACATGACTAGAGGATTTGTCAACCTTTAGTCCTCAAACTTATCATGAAGACACAAAATGCGTGATGTAGGTTTAAACAGCCACATTTATTAACAAATGAATAAACAACAGAAATAGAACAATTTCAAAAATGTAAATTCAACACTGCAACCAGGAGTGGGTCTTTGGGTGTCCTTACAGAGACTGGTTTAGGCACTCAGAGGTCAAAGGTCAAAGAGTTCATATAGAGATAAGCTGAAACAATGGCAGATAAAAGTGTTGATGCGCACAGGTGGGGCAAAAACAGTTCACACAGGGGGGGATTAAGAGTCCATGTGCAAATTTCTGACAGTTCTTAGAGGCAATCCAAGGGTGGTCCGCAGCTCAGGGTCAGCCCATTCAAACAGAGTGAAGTCAACTCTAAACGGATAAAGGAGGAGGGAAGAGCGCCACTTGAGTGCAAGATTATGATTTATTATGACATAAATACGTAGTAACTTACATTAAAGTAAGGATAAAAGCGTCTGTCAGATGCAAAACGGTTCCACAATGGTGAGAGGGGTCCACACAATCCGGGGTGCCTCAGGTACAGAGCGCCAGACCAGCTGGCTGTGTGCATCCGGGCGATCGGGGAGATCAGAAAGATGCGGCTGTGGAGGGAACCGGAAGGCGTCTGACGTCAGCAGCAGGAAACTGGCAAGCTGGCTGAGGGAGCTTCAAGACGCGTAACGTCTTCCATCGTGGAACCATTTTGGACCTGACAAACGCTTTTATCCTTACTTTAATGTAAGTTACTTCGTATTTATGTCATAATAAATCATAATCTTGCACTCAAGTGGCGCTTTTCCCTCCTTAGGGCACACTTTATGAATATAATTGACCATGTCCTCAGCTAAGTCCCATTCGGCTCAAAAACCATTGCGACTTAGACATTTTAGACTTTCCCCCAGGGGACCTAGCGCCTGGGAGAACCACCAACAACCAACCAGGTAGAAGCGCCATAACCTAGTTGGGCCCCCAATTCTTTAACAATATGGGTATTCACTGACCCCCCAAAGACCCCCTGACCCACAAACGGCTGCAACAAAAGTGCCAAATGTTCAAATTCTTTTCTTCTTTTTATTTTATTTTTTTAATATAAAATGAGCAACACAAAAAAAAATTGACCAAACCCAACCCATAATACACCATAAACCCAGAGTACAGGGCAGGCGGGAGGGAAAGTCTTCTAGTCGCCTGAACTTTCCAGAATGACTACCCATCAACCCCTGCACTGGACCGCCCTTGTGGCTCAACCCTACCCATCTGACCCTCAACCACCAATCAGGTAAGCTACACCCCTATCACACTAAACTACAGAGTTCTTTAACCCCTCTCTGACCTGTTCCTCCCTTAGTCATGATGACCCTCCATCTATTCTCTCTTCTCTGGGTTACACATTTATTCAAACATAGGAATGACTTTAAGAAAATAAACTAGGACAAGCAATCCGATGCCGACTCACTGACTGTGACCGGAGATCAACTGCTTCTCATTGTGCAGCCCATGTGAAGGAAGGACAATTCCTGGGGTGGGGATGGCTAAAGAGAGAAGGTGACAGTGTCTGTGGGCTCTCACCTTCCCTCTTTAGACATCCCCCACACCGGCCCGGACTCCCAGGAATTGTCCTTCATTCACATGGGCTGCACATTGAGGAGCAGGTGATCTCCAGTCACAGTCGGTGAGTTGGCAATTGGATTGCTTGTCCTAGTTTGTGTTTTTAAAGCTATTCTTACGTTTGAATGAATGTGAATTCTTTGTACTTCAATGGCATTTTTCCTTTTATCATGTGCATTATCTATCTGGCGTAAGACTTTGACCCTTCATGGATATTGTTCATTGATAACCAGTCCAGCGCTGTGTGGCTCTCCCACATATAATGTTGTTTTACCACCTCTACCCCAGCGGTTTGACAATAATGTGATTAGAAGGATTACCACCTGTGCAGACACTTGATATCACTTGTGATTATGTAACTAGAACAGGGTGGTTCCAAACCTTCAAATAAAAAACACAAAAAAGGGCGCACCGACCTAGCGCATTATCCTTAATAATGGCTTTATTGTTAAAACATAAAAATGGCTACTCACAAACATATGTGAAAATCAATCATATCGAACTCAAGAACTTGAGTATCAGGAGTAGTCCATACGATTGTCCATAGTCCTATTAGGATGACGGCTGATGTGTTTTCGAGGCATATGCCTCTTCCTCAGAGCCACTCCCTTTCACTATTCTTATTCAGTTCTTGCATAATAACTCTTTGCTTGGACATAATTTATGATGATTGGGTTAAGGCAGCCATTCTCAACCAGGTTTCCTCCAGAAATTGATAGGTGTTCCTTGAGCTGTGGCTGGTTGACCCCCACCCCCCTTTTGATGGTGCCTGCATAATTCCAGGGGCAATACCACTTGGCAGCGTCAGCTGGATGAACCCAATTATATATATTTTTTAGCTTAAGGTGGCATCCCAACTACCACTATAAGAAAGGCATTCTTCCCACTGACCTCCAATGAGCTGGGTTTTAGCAAGGTTTCCTGAGACCGGAAAATTGTGAAAATGGGTTCACTGGGGTAAAAAGGTTGGGAAAGGCTTGATTAAGGTAGTGGTGCTACTTGCATTGATATAAATACTGATGTATGGTACCTGACGCTCATTGGAACTGAAAGTGGTTTGGAGGAGCTACAAAACATCTTCTGTATTACATAACAAGTCCAGTCGAATGTTTCTAAACTACGTCTATCTATCTTGGTCAATATTTTGTGTTCTAACTATAAGGCTCCGTTCACATCTAGGCGTTTTGGGGCGTTTTTGGGGCGTTTTTCTGCTCTAGGATCAGCTCTCAAAACGCCCAACAAGACAAATCCTATTCATTTCAATGGCCCCTGTTCACATCTGAGCGTTTTGACGCTGTATACAAAACGCCCAACGCTCAAAAAAGTACATGAGCTTCTTTTTGGGCAGATTACAGGCGTTTTCCATTGATCTCTATTCAATCTAAAAACGCCTGCACAAAAATCGCGGTAAAAATCGCGGTAAAATCGCGGTAAAAAACGCCGCAAAAATCGCGGTAAAATCGCGGTAAAAAACGCGCGAAAAACGCTACGCTCAGGTGTGAATGTAGCCTAAAGGAAGACGTGACTCCACATTGTGGTTTCCTCTCTCTTCTCATTAGTTTGACACGTTTTGTTGCCGGCTTCCTATGGTGTCATGCGATACAATAGATTTGCTCTGTATTATCAGCTCATTACTGCTTGTCTAATTTTGTTCTTCCTTACTATTTTTACCTTTTAAGTGCACTGCTAAATATTTTATTGAAAATTGACCACCAATAAGATTTAATGCAGACACCTCCTTTTCCTACAAAACTGACAACACATTACGTTAAACAAAACAGGAAAACCAGTAAGGTTACATATATTATCGGCCCATAATTTATATTTCCCCCTTCATACTACCCTTCTGCTCCCGCGCTGACATAATAAAACCACTTGCCGAAAGCAATACGTATAAATATATGTTGCGGTTTGCAAGTGGTTTACTGTGATTATGGCTGAAGATATCAGCCATAACTTGGTCATTTATTTTGCATCTGGCTTTCTCTTGAAAGCATTCTGAGTGGCTCATGAGCTGCTGGAATGCTTTCAGAAGCTTGCTGGTGTTTTTCGGGCTTACCGTTGCCACCGGCTCGTTAAGAAACAATCCAACTATGTGGTCAGCTAGTCAGAGAGTCAATAAAAGACTAGATCGCCTCTATGGCCTTGGAGGACCGTAGCGATATCATAATGTCACTTCCGGTCCAGGGTGGAAGTAAACAATTTTTTTTTTTTTAAGCAAAAGATCTTTTTTTTTTTTTTCCATCTTTTGCTTTTTAAAGTAAAGAAGAAATTTGGGGTCTTTTTTTTATCTGAGATCTCTCCATAAAGAGGAACTGTCATTCTTACTATTATTACAAGCAATGTTTACATTCCGTGTAATAGGAATAAAAGTGATAAAAAAATAAAAATAAAATAAAAATGCATATGTAAACAGTTTTCACACTACACATGTGAGATATTGTTGCAAATGTTAGAGCGAGAGCAATAATTCTAGCACTAGGTCTCCTCTGTAACTCTAAATAGGTAACCTGTAAACATTTTTAAAGTGTCGCCTATGAAGATTTTTAAGTACCATCGTTTGTCGCCATTCCAAGAGCATGCGCAATTTTAAAGTGTGACATGTTAGGTATCTATTTACTCGACGTAACATTATCTTTCATATTTTACAAAGATATTGTAAAAAATATATATTGTTTTTTTTTTTTTTTTCTCCAAAAAATTATGTTTGAAAAACCGCTGTGCAAATACCAAGTGACATAAAAAAAATTGCAATGATTGCCATTTTATTACCTGGGGTGTCTGCTAAAATATAATATATAACGTTTGAGGGTTCTAAGTAATTTTCTAGCAAAAAATACTGATTTAAACTTAAAGTGCTAGAAAAGGCCTGGTCAGCAAGTAATTTAAAATAACTTCATCTTCAGCCAACTTCTTTGTCCTGGTTGCCAATCTTGTTCATGCACAGTAATAGCTGCTTTTTTGTGTATACCTTGCTATGTTTCCCCCCGAGATTTCATGAGATTTCTCTATGAGATTTCTCTCATTTCTCTAATGAGATTTCATTTGGGTACAGTGGTGCATGATTGCGCTATTGTCAGTTAAAATACAGCAATGCCGTATCGCAAAAAAATTGCCTGGTCATGAAGGGGGGTAAACCTTCCAGGGCTAAAGTGGTTAAAGATAATGACAGATACAGATAAAGATAAAGAAAATATAACAAGAATACTTAACTGAAGATGCAGTTCCCACCACGGAGTCTCATATGTGTATATACAGCGTGGTATGCGGGTGATCACAGACGCATGCCTAACGCATGTTTTGGGACTAGCCTATTCCCGTTTTGGCTGTGATATTTAGACTTGTGTATAAGGAATAGACAACCCTCAAGCCAACTCTCTTTGCAATATGACCCATCAAGGACTTGGTCAGTTTACAATCACACATTCCTATAAGATGAGTCACTCAAGGTAACCAAAATAACCAGGATATTAGAGGCTTTCATAACTATTTGTGAGGCCAACAATATTAAGGAATATAAAATATGCAATTTCCCTTTCAAACACTTAAATTGATACTAAACACACACTGTTTAATTTAAATTGTCCCTTTTATTTCTGAATATGCATAACGGCACTGTAATTATTTTAATTAAAAAAAAAAGTACCTTTTCCCTAATTGATATACAGCTGTCACATGACCCAGCTCTCTCCCAGCCTGTCTGCAGAGAAACATAAGCAGGAGGAGCTTCTAGTCCTCTGCTGCTCACATGCTCAAAATAAAAAAAAAAAAAACAACCTTTGGAATATGGAGTGAAAATAAATAATTAATATCAACAAACTGTTTAAAATTGGCATACAAATATACAGTATCACAAAAGTGAGTACACCCCTCACATTTTTGTAAATATTTAATTATATATTTTCATGTGACAACACTGAAGAAATGACACTTTGCTACAATGTAAAGTAGTTAGTGTGCAGCTTGTATAACAGTGTAAATTTGCTGTCCCCTCAAAATAACTCAACACACAGACAATAATGTCTAAACCGCTGGCAACAAAAGTGAGTACACCCCTAAGTGAAAATGTCCAAACTGGGCCATATTCCCTCCCTGGTGTCATGTGACTCGTTAGTGTTACAAGGTCTCAGGTGTAAATGGGGAGCAGGTGTGTTAAATGTGTTGTTATCGCTCTCACTCTGGTCACTGGAAGTTTAAAATGGCACCTCATGGCAAAGAACTCTCTAAGGATCTGAAAAAAAAGAATTGTTGCTCTACATAAAGATGGCCTAGGCTAAAAGAAGATTTCCAAGACCCTGAAACTGAGATGCAGGATGGAGTCCAAGACCATAGAACTGTTTAACAGGACAGGTTCCACTTAGAACAGGCCTTGCCATGGTCGACCAAAGAAGTTGAGTGCACGTGCCCAGCGTCCTATACAGACGGATTACTGGAACCATGTCCTGTGGTCTGATGAGACCAAGATAAACTTATTTAGTTCAGATGGTGTCAAGCGTGTGTGGCGGCATTCAGGTGAGGAGTGCAAAGACAAGTGTGTCTTGCCTACAGTCAAGCATGATGGTGAGAATGTTAAGGTCTAGGGCTACATGAGTGCTGTTGGCACTGGGGAGCTACAGTTCATTGAGGGAACCATGAATGCCAATATGTACTGTGACATACTGAAGCAGAGCATGATCCCCTCCCTTCTGAGACTGGACTGTAGGGCAGTATGATAACATGATAAAGACCCCAAACACACCTCCAAGAATGTCCCCAGACCTAAACCCTATTGAGCATCTGTGGGGCATCCTCAAATGGCAGGTGGAAAAGCACAAGGTCTCTAACATCCATCAACTCCGTGATGTCGTCATAGAGTGGAAGAGGACTACAGTGGCAACCTGTGAAGCTCTGGTGAACTCCATGCCCAAAAGGTTAAGGCAGTGCTGGAAAGTAATGGCGGCCACACAAAATATTGACACTTTGGGCCCAATTTGGACATTTTGACTTAGGGGTGTACTCACTTTTGTTGTCAGCAGTTTAGACATTAATGGCTGTGTGTAGAGTTATTTTGAGGGGACGGCAAATTTAAATTTTAAATTTTTATACCAGCTGTACACTCACTACTCCATTGTAGCAAAGTGGCATTTCTTCAGTGTTGTCACATGAAAAGATATAATAAAATATTTACAAAAATGTGAGGGGTGTACTTACTTTTGTGAGATACTGTATATTTGAAATCAAATCTTTTTTTTTTGTGTGGAAATAACATGGTGTGGGCGGATTTCTGCCAGTCACATGCTGTGTCACTTTTTTCCAGCATGTGTCTCAAGAGGGAGGTGAAACCTCCATCAATCTACATGTAATATCCCGCCCCCATTGTATTAAGTTGCCTAGTGGGCATGGAGGAGGAGGGAGGAGGTGGGCTGTCATGTCATGGAACTCTAGGGTTTCTAAAGAGCTTGAGGAAGGGGGTCTTTGAGTTGTGACTGATTGACCTCCCATCTGATGGTGCCTGCAGAGTTTCAGGTCCTGCAACGCTTGACAGAGCCACCAACATGACACTGATGATCTTTTTAGCTGTTTGACAGGGTGACAATCTAACTACCATGGTAAGGGTTGCATTCTTCCTGGTTATCAATATTGTAAGGGGCATTTTTGCCATTGACCCCCAATTATTCGGATTTAGTAAGGATTACTGGGAGACCAAAACTTTTTTTCAGGGTTCCCCTGGAGTAAAAAAAGGTTGCTATAGAAACAGGTTGAAAAAGTTTTCTATAGAAACAAGTCTGGAAGCCCTGAAAACTCCATTGAGGCTTCCCAGCCAAAGGGAATTTAGCCTCTTCATATGATGATTGGTTAACGAATTTAGGGTCCCAAATAAGATACAGGAACCTTTGCACTGAAATCTTATTTTAAGTTTAGGGTTAACATTTTTCCTGTGAATAACAATGGTGAGAAGCTGGGTTCATTACAAACATTGGTAGAACAGGATGTGGTCTCCGTAGCAGAGAAGGTAAGACGAGATAGTGGTAATGAGAAAAAATAATATGAACAGTATGGAGAAGCAGATTTTGAAGAATTTTAAATGAAATCCATCGGCCAGTATTAAAATTGTGGATAAAGTGGGTGCCGTAGTTATTTGCATTCTGAAGATAAATTAGAAATTGATCCCTGATGCCTGAATAGTAAGTGTAGCCAACATCCCGAATATAAATCTTAAAACTGGGTTTGGTGCCTCAAGCCAAGGGGGTGGGACTTTATGGGCTAAGTCAGATAGTAAAACTTGTAGTAAAATTATAACAATTTATTAAGAAATTGGTACAGGAAATTACACAATGATAATCATCATAATTGTGCCAATGGGTTATAGACCCATGTGAAGAAGTGAAAAGAAATGAAGTAACGAGTGACAATGTGAAAGGGTGACTTGATATAGATCTCTGTCTGTAAATGCTCAAGCATATGAGCCGTTTAGAGAGAGACTGTATATCTGGAGCTCCACTTAGGCAAGGGAGAGAAGAACAGCCGCCGGCCGGACGGCTCCGCTCGCCCGTACTTCCTGAACGCTGGTAAGGGTGACGTCAGCACGCCGTGATCCAACGCGTTTCATCAGCGATGACGTTATCAAAGTTACGGGCGGCGTGCTGATGCCACCTATTTATATCAAAGAAAAGCGCTAAATCGATAACCGGAAGTTCCCAATCCGCCATTTTTGAAATGGTACATGGAAACAGGAAAAAGGAAATAAAATGGTGTAGACCGGAACTACCTGATCGGCCATTTTTAAAAAGGTACATAGAAACAAGATAAAGAAAATGATATGGCATAGACCGGAACTGTCAGATCGGCCATTATTGAATTGGGAAAAGGGAATATAAATAAACAAAAAATATTGACTCATTTGGTTCAACTTGAGAAGAAAACCTCTGGTGACCAGCCTGACACCAAGCATGTCATCCATAAATTGGAAAATATGGTATGGGAGGCGGATAGTAAGTGGTTTACATGTATGTGACATCAGCTTTCTGTACTCTTTCAGGTTGGAAGTCTTATAATATCATTTGAGTTATTGTGCCAACTATTTCTTGGAAAATAAAATGTTAATTTTAGAGACTTAGAGTTCACTTTCTTTTGACACACAATTATATACATATGGTTTGATAGAAATTATTGTCTCCAGAGACATGGCATGTCAATGGGTGCCAAAGTTCACGTCAACTTCTGCCAACCTAAATATGGGCTGGTGGGAGGAGCGTCACATCTTTGGAGATATAAACTTGTTCAGGGATTGAGAAAAAGCAACTGTTATGAAAGGGAGATTCCTGGTACGCAGCTATGATCTAAATATTATCCAGAAAGCATATCCGAATGCAAGAGACACTCTTTGAGAGGCTTTTTTAAACCGGGATAGGAAATAAGATAAGAATAAATGAACTAAAGAGAAGCCACAATCTGTTGTTCTTTTATACCTGTGATATCCCTTAGCTTGTTTTTGGTTCATTTAAGTTACAAGTTTTATAGAGAGTAGAGAACACTAATAGAAGAGCAGATCGTTTTTCACTTCTAAATAAGAGGGAAGTCTTTTGGATCTTTAGGATTGACTCCAGTATCCCCAAGGATGCGAGTGGGTTGTGACATACTTTCATTATCCCACTTACCTCTTTCAGGAGGGCAATATCTTTCTCTTTCTTTATTTTATTTTCTTTTGTTTTACCTTGTAATGATGTGCTCACATGTTGTGACTGCAGCTTGTATTTTCATGGCTGATCGATTCTCCTAAATCCATTTTTCATTCACCTAGCTTGTTCCTACATGCCCTACTCCAAATCCCCCTCCTAGCACAAATACCCCCCCAAATAAAAATTTCCCCTCCTAGCACAAATCCCCTCCCCCTCTACCATATCACCTCTTCTAGCACAAACCCAATTTGCTCTCCTAGAATAATTCATACCCCCTGCTGCCCCCCAAAGTCATTTTCCCCAACACAAATCTCCTCCCCCTCAATCTTCTTGCGTTGCCCCCCCCCACCTTACATGATACCATACTGCCCAGGGCAGCCGTCCCTCCTGCCCACCCCTTGTCCTGGCCCTGCACCCACCCCCCCCTTGTTGAGGGCATGTGACTTGGTATGGTTCAGGAGGTGGGGTGCTCACTGCTCACTGGCCCTCCTTTCCTGAACTACCAGGCTGCATGCCCAGATAAGGGTCTCATAAGGATTTGGGGGGGGGGGCATGGCATTTTGTTTTTTTTATACTGTATGTGGCATGAATTCCCCTTAAAATCCATACCAGACTAAAAGGGTCTGGTATGGACTGGGGGAGGACCCCACGGTGTTTTTTCCATACTTTTTCATTGTCTGATTTTTATTTTACATTTAGCTGTTGTTGGGGAAGCCCGCTGACAACTGATGAGTCATCTGTTGTTAAGGACACATCGGCCGACTTCCCAGCCCGCTGCTTGGCAATCAGCATTGTCAAAAAACAGCATGTTTTTTTTTGACAAATCCAGGTCCGCTCCTTAGCAACCAGCTCAATGCGGTAAATTGACTCAATAAATAATGTGGTAATTAAATTACAATTAAATTGAAAACCATATACCATAGGTAATGAGTCAACAGATGATGTATACAAGTCGATTGTATGGTGAAATAGTAAAGAATCCGAATAATGTCCAGAATATGGAAACAAAACGGGTAACTTGTGCTGGTACCGCTTACCGGAAATAAGATAAACAAAGGCCCATCAGTATGTTCAAAATACGTCCTAGGGATGAGGTCCAGGTGGACTACCAGGTTCCAACGCGGATCCCTCAATGGAATGGTAACATGTGTGATACAAAAAAATATACCGCCATAGCGTAAAACCAAAAAATATGTGTAAAGAAAGGACACCCAAAGGGCATTGAGAACACCACTGCTCCCGTAGTGAAATAAATGTGATAAAGGATGCCACAGAACCCCAATAGGTACTCCTTACCAAAATATAGATGAAAAATAGCAGATACACCAAAAAGGGGGGAAGGGGGATCACCCCAATAGGACAGCAGCTTACCACAAGGATGAGTATGGAGAGCTTATATAAGACTGGATAGGTGTGACTTGAACATGCAAGCAAGTGGGGGGACACCTCTGATGGATAAAACACCCTTACCGACTCCCGATGATAAGGAGGCAGGAGGGATATGTATGGAACCGATCCGTTGTGTCTCCTCACTCAGATAGGGAACTCAGACAGACGGTATTGGATCAACTCACTGGCTCAGGATTGTATTGGAGGGTGGATCCCCACATGCTGGTTGAGTTGTGGGGATGTGGGGATCCACCCTCCAATACAATCCTGAGCCAGTGAGTTGATCCAATACCGTCTGTCTGAGTTCCCTATCTGAGTGAGGAGACACAACGGATCGGTTCCATACATATCCCTCCTGCCTCCTTATCATCGGGAGTCGGTAAGGGTGTTTTATCCATCAGAGGTGTCCCCCCACTTGCTTGCATGTTCAAGTCACACCTATCCAGTCTTATATAAGCTCTCCATACTCATCCTTGTGGTAAGCTGCTGTCCTATTGGGGTGATCCCCCTTCCCCCCTTTTTGGTGTATCTGCTATTTTTCATCTATATTTTGGTAAGGAGTACCTATTGGGGTTCTGTGGCATCCTTTATCACATTTATTTCACTACGGGAGCAGTGGTGTTCTCAATGCACTTTGGGTGTCCTTTCTTTACACATATTTTTTGGTTTTACGCTATGGCGGTATATTTTTTTGTATCACACATGTTACCATTCCATTGAGGGATCCGCGTTGGAACCTGGTAGTCCACCTGGACCTCATCCCTAGGACGTATTTTGAACATACTGATGGGCCTTTGTTTATCTTATTTCCGGTAAGCGGTACCTGCACAAGTTACCCGTTTTGTTTCCATATTCTGGACATTATTCGGATTCTTTACTATTTCACCATACAATCGACTTGTATACATCATCCACAGCGCAACTTATTTTATATTGGACATTTTTTAGGTGCTAGTCTCACTTGAGGTTGCTGCTTTTATTTTATTTTTGGATTAGCGCAATTGTTTCCCCTTTTTTCTAATGAGTCAACAGAGCTGATGTGATTTCCAATCATGTAAGACAGCATTCATCCGTATATCCCATATGAAGATTTCCAGGGCCTTCCAAGATGGAACAACATGGGGGTGAACACGGCATTTACAGACCAGCCTCCCCTTTCACGGATATATGTGGAAACATACCAAGCATCTGCACATAGTGTAAAACCTTAACTTAAGAACACTTACACAAAGTCTGAAGAAAAACAGTGCTGTTAACAACCACCAATCATAGATGTAATCCAAAAAGCTGGGTAAAAGCACACAATGACGTCCCAGGAGCTCCTGTCTGTATATATACTATATAATTGATATACTATATATTAAAATGGATTGTGAGGGATGAATTATAAATGATGAGTACTTTGACATAGACCGGATGACTGCTGCCCTGTGAAAATAATATAGACTCACCAAAATAAAATATCATGCCATCATTACAGATAATGCTTATCCTTCTTTTAACATTGACTTTCTTGGTCTATCTCTGTATTCTTTACATCAGTGTTTCTCAGCCTTTTTTCAGTCAAGGCACCCTTTAAAATTATGGACAATCTCAAGGCACCCCATTCTAAATTATATAAAACTATTCTAAAAGTTTTACATCAACAAACGTAGGACACCCAACATTAGAGGTGATTTATCCCAGTGTTTCTCAACCTTTTATTCAGTTAAGGCACCCTTAAAATTTATAGACAATCTTTAAGGGACCCTTTAAAATTATGTACAGTCCCTGGGCACCCTTCACAATTATAGACAATCTCAAGGCACCCTTTAAAATTATGGACAGTCCCAAGGCACCCTTTAAAATTATGGACAGTCCCAAGGCACCCTTTACAATTAGGCTCCATTCACACCTGGGCGTTTTTGTTTCAGGCGGTTTTTTTTTTTCAGGCGTTTTTATGGGCGTTTTTGCAGGCGTTTTACAGGCGTTTTTTGTGCAGGCGTTTTTAGATTGAATAGAGACAAATGGAAAACGCCTGTAATCTGCCCAAAAAGAAGCTCATGTACTTTTTTGAGCGTTGGGCGTTTTGCTTCAGGCGTTAAAACGCTCATATGTGAACAGGGGCCATTTACAGTAAATGAATGGGGTTTTACTTGTTGGGCATTTTGGAAACGTTTCTTTTGAGCGTTTTTGGAGCTGAAAACGCCCAGGTGTGAATGGAGCCTTATAGACAATCTCAAGGCACCCTTTAAAATTATGGACAGCCCCAAGGCACCCTTTAAAATTATGGACAGTCCCAAGGCACCCTTTAAAATTATGGACAGTCCCAAGGCACCCCATTCTAAAATGTAAAAAACTATTCTAATAGTTTTACATAATGCAGCAACATCCACATATGTAGGACACCAGCCGTTAGAGGTGATTTTTTTTTCTCCAAAGCAAATTCACTTTTGTACACTTGTACTGACTAGTATTCCAATGTTTCTCTTCTCCCACAATTTCTCTCCATCAGCCAGCTAATGTCACCCCAGTGCTGAGGGAGAGAAGCAGAGGAGGGCCAAAAAAGGATGCTGTGGAGGCAACTGACATCCTCCTTATCAACTGATGACATCATTGGTTATTAGGGTGCCAGTGTCTAGATAGTCGAAATGGTGCAAATTAAAAACCTGTGGCTTTGTGTAACTAAAAGGCCGGCTTCATCTACCTGCCAGCTTGTATATCATTTTTGATCAATTTTTAGGCATTTTGCCAAGGCACCCCTGAAGAAACCCCAAGGCACCTCAGGCTGAATGGTATCTCCACTTAGGGTCACCATCCCAACATACATTTGTATTGACCTGAAGGGCAAATGTCCTATTGCCCCCAGTCCAGTCTTTTGCTACTGGTATTCTAGCAGGTGAGGAACAACCAAAATCAATGGGGGAGGGGCTTCTGCACGTTTTATACCACCCATAAACATGAGATGGCAGTAGTTTCATCCATTTATTCTTGTTTCATTTCTATGTCAAATACCAAGACTCAACAACTGTGCCAGGTAACAATTGTTCAGACACAATAGAAAACTTTTTTCAGCCAAAATTAACTAAACCTCTTGCTTTGCCCTGCATGAGCAAAGCTCAGGTTCACTTGAATGCATCAGGAAGGTAACTTTGATTAGTTCAAAGAAGACACATTGAACTATATATTAAAAGGAATGAAGAGATGTTAAGTAACAAGCTACTAAGAAAAACTGGCCATAGTGGAATACTCTAATGGCATTTTTCTTTTCTTTTTTTTTTAGGTCTGAGGAAATAGGACAGCACAAGCGCATCCTTCAGAAATATAAGAAAAGTTGATCACTTCTAAGATACAAATGGCTAACAACAGCATTTGCTCTGAGGTCAGCTCGGCCTTGTACCTGAGTGGGTACTCAATAATTGCCATACTGGGTCTAATCTTCAACTTGCTAGCTATCTATTTCTTGTGCCACTTGCCACAAAAACGATCACCCACCACTATCTATATGAAGAATCTGGCCTTTGCGGACCTCCTATTGGTGATCACTCTGCCTCTACGCATCTATGGTTACACCCTTTCAGAAAAAGAATCAAATCTAAACATTTTGCCATGTAAAATTGCTGGTTCGTTTCTTCTCCTCAACATGTATGGCAGTATCTTCTTATTGACTTGTATTAGCTTGGATAGGTTTTTGGCCGTTTGTTATCCCCTTCGTTCCCGACGTTTTCGTCAAAGTGCATGTTGGATTTGTGCCGGTGTGTGGCTATTTAATGTGGTTGCCTGCTTTGGGTTTCAATTGCCATATAGTATTAGTAATAGGAATAGCAATAGCACCAGCAACAACACTGAAGCAAACTGTCTTCATGGGAAACCACCCTTTGTTACTAGGAAAATCCCCACCATAGGATCTCTTACGACTGGTTTCTTCATTCCTGCTGCAGTCATTACATTTAGCTCGGTGGCAATGTTGAAAGCTATGACACGTAGTCAAGTGGTTCAAGAAGGAATGATTAACAAGGTGAAAGTTGTTCGTATGTTGACTGCCAACATATTTATCTTCCTGCTATGCTTCCTCCCCTATCACACTGTTCTGCTCCTCTATCAGGTTAAAAATGAATCCTGCTATCTGGACAAAGCCTATGGTATCACTCTACTGGTAGCCTGCACCAATACAGTTCTTGACCCATTCTTATATTACTTTACATCTGAGACTATGAAAAACACAGTAAAAGAAGAAATGAAGGTCGGGAAAGCCAGATTCATCGAGTTGTCTGAACTATCATTTGAAAAACATAAACCAATTGTCTCAACATCATTGAAATAATGACAAGCCATGTGTAGAAAACTGAACTGCGGTTAAAAGGGACTGATAAACCGCATCTTAATTTTTATCCACCACTGCATTGGCTTTGTCTCCTAACTGGCTACACCTCACCCCCTCAAAGTTGAAGGTGGAAAAGTAGGCATGCTGGAAAAGTGATTCCAAAATATTTTTATTTGAGAAAGGATCATCAGTTTTTAGAAATTGTTCAACATGGATATCTGAAGTAGCATTAAACTTTCAAGCGAACCTGTTCTAAGAGACAAATGTTGAGATAGCATTACTATTCTTCTTGTGAAAATGTCAGTTGCTTGGCTGTTATGATGATCATCCGGTTTCAATATTTTTTATTGGCCCAGAACAAGAAGACTATATGCACAAAGGTTTGGGGACATCTGACAATCACATCTATATTTGCTTGTTGGCCATTTGATTCCTCTAGGGAGGCTTTTCTCAAGATTTTGGAGGCTGAGCAGGAATTTTTGCCTATCCATCCGAAAGAGAATTTATGAGGTCAGCTACTGATGGGGGTCAAGGAGACCTAGCTCACAATCTGTGTTCCATTTCACACAAAAGGTGTTCAGTAGGGTTTAGGTCAGGCCACTTGAGTTCTTTCACAGCAAACTCGTCATATCATGTCATTATGGAGCTGGCTTTGTACACAGGGCACATTCATGCTGGAACAGAAAAGTACCTTCTCCAAACTGTTACCACAAGGTTGGAAGTGTCCATTTGTTTGAAATGTAATTGCTTGCTGAAGTATTAACCTTTTGTATAGAAACACCAGGAATCAATTCTTTAGAGGTGTGTCCACATTCTTTGACCATATAATAAGTATGAAGTTCAAGAGTGCATAAACATTGGGCCATATGGTGTATGGAGACCATGAAAGACAGAGAAAAGACAGACATCCCTATTTATTACATGTTTCAAGCCAGTAGCTCAAAGTGTTGTAGCATAAGTGCAGGATTATAGCCAGGCAACTTGTCTTCTAAGACAGAGAGGCTAGCAATGATAGCTTTCATGATTCTCTCATCACAAATTTCCTTGAATGTTTTGGGCACATAGCAGTGCTGTTGTTTTCACTGTCTTTTTGCCATTTTAAATATTGCTGTTTTTTTTTCTGGACCAAAGTGTTACATTCCAAATGCAACACCTACAGCAAAAATTAAGAGCCGGTTCACACTGAGGCGATCCGACTTCGGGGGGCGACCTGTGAAATCGCGTGCACCGCTGTGCACCGCGACTTCAGCGCGACTTGCACGGACTTCACATAATGGAAGTCTATGCAAGTCGCTCTGAGGTTGCCCCAAAGTAGTACAGGACCCTTTTTCTAAGTCGGAGCGACTTGTGTCGCTTCTATTAGAACGGGTCCTGTACTACTCAATGGACCGCGACATACCGCGACTTGTCAGGCTGACAAGTCGCCTGACAAGTCGCGCTAGTGTGATTGGGCTCTTAGAATCCATCTTGTGCTGGTGTGAATTTCCTAAAATACATTTTGATTGGTTGTTCCACATCATTGGACTTTGTACTGAGAACCTTTGCTTCTGGAAATAAAAACTGAACAAGCACCTTTTATGACTCTTGGGAAACGCACTTGCTTCAAGTTGTTCATATTCATGCTAAGGCCAATGTATAAATTCCTAAAAATGTAAATGTTAAAGCTGCATTCCAGACAAGGTATTAAAAATCATAATTTAATTAAATTGCCGATTGCTTTAAAAAATTCATTTAAAAATAATCATCTTTTTTACATACAGCTAACATTATTACTTGAATCTGTCTTGTCTTAGCCTCCTGTCATGTCATGCACAGCACTCTGATAAGAGGAGAAACTCTGGTTTAATTTCAGCTTTAAGGGTGGTTCCCACCCCATGTGAGATTTATTTTATTATTTGCACATTATATCCTGAAAATGTCATTATTTATGTCATAAAGTATTTGGGTACTGTTTGTGAATAAAGTTTTTTTTAAAAAAAACGTGTTATCAATTGCCTGGAACCACACTTTGAACTGGCATCCAAATATTCTGTTCTCGGGGAACCCCTGCTAAAAATTTAAAAATTACAACTCATGACACATTAACCGCTTAAGCCCCGGAGGATTTGGCTGCTGAAAGACCAGGGGGTTAACGGACAATTGCACGGTCGTGTGACGCTGTACCTAAACTAATTTGATGTCCTTTTTTTTTCCCACAAAAAGAGCTTTCTTTTGGTGGTATTTGATCACCTGTGTGATTTTTTGATCATGCGCTATAAACAAAAAAAGAGCGTCAATTTTGCAAAAATAACAATATTTTTCACATTTTTTTATATGAAATTCCCCCCCAAAAAATGTAAAAATCTACATTTTTTAACATTTTCAGCCAATTTGTTTTATGCTATATATGTTTGGTAAAAAAAATCGCAAAAAGCGTATTTTGATTGGTTTGCGCAAAAGTTATCGCGTTTACTAACAAAGGGAAAGATTTTTGTCATTTTTGTTGTTTTTTTTAACGTGTAATGGCGGCGATCTGCGATTTTTTTGCGGTACTGCGACATTGGGGCGGACAGATTGGACCCTTGACTGACATTTTTGACACTTTTGGGGTTACCAGTGACATTTCTATAGTAATCAGTGCTATATATATGCACTGTTACTGTAAAATTACACTGGCAGTGAAGGGGTTAACTTTATTTGAGAGGGAGGGGCTGTGTGTGTCCCTAGGGGCGTGATTCTAACTGTGATTGGCTGTGGCCTGAGCTGTAGGAACAATGATCAACGGTTCTACATAGTAGAACCGTATGATCATTGTTTCTACACAGGGGAGAATGACAGGCGGCTTGTTTACACTAGCCGCCTGACTTTCTCCCTCTCCACCGACGATCGCCGAGTGACCGGCGGACATCGGATCCACCGGGCACACGCGCAGGGGGGTCCGTGACCGCGCGCGCTCGCTCCCCAGAGCCTCACAGGCTAGTGACGTACCGATACGTCACTCTGCCTGTGAGGGGCTGACCGCCGCAGTATATGTACTTGCGGCGGTCGGCAAGTGGTTAATGTGACAGTCAGTGGGAAGAATGCTCCTTACTCTTCTCATCATTGGGAAGAATTACCCCCTTACAGATAGCTAAACGGAACAATAGTGTCATTGGGAACCTATCTGAGAGGCAGAAATTGCCCATTCCAGCACTGCAGCCACTGTTGTCTTTGGTATTTGGATGCCTGTGTCCCCTGTGGTTCCTTCCTCCGAACCCTGTGCCACAACAAGACTTAGCATTGGCATAGGGGTCAGAGGATGTTACCACAGTGTTTAGCAGGGAGCACTGGCATCTGACATTCCCAGCCAAGTTTAATGCCAGAGGGACCAATGGAGGCTGGAGGGCTCAAACTGAGAGATCGTAGGAGATACAGGCCAATAGAAAGGTGACTATAATTCTATGAGTCTAGTTTTTCTAGACTGATATATAATAAACACCACTGCTGCTTGGAAATCAGCTCACAACCAAATCCTCTCCCCCCTCCGATGCAGGTAGCTGATAGTATTAATTCAAAATGGAGTCCACTAGTGCAGAACCAGGAGCTCTCTTCAATAAACCTCCCATTTCTCATCTCCAAATGTGTACTTTTTACCTAAAATGGAGACTTCTGCTGGTTTGAAATGGCTTTTCCTTCCCATGGCTCAGTAGTGTTTTGGCCAACATGCTAGGTCAGTTGTCTTTGGACAGGTGACTGAAAGCCAGGACTCAAAGTACTTGCACAGACAGTCAAAATAGGGGTATCTAATAGTTTATCTACAGCGGGTATAGAGAATAGTCCCCCTCTTTAAAATAATCACATTTTGTTGCTTTGCAGCCTGAAGATAAGACAGACACCGATTTTGTTTTATCCAGCTGTATTTACTAGTGCAACTTATAACATCCAAGTGAAGAAAAAATCCAAGAAAGATATAACACCAACATGTGAGGAAAAAAATATTCAGAAACAGAATCACTGAGTTGGAGAAATGGTCATCCTCCCCCCGCATCAACCACCCCCCACCCCCCATGTCAGTATTTTGTTGAACCATCTTTTGCTTTAATTCCAGCCTTAGTCTGTTGGGATATGTCTCTATTAACTTTGCAAATCTAGACTTTGCATTATTTTCCCACTATTCTTTGCAGAACTGCTCAAGTTCAGTTAAATTTGATGGTGAACGCTTCTGGACTGCAGTCTTCAAGTCATTCCACAGGTTTGTAATGCGGTTTAAGTCTGGGCTCTGACTAGGCTGTACAAGGACTTTCGCCTTTTTCTTCTTCAGCATCTATTTGGTCATTTTTTCAGTGTGCTTTGGGTCATTCTCATGTTGGAAGGTAAACCTTTTTCCTGTTGACAACTGTAAGAATATTTAATAATAATATCTTGCGCTCGTACTTCATTATGTCAGAAATTTATACTGCTCTGAATATAACAGTGTCTATTCATGGTTAATAAGCAAAGATCTATGAGAAAGGAGAATCTTCACCTATTGCCACAAATCAATGTCGTGAATTCTTTTTAATTGATTAATTTCTTTTTAAAAGCATATACCAATCTTAGTGAGTACAGTCTACAGTATGGAATATATTTAAAATATTTATTCTCCAGACATGTAATCATGATATATGATCAAACAAGAAATGACACAAAAAGATAACTCTTCAGAAAATATTAACTTCATACAATTAATGCAATGTGATGTTTAGCTCAATAATGAAAGTGAAACTGAAACAAAGTGAAAGTAAAAGCAAAAGCAAGATTACCATTTCTCCAGGTAAAGCATAAACCATATAAAAGTGTTCTATATAAACAGACCACAATTGTCTGCGCAATGCATAGTCGAAAGTCACTTCACTGCAGATGAGTGAGAATAAGCCATGCAAAACGGAAGACTTAAAATTGCAAATAATGCACTAAATCTGATATTAATAAAAATGTATAAAAACAAAAATCAGCTTTTTAGAGAAAAATCTACTATGGTTTATACGGCTGGGATTGTAATCTTATTACCCTTGAATATGCAATATAAAACATATAAGGAAGGAATAAACAATATTGAATAAAATCAAATAACACAGCAAGGCATATTTACCACACTTAAGATGGCAGCTAGCTTCAAATGGTCGTTACCAGAGTCCTAAGATGGATGCCAGTGAGGGAGGAGTTTAGTTTGGCGTCCCTCAAAGTTTCAGACGAATGATGGATCAAGATGGAGTATGTCTGGATGAGTCTATAGATGGACGTAGTAGCGTGTGTGATGTAAGTGTAAGGTGTGTTGCCAGTACTGTAATGCAATCTGTTGTATCTCTCATCTGGGTTGGTCTTTTATATGGTAAGAACAAAGAGCTATAAAAATTACCATAAGTTAAACCCAGAGGGATGAAACATTATCTCCATTGGTTGGGATATTCTATACCTAAACTGGTGAGGTCAGAAACACACCTCTTTTGATAATTAACCCAATACTTGGTATAGTAAAATTAAAGGAAGATTTCTCTTTATTTAAGATTAAAGCGGAGTTCCACCCGAAATTTATACTTACCTCCATCTTCTCGCTCCCGGTCACCTGAAAAACAAATGGATAATCGCAATTTTTTTTTTCACTTACCTTTTAGAGAAAATATACTCACCTTACTTCCTTCTTCCTCCCCTCGGCGGCCACGGCGATTCGTCACTTCCTGGCTTTTGCAATGATTCCTGGGAGCTGAACGTCATCGCTCCCAGGAATCATTGCGCCTGCACCGGCCCCGACGTCAGTTCCGGGGCGCGCGCGTCATTCCCTTCTAAACAGCTTCTGGGCATGCCCATGTGGAGGGATGACGCGCGCGACCCGGAAGTCACGTCGGGGCCGGTGCAGTGCATTGTGGGACCAAAGAGGACCGAAGAGGACGCGGAAGAGGATCGCGGTGGCTTCAAGATGCCCACACCTGAGATGACAGCGCTGGACAAGACAATTTCAAGGTAAGTATTTCTCCTGAAAGGTAAGTGCAACCTGGGACAGATCAGAGGCTAGCCATTGTGGAATGTGCTAGCCCTGACTGTCCCGGGGGTATTTTTATAAAAAAATGTATAACTAGGGTGGAACTCCGCTTTAATCATATAACACCACTTAAAACTTTGTCCATACTCCCAGTACATACATAAATGTCCATCTGTATCTCCATCATTCTCTGGCAATTATTGGATCTGGTAAACCATTTCAATAATAATTATTTTTAATACAATATAATATTTCTATATGGGAATATCTCAACTATCCCAAAACTGCATTTGGTATTTCATCTATAGAGGGCAGTATCGTACCGTTCATTAAATTTTGTATTTAACATAATTACCACTATATCCTTATCTGATGATCTTTGACCTGTTGGCTAGTGAAAAGCCATTACTCATTTGACCATGCCATAAACTGTCAGACATCTAATCTAGGTTTGTAGAATTTATGATACCTCTGAACACTTAGACACAAACTTCTCTGAAATTAGGTAATTAGTGACGAGATACATATGTTCTTACACTTAATAATAATGTATTCTAAGGAAGATTACTACTGCAAGAATATAAACCCAAAATGTGATATAACATTCCTAAATATATATGTATATGCCTTACATAATATAATGACATAATTATGGCTAATATCTTCACACACATAATGATGTACCTTTAAAAACTTATATATTAAATGCACCTATTGTTCATCTTTAGAATACAGACAATTAAGGAGATATCACCCCCTTAACATAGCATCAGCTTGACTGAGTCTTATCTAAAAGAACGTCAGTTTTCCACTTATTTATGCCCAAAGAAAACAGAGACGTCTGCTGAAATTATAATACCCTATTGTAAGCTTGTAAGAGACATTTTGTTTAACAAGTACATATATGTACTTTCTTTCACCCTGAACAAGATGGACGCTGCACCATTCAGAATCTTATATGCATAATATGAAATATACATGGCTTTTAAAATCATTTTTATGCTATTAGTTAATTACCCCCAATAATCCCGACACAACTTTCTGGCCGAGGGCAGCAGATTTTCCTCAAGAATTTGATGGTATTTTGCCCCATCCACTTTTCCTTCTATCCTGACAAGTGCTCCAGTCCAGTCCCTGCTGCAGAGAAACACCCCATTACAGTATATAATCCCCTTAATTTAGGAATGGTGTTATTTGGATGGTGAGCTCTATTGGATTTTCGCCAGACATATTGTTTGGTGTTGTGGCCAAATATTTCAATTTTAGTCTCATCTGACCATAATAACACCTTTTTCCATGTGTCCTCAGAATCTTCAAGGTGCGTTTATGGTGGTCAGATGAAACTAAAATTTGATTATTTGACCTCAACACCAAACTATATGTATGGTGGAAATTCAATACAGCTCGTCATCCAAAAAAATGACATTCCTACAGTAAAGCATGGAGGTTACTAAATCCTGTTATAGGGGTGTTTCTCTGCATCCGGCCCCCTAATCTACATGCAGGGCGCCGGACGCATGGATTCCAATGGGGTTTTTTTTTTTTAAGCACGTGATTAGAGCCAGAGGCTCTAATAGGCTTCAAAAAAAGTTGGACTCGGGGCGCAGAGCACTGCGCCCTGAGCCCACCCAGTTGTGTGACAATAGCGAATGAATATTCCCTATTGTCACACGGATTCTCCTCCTGTCCAATCAGGAAGCGGGTCATGAGACCCATTTCCCGATTGGCTGAAAGGAGAAGCCATCCTATTGGCGAAGGAGAAGGAGACGCAGGGTAAGCCCAACCCAAGGAGGAGACTGAGGGGGAAGCGGCCACTGCCTGCCCTCCACATGGCAGTCCAGGGTGAGTGAGCCAGCGACCGGGGGGGTGGGTATGGTGTGCGGGCTGGAGCAGGTGTGGTCCGGGGGGTGGTATGGTGTGCGGGCTGAAGCTGGTGTGGTCCGTCTGACAACCACCCCCCCCCCGTCCCCCCCGTTCCCCCCCCGTCCCCCCCGTCCATGGAGCACCAGCCGCAACTGCTGGAGCACTTGTCAGGATAGAAGGAAAAATGGAAGGGGCAAAATACCGTCAAATTCTTGAGAAAAATCTTCTGGCATTTGCCAGAAAGTTGTCAGTGAGAAAAAGGTTTACCTTCAAACATAACAATGACACAAAGCGCACAGCAAAAATTACTACACAATGGTCGAAGGAGAAAAAGGTAAGTGTCCTTACATGGCCTAGTCAGAGCCCAGACTTAAATCACATTGAAATTCCGTGGAATGACTTGAAGATTGCAGTGCACAAACTGTCAAAATCAAATTTATTTGAACTTGAACAGATCTGCAAAGAGTGAGCAAACATTGCAAAGTCTAGATGTGCAAAGTTAGTAGAGACATATCCCAACAGACTAAAGGCTAGAATTAAAGCAAAATGTGGTCCAACAAAATACGGACATAAGGGGGTGATCCTTTTTCCAACTTCTGGAAAGCGACAAAATTTGATTATTTAAATGGGGGGGGGGTGGATTATTTTCTATACCCATTGTAAAGCCACAACTCTTCTTTTTTTAATTTTGGATGTGGCTTTGTCAGGTTTATCTTGTTGTGTCCTCCCCACTGACATTCTCCCTCTCTGTCCTGGTGATCATACCCAACCGGGAGTTCATAGTGCTTTTACGATTTGGAAATCTTTTTCAAGCCCTACCATGGGTCTCCTATTGAATCTTATTTTGATTCTAATAACATCCAATGCTCAAGTCCTAAAGGTAGAGGGAGGTCTTCCCCTCAATTTGCTGACTTGGATGCTCTTAACCAATAAACCTTTCAAAAAGACCTATGAGTGATATTAAATTTTTTATTAAGCGTGCATTCATACCTGCCCCTTAAGGACCAGGCCATTATTTGCGATTTGGCATTGCGTTACTTTAACAGACAATTGCGCGGTCATGTGAAGCTGCACCCAAATAAAATTGATGTTCTTTTTTTCCCACAAATAGAGCTTTCTTTTGGTGGTATTTGATCACCTGTGCGATTTTTATTTATTGATTTATTGCGCCATAAACAAAAAAAGAGCGACAATTCTGAAAAAAACAATAGTTTTCACTTTCTTCTATATACTGTAACATTCCCCCCCCCCCCCCCCCCCAAAAAAAAATCTAATTTTTCATCCATTAGGCCAGTTTGTATTCTGCCACATATTTATGGTAAAAAAAAAAAAATCCCAATAAGTGTATTTTGATTGGTTTGTGCAAAAGTTAACACGTTTACATACTAGGGGAAAGATTTATGGCATTTTTTATTTATTTTATTTTCTTTTACTAATAATGGTGGCGAATTGCGATTTTTACTAGTAATGGCGACGTTGCGGCGGACAGATCGGACCCCTAACTGACATTTTTGACACTTTTGGGAGGGGGACTAGTGACATTAATACAGTAATCAGTGCTAAAAATATGCACTGTTATTGTACTATTGACACTGGCAGGGAAGGGGTTAACTCACAGGGCTTGTGGAATCAACACAGAGACCTGTGTTCCTAAATAGGAGGATCACAGGCGTTCTGTGTTCATTCTAGTACAAATAGTGCAGCGCTAAAACCATAAGGGAAAAAATGTCAAATGTATTCAATCAATGAGAAAGATTAATTATGCAAATAATAGTCCAAAGAAACAGCACTCCAGAAAAAAGAAGCCAAAGGATCATGTAGGGGGTGATTAAAAGGATAAATGAGCACACTTCACACCCCAGATGATACAGGGATCTCCTTACCAAAAATTACAGGACCACCAGATTATAAGTGGTCAAGCAGGCATTTTATCACATTCAGAGAAAGGAAGCTGTTTAGGACTCCAGATCAATTCCTCAGTGTAGAAACAATCCCAGTCACTCCAGATGACAACAGGCAGTAAAAGCATTGGTCATGTATAAAGGAAGAAAATGCTCCAATAGTGCATTAAAAGAGTACATTTAATAGAAACACTTTAAAATCATTACACTCACGATAAGTATGTTGTCAGAAAGCAGTCCAGCACCGACCTAGCTTCCTGGAGGGATGAGAGACATCCTCCAATCGTAAGCAAGGGGGCGTGATGCCGTCACCATCACTGACCACGCCCTACTAGTTTCGTCAGAGGTAACGTTTTCCGGGGGTTGGTCACGGACCCCAGGAAGACGTCAGCGCAGTGTTCCTTTTCTGTTTTTATGTTATGTGTTTATGTGTTTATTCCAGACAGAACAGTTGTCTGCTGTGTCTACAACAGCAGACCTTCGTTCTCTCTTCACGGGGAGCGATCGCGGGTGCCTGGCGGCAATCGCAGCTGCCGGCCCCATGGACTGGTTTCCCTGCTGCCTAATTCCGGAGAGAACAACAGTTTGCTGTGTTTACAACAGCAGACCATCCTTCTCTCTTCATGGGGAGTGATCGCGGGTGCCCGGCGGCAATCGTGGCTGCCTGCCCCATAGATCGGCTTCCCCGCTGCCTAATGAGGGTGCGAGCGCCCCCAGGAGCATTTCATACAGGTACAGCAGTTCGCTCAGCCGAGCCAGCCTGCGCAGTATATCTGCGGCCGGCGGCAAGTAGTTAAAACATTGCAAGGCTTTTGATCCTTCCACAACATAACTACTTAGCCTCTGTGCTTGAAGTTCCTGCTTCTATTGCCTATATTGCAGGGAAAAAATGAATTAGAGCTGCTTTTAGGAAACACTCAACCTGCTGTGTCAGAGGGGCTGAAGTTCTTGAAAAGGTTGAGGCAAAGAACAGAGAACCCATCCTATCCAGCGGCTCCTACGAGGGTAGAGCTACACAACTTTGAGCCATATGGAGCTGTTTTACATAGCAGCAAATTAGAATCTTATTTCTTTCACTAGAAACTGAACTCTGCACGCTGTGCCCCAAAAAAGCAAACCAGAGAGCAAAGGGGTACTCAACATTTTGCCTGTTATCTCCCTATTAACCACTTCAGCCCTGGAAGGATTTGCCCCCTTAATGACCAGGCCATTTTTTGCGATTATTATTTTAACGGAAAATTGCGCGGTCGTGCAACGCTGTACCCAAATACAATTGATGTCCTTTTTTCCCACAAATAGAGCTTTCTTTTGGTGGTATTTGATCACCTCTGCAGTTTTCAGATTTTGCGCTATAAACAAAAAAAGAGCGACAATTTTGAAAAAAAAAGCCATATTTTTTACTTACTGTTATAAAACATTCCCAATACATTTTTTTTTTAAATAAATTTTTTTATCAGTTTAAAGCAATTTGTATTCTGCTACATATTTTTGGCAAAAAAAAAAAGAAAAATCCCAAAAAACGTATTTTAATTGGTTTGCGTAAATGTTTTAGCGTTTACAAACTGCGGGATCGATTTTTGGACTTTTTATTTATTTATTTATTTATTTATATGAGTAATGACTGCGACATTGCGGCGGACAGATCGGACCCCTAACTGACATTTTTGACACTTTTGGGGGGACCAGTGACATTACTACAGTAATCAGTGCTAAATAATATGCACTGTTACTGTATAAATGCCATTGGCAGGGAAGGGGTTAATACTGGGGGTGATCAAAGGTGTTAAATGTATGCCTAAAGTGCTTACTGACTGTGTGTGTGTGTGTGTGGGGGGGGGGTTCTGTGACAGGCACAGAGATCTCTCCCTGCTTGTCTGACAGAAGATCCGCCTGCTCTGTTTACATAAGCAGGCGGGTCTTCTCTCGGTTTCTCCGACGATTGTGGGAGGGCAGCGGCCGCTCCTCCTGCGGCCCACCTCCCACTGTGTCTAAACACAGCGGGAGCGTGCACACCGCGCAAACCACGTGCACAAAGTCGCACAGTACTACGGGACTGAGCGCAGCCGAGCAGCCCTGCCGCAGTAAATGTGCGGCGGGTGGTCGGCAAGTGGTTAAAGGCTCACCATACATTGTTCTGTACTGTGTCTCTGCATTGGAGTGGCCATATTGATAGAGGCAGGGCTTTGCTTCCTCATGTCAGAGCCTCCAGTAAGGAGGAGAAGAGTGAGCAGCACAGTAGTGACATCACCAAATCTCACCCCAAATCTCCTGAGACTAGCAGTCAGAGGCTGCAGTGCCTTAGATCTCACATTGCAGATCTACAGCTATGAGGCTGTAGGTTCAGGAGTGCCTAGGCACCCTCACATACCAGAAAGCGCACTGCTATTTTTAGGGGAATTTCGAAACAAAAGATAAATCTTTCAATATACTGCTTAAGCACAATTGCAAAATATTCCCTATAACATAGAAAAACCGTACTTTTTGAGCTTAAGTTCCACTTTAATCACTTGCCGAACGCCCCACGTACATATTCTATGGGGCGGCGGCTCTTCTGCGCAAAATCACGTACAGGTACATGATCTTCGTGATCTCTTAATCTGTGTGCCGCCAGCGACCAGCTCCTGCTATGATTGGACACAGCGGAAGCCAATCATTGGGTCCGGCTGACCCAATGTCCGCCAGAACCCGGCGATCGTTCTTGAGAGAGGCAGAACGGCGGTCTGCCTATGTGAACAAGTTCTGTGACAAGGGGTGACAGAGATCCTGTGTTTCTGCTAAGCAGGAACATGGATCGCTGTCTTCCCACAGTTAAAGCACCTCCCCCACACAGTTATAAAGCACTCCCTAGGGACTTTTTTAAACCTTTGATCGCCCCTAATGTTAACCTCTTCCCTGCCAGTGTCATTAGTACAGTGACAGTGCATATTTTTTAGCACTGATTACAGTATTAGTGTCACTGGTCCCCCAAAAAAGTGTCAAAAGTGTCACGGTTAGTGTCCGATATGTCTGCCGCAATGTTGCAGTCCCGCTATAAGTCGCTGATCACCGCCATTACTAGTAAAAAAAAATTGAATAGAAATATCCCAAAGCTTGTAGATGGTATAACTTTTGAGCAAACCAATTAATATACGTTAAGTGGGATTTTTTTTTACAAAAAACATGTAGCAGAATACATTTTGGCCTAAATTTATGAAGAAATTTGATGTTGTAAATTTAAATAAAAAAAAAAAAAACTGTTGGTCTTTTTTTTGTTTATAGCGCAAAAAATAAAAATCACAGAGGTGATCAAATACCACCAAAAGAAAGCTCTATTAGTAGAAAAAAGGAGATACATTTTATTTAGTTAAAGCATCGCATGGGCGCGCAATTGTCAGTTAAAGTAACGCAGTGCCATATCGCAAAAAATGGCCTGGTCATTAACCACATAACGACCGCCCACCGCAGATATACTGCGGCAGGCAGCCGCTGATGGGCAAGGTGACGTAGGGGTACGTCACTCGCCCATGAGCCTCTAGGTGGCGAGCGTGCGCCGCCGGAGGCGGTCTCCCGCCCCGCTCTTTCCCTGACATCCCCGCGTGAGTGACCAGCGGCTCCGATATCCGCCGGTCACTCGCGATCTCCCGCTGGAGAGGGAGAAAGGCAGGCGGCTGATGTAAACAAAGCCGCCTGTCATTCTCCCCTGTGTAACTGCAGAGACTATACGATCCTGCTATGTAGGATCGTATGTCTCTGTGGTTACATCACAAGCCACGCCCCCCACAGTTAGAATCACACCCCTAGGGATACATTTAACCCACTGATCCCCAATAAAGTTAACCCCTTCCCTGCCAATGTAATTTTAACAGTAACAGTGCATATGTATAGCACTGATTACTGTAGTAATGTCACTGGTACCCCCAAAAGTGTCAAAAATGTTAGTCAAGGGTCCGATCTGTCCGCCCCAATATCGCAGTCCCGAATAAAAAATTCGCAGATCGCCGCCATTACTAGTTAAAAGAAAAAACCATAAAAATGACAAATCTTTCCCGTAGTTAGTAAACGCAATAACTTTTGCGCAAACCAATCAAAATACACTTATTGCGATTTTTTTTACCAAAAATATGTAGCAGAAAACAAATTGGCCTAAAATGTTAAAAAATTTTGATTTTTACATTTTTTTGGGGGGAATTTCATATAAAAAAATGTGAAGAATATTGTTATTTTTTCAAAATTGTCGCTCTTTTTTTGTTTATAGAGCAAAAAGTAAAAATCGCACAGGTGATCAAATACCACCAAAAGAAAGCTCTGTTTGTGGGAAAAAAAGGACATCACTTTTATTTAGGTACAGCGGTGCACGACCGCGCAATTGTCCGTTAAAGTCACGCAATGCCGAATCGCAAAATAGGCCCTGGTCTGTGAGCAGCCAAATCCTTCGGGGCTTAAGTAGTTAAGGGGTGGGGGTGTAAACCTTCTGGGGCTGAAGTGGTAAAGGGGGGGTCCCCAGGACATGTAAAATTAAGTGGTTTAAGTGTTGTATTAAGAGGAAAAGTCTTGCACTTATTTCTACACTGCTCACTCTGCCCATGCTTAGTCATAACCTAGCAAGTATGCATGGGAGGTGGCAGATGGAAGCTGCAGATCTGCTGGTGTTACTTTCTGTCTTCATAGCCTGAAAAACCACAAGTTCATCCACTGATTTTCAGTTTTTTTTTGGGCTAAAGCACAAATATACTGTATATACCTCAGCTGTCAAACACCATACATTACACACCGATGAGGCCAGCCGGCACTACATCTGTAAAAACTGGTCAGGTATCGGTCCGGCTCGGCTCCCACCGTAGAAGATCAAGAAGGCAGGGAAGGCAAATATTAAAATATCCACAAAATCACAGCACACAGATGAAGTGGATATGTTAACTCATTTCATGTTACAGGTGTTACAAGTGATTGTCAAGGTTCCTGTGTTTCTTTCTTAACCCCTTGCTTATTGGGCACTTTCACCCCCTCCCTGCCCAGGCCAATTCTTAGCTTTCAGCGCTGTCACACTTTGAATGACAATTGCCCGGTCATGCTACACTGTATCCATATGACATTTTTATATATCTTTTTACACAAATAGAGCTTTCTTTTGGTGGTATGTAATCACTGCTGGTTTTTTTTTTATTTTTTGCTATGCACTGATGGTTTAGATCAGTGGAAATGCTGTCCTTTGATGATGCCCTGGAGGGGTGAGGCGAAATGCGTTGATGTATTTCCAGTTGGGCCGAGCCATTGACATCTCTTCCTGTCCTCCGTGGAACACACTCCAGACAGCATTCCTAGAAGAGCCTCAATATATGATACAAGCTGAAATCTTATCTAGTTCTTGTAAGTAATATTTTATTTGCGCAATAAACCTTTATAAAACGGGCTTCACTATGGTATCTGTTTGTTTTATTTGACTCCCTAAAGATCCTGTAACAAGGCGGTGTACAGCGGTGGTGTGGCAGTATCCAGCAAGTGAATTGGCTTTCATCTCACCAGCTATAAGCCTTATTGAGCCCCAGACTGAAATAGCTGAGGGTCCATTATTTCTGGTGAGTGGGGATACAGGAGGGGAGTGAGGCAGGCACCCCCCCCCCATACCGCATGATCTGTCTTGAAGCACCTTATCACATTTTTTGGATCCTTTGGAGCATTTTAGCACTTTGATCAGTAAATTCATGAACACTTGAGCACTTTTTTGATGTCAATGATGTTTTTTGCACATGAACACTTTATTTAATTATTTTTATATGATTGTTATTGTTAGTTTATCTTTGACTGTGAAGGAAGAGAGAAGAGCGCCTGTGAGTGCAAGGTAATAATTTTTTGCAGCGATAAAAACATGAAAACTTACATTAAAGTAAGGTTATATGCGTTTGTCCTGGCGCGGCAGCTCCAAGGTGGGATGGTGGGGGTCTGCTGGGTCCAGAAGAGCCCTAGGTGCAGACAGCCATGCCGGCTGGCTGTGTGTATCCAGGCCGAACGGAGGACCGCGTGGCGGAGACCAGAAGGCGTCTGACATCAGGACTGGAATTTAAAAGTTGGCGGAAATGGCTTCACAACGCATATCAGAGTCTGCGCTAAACCCGGGCGGGGCATGCGCACTCCTTTTTCAAGACTTAAAAAAGGAGTGCGCATGCCCCGCCCGGGCTTAGCACAGACTTTGAAACGCGTTGTGAAGTAATTTCCGCCATCTTGCAAATTACTTACGTGGGTTAATATTTGAATATTTTCCCTCTTCCATTTGTTACATGCTTTTGAGGGGATCCCAATGTAGCACAATTCCCAGCCGTTTTGCTGGATATGGGTCCCCCTGGGTTACCGCTAGCAACAACAGCACATTTAAGCATGTTTCTGCAAGTGTGAGCACTGAGACAATGACCAGTCCAGTATCTTTGGGTTTTTTGCATTTATTTGGTAACTTGGATGGGAGAAGGGATGAGTGGGATACTCCTGGAAGTAAACTAGGCTCTTTTGGTGGAGACACTTGAATACTGCTGTTTGGCGCTTACTTGACGCTGGCTGAATGCCTATCAAGGCTGACTTGACGCTGGTTAACGCTGGCTGGATACCTGTTAATGCTGAACTGACTTGGGACTGCATTTCTGACTAAAAGAGTCCTCTTCAAGCTCCCCTAAGCACTAGTGCTGAGGTAGCTACTTGTATAATGCTGCACTGCTGAACACTTCAGGGCCCACACCAGCACCCCCTTTTCTCTCTCTAATCTTCAGGGCTTAGATACTGGCACCCCCTTTTCTCTCTCTAATCTTCAGGGCTTAGATACTGGCACCCTCTTTTCTCTCTCTAATCTTCAGGGCTTAGATACTGGCACCCCCTTTTCTCTCTCTAATCTTCAGGGCTTAGATACTGGCACCCCCTTTTCTCTCTCTAATCTTCAGGGCTTAGATACTGGCACCCCCTTTTCTCTCTCTAATCTTCAGGGCTTAGATACTGGCACCCCCTTTTCTCTCTCTAATCTTCAGGGCTTAGATACTGGCACCCCCTTTTCTCTCTCTAATCTTCAGGGCTTAGATACTGGCACCCCCTTTTCTAAGCCACCACTACAGGCTAGCTGGCTCCCAGATCCCTTTGACCTTCTGGAGTGGTCCCCTCTCTAGGGCAGACCCCTGGGCAGTTTTGAGTACTCACAACACTGTTTTTCCAGGAAACTTCTGCCCAGCAGCTCCACTCTGTCCACAGCACTCTGGATCCTTCCTGTAGCCCAGCTCAGCCTCCAGTCCTCTAGGCCGACTGCCCAGGACACTCTCGCTTGCTCTGACAGGAGGAGAGACAGCCGTCTGCCTCCTCCTGCCTGGAACTCTGCTACCCACCAAAGACCCTCTGACACATGTTCCTCTCAGGCTTATACCCAGTCCCAGGATGCATTGCGGCAAACCCACTGAGACAGATATAAGCCCTTCCTCCACTGTCCAACAAGATCCCTCATTGGATACAGTTGGGAGGCTCCCCAGACTCAACAGACCACACCTGGGAACACATGACAGCCTAACTGACTGATCAGTCCCCCCTGATAAGCAGACAGGGCCACACATATGGTTTTCCTAGCACCTAACTAGGAGGGTGCTACACCAATACCCATCAAGGAGCTGCCGGTGAATGTATGTGTCCTTTCTCCTTTCAAGATTACCATCCCCCCGCAATTGTCTCCCATGGACTTAAATGACTTTTTGCTTGGCTAGTGGAGTGCTGACTCACCTGCTATCCATTAGAAAGTGACTTTTGTCTGTTGCCTTTAAAAGCGTGACTGCACCAAACATGAAGAGAGCACACACTCTTCTCTTTCTGGTGTCAGATATGCCACCGTTGCACCACAAGGTCCCTATGCAGGCTAGGTACTTTATTTTAGGTCTTTCAGATGTGGTCTATTAGTCATAGTGCCACAAAGAGCAATGCAGAGGCCAATGCAGAATCATCAATGTAGCATGAGTTGCAGGTGTTAAAAATCCTTCTTATAGAGTTCAATACCCTGGACAATGGCTGTCTTGCTTTGCCTGGTGGGGTCCAAAGGATAATTCCTACTGTTAGATGTGCCCCTTCTATGGTAAGGTTTCACAACTATCAAATTTGCTTTGTGAACATATACTGACTCTAACTTAAACACACAACTATTTGATCTGGAGTAAGATATGATACCATCACACACTACAAGATCCATATGGACACTATTAGGGTCAGGACCGGGACAAGGGATGGGCAGCCCTGGGTGTAATGGTTTATTACAGGGATGGGCTGACAGGAATAGTGACAGTGACATTACTGCTAACCCTGACCCTAAAGGAAAGGGGGGCGCACAGTTTGGAATCTTTGCCCTGGGCACTGGATGACCTTGTCCCAGCACTGATTATGGTTCTCACAAGCTTTTTAAATGGGGTCTCTCCATCACTGTTGATACAGTAGCATATTGGACCAATGTAGGATCATGGACCTGCCTGAATTGTCATGTATTGTATATGTTATAAAAATGTCTATAATATGTAGCACTGCCCCCTAGAGGACTGATGAGTATTACACTTTCTGGATTCCCCTGGGTTACCCATAGCAACTGCAAGCAGAAACCTTAGTACTTTAAGTTCTTGGCTCAGTCAAAGATCGGTCCAGCGGATGTTGTTTTAGTGGTTTTATTGTAATTCGGATTGGAGAAGGGATGAGTGGGATACTCCAACTGTTAACTATTCACAATGCTGAGGACACTAAACTTGAGAATGCGGCAAGGCCGCTGCTTCATCCTGTTGCTTAAATGAAGATAAGGTAAGTGTTTCCATTATATTTCTCTTCAGGGCACTCCCCTAGTACCCCCTTTCTCTCTGTGTAGCTGACACCTGTCCATTGACTCTAAACTCTGGAGTGGTCCCCTTCCTGGGCAGACCCCTGGGCAAGTTCCTCTGTACTCACGGACATTGTTTTTCCAGATTCTGCTGTGCTCCAACTCCTGTAGTCAGCTTCTCCTGGATCTCTGGGTTCAGTCTCACGCCCCTGGTACACCAGGCCGACTGCCTGTTACCACCACCAACTTGTTGCAGAAGAGGAGGCAGCCGCCACCCTCCTTCTTGGACTTGGCTTCCCATCCAAAGACCTCTACCTCATGTGCCTGTGGCTTTTATTACCATGTCCCATAATGCACCGCTATTTGTGCCAACCCCTAGGACAGTACTAAAAGCCTGTGTGTCACTGGTCAGGTTTCCTCCAGCCTCCAACTTGCCTCCCCATTGGATCAGCCGGGGACACTCCCTGAGACCAGATGAATCACACACTGGGCACAATGAGAAGACCTAACTACCAATCCTGCTCCCTGATAAGCAGAGTGCACATATGTTTTACCTGCTGCTCTTCTGATAAGCAGGAAGAGACAAAAAATACATTCTCTTACCAAGCACCTGACTAGGAGGGTGCTACAAATAGTATTGTAGAAGCAGCACAGAGCCCTAGAAGTTGGCCCACTTGTCTTATTATTCATTTCTATCATCATTATTGTCTGGACCTGGTATAGTGAGATTTCACAAATGTGACCAACTCTCACTCAAACTCACCCCTGCACTGATAGCATAGGGAAAAATGTGAATTGGTCTACAGGCTTTTCAGAATGAGAAATAATTGTACTTTTTTCCCCGTACTCCTTATTGCTCATGGCTTTTCTCCAGTATAGCCTCCTACAGCCACCTGGAACTTAAGATGCATTTTTACTTTTTGCAGGCAAGTTGGAATATTGCCTACTTTGTATTTTGGAAAGCTTACAGCACTGCTCAAAGCTGGAGGTGAAGGTAGTTCCCCACTGGTATTCAAAATGTGGGAGTGAGTGCCCTACATCACCAATTCAAAAGTGTCAGTATAATGAAGGCAAGATGCCACTCTATCAACCTGATGATTATGAAAGTGTATGGCCTCAGCCAGCGCTGCTCCGGCCACTCCCCCGATGCATTTCGCTGCGCCCACAGGGGCTTGGTCACAGAGGACCTATGTGACCAAGCCACTGTGGATGGGGGATGAAACGTGTCAGGGCGAGTGGCTGGAGCAGCACTGGCTGAAGTCATACACTTTCACAAGTATCGGGCTGGTAGAGCGGTGTCCTGCCTTTCTTATGCCTACTTTATATTTGTTACATGTTCTCATTTTCATAAGATAACTTAGAATAAAGCATTATGCATCATTTTCTGATAGCACTGCAAAATCCTACTTACCTGCTGGGCAGGTGTGTTTGTCATACTTTAACTTGTATGTACTGTGCTGGCAGATCTCATTATCAATATAAATTAATAGTGCAGTACTATTACAAATATACAAGATATATATACTCTATTGTATTATAATACACCTCCCCTTAATTTTGTGACAGTCCTATAAAAGTCCAACATTTAAAAAAAAAGTCAATAAATATATAATGCTCAATTTGGATGTTACAATCCCTGTGTCACGATCACACTTCTGCTCTTCATCCCCAGTGATCAAAGTACTCACCAGAAATGTAAACTTCTTAAATAATATTTTTTTTGGGTTAAACTGTGCTTGTTTCTCTAATCCAAACACTTCTAATGCAATGGCTTCTCCAACCATAAACTGAACCAGTAAGTGACCTTTTATCCAACCACCAAAGATTAATATCCTCCTCTCATCTTCCTCTTTGATATACCAGAAATCGTGGATTAAAGAGAACGTGGGAAACCTAAGAAATAGTGAAATCCTGCTTTATATTGTTAAAATTAAAACTATAAAATTGCACTTACATCGTTCTTCAATAAAGTACAACCAACAATACTGGATGGACTATTGTCTTTATTCAACCTCACCTACTATGTAACTATGTAACAATAGGAAGTATTCCCCCTCACTCGGAAATGGCCTGTGAATCACAAATCTGCATTCTACCAAGCGCAAGTGACATAGGAACTCCTGTCCAACGCATTTCATCAATTACATGGACATCATCAGGAGAAGCCTACATCCTATAGTTGACTGTACTTTATTCAAGAGCAATGTAAGTACAATTTGATCATATTTATTTGAACATAATAAAGCAGGATTACACTATTTCTTGGGTCTTCTATGTTCTCTTTTTATCGATAACTGTGACCTAACAGAGGACGCCTCTAAGAAGGATTTTCACCTCCAGGATTCCCCCTACCAGAAGGGTGGAAGCAGAGAGCTTGTAAATGGCTCCAGTACTGGCAAAAGATCTTTCCCAAGAATGATTATGATGTTGGATGCACCAAAGTGCATCCTCCAGCCCATCTGCTTGTGGCCTCCGTTAGCTCTCCTCCGCGTCCAAAGGCGCGTCCAAAGGCGTGTGCGCAGCGCCGGCTGGTCCGGGCGCACTTCTGTCTGCTCACCAAGAGTTGGATGTCATCACTTCCAGAAGTCACGGTCTGCAGGATGCAGAGAGAGAGCGGATGGCTAATGGGAGTGCGGTTGTCCACAGGAGAGAGGTGTTGGCGTCCTTGGTATATCGATGTGCTTTATATTCATCCTTTTAATGTGCGTGTATCTATGTACAGCTTTGTTTTAATATGCAATAAACGGTACTATGCGAGGGCGGCTGTGCGCTCTCTTCTTCTTTTTTTCTTTGAACAGTTGATTGTCCACCACCCAGTGGACGGTTAGGTGAGCTGCAACGCCCCATCATTTATAATTCCGTGTGTGCCTTTCTAAAAGAAATCACCAGTCTGGACATTCAAGTTTTGTTTATTCAGTGCATGAACTGGTAATGTGTTTCAGAGTTTGTATCAAAAGTGCACAGCATCATATCTGGCTTAGTAAAGATAAACCCCTCAAAGGGTGGGCTCAGTGGATCCTATTGGGGGACTTGGAGGATCTCACGGAGCAGATATGTATTGATTACAGGACTCTCAATAGAAGAACCATTCCCGACCAAAATACCACCTCCAGAACCAAAGATACACTGCAGTGTCTGTCGGGAGCAAAGGGGATCAGTGTTCTGGATCTGAAGAGTGGATACTACCAGATCCCAATGCATCCTGATGATTCTTTTATAAGTCCCCTGGGTTTCTTTGAGTTTTACCGAATGCCTCTAGGTCTGTCAGAGGCACCGGCGTACCTTTCAAGTGCACAGTGGTAGATATGAACCTGACTGAAGTCCTAGTATACTTGTATGACATTGTCCCTGGAGGAACATGAAGAGCGGTTGGAGAAGGTGCTACAGAGACTTTACGATGAAGGACTAAAACTGTTTTTTAAAGAATTGCCAGTTTTATCGGACCTCTTTCATCCATCTGGGATATATTGTCTTGGTAGAAGGAGTGGCCACTGACCCCATCAAGATTGAAGCGGTAGCCACATGGCCTAGGTTGAAAGGGTACAATTTACACGCTTATGGATATCAACTAGGCTGCAGCCTACCCCAAAATATAGTTCGATGAACTATATCATATGATAGAAAAGTAGAGTGAGGTAAAGTGGTGCTGCCTGTTTAAAAGTGCATATCTAGTTTTATGAAAGGGGTTAAAATAATGTGCAATAAAAGTGCTAATGTGCAATCATATGCCAACCAATAAAAAAATAAACCTATGTGTAAAAATATTTGAACATTATTTTGGAAATAAAAATATATACACATTAATTACGGGTAGTGTTGAGCGAACACGGACTGTATTATTCGTGTTCGTACCGAATAATTGGATTTTTTTTACCCGAACACGGACACGGACACTTTACTGTATGTTCGGGTAAAAATCCGTGTTCGGTCGTTTTATTTCCGGGTTTTGCATGCTTTGGCGCTCTTTTCATGGCGGGCTTTCAACAGCCAATCAACAATCGTTTAACTGGTGTGCCTTAAGCCATCCCAGCCATGCCTGCAAATGTCTTAGTAGCTGTGATTGGCCGTCTGAAGCATGTGACCAAGTCTTTATAAGTTCGAGGCAGCCGCCGCAGCAGCGTCATTCTGCTGCTTAGCTAAGGGACAGAGCACACATCAATGTGCTGGCTGCTGATTAGGGAAAGATAGGCAGGAAAAAACCATTTGTGTCCGGATAGAATTGAGGGACAGGTCGGAGTGTTTAGGCAGGGCGAGTTGTAGGCATTTTAGGGATAGAGTCTGCTGAATTATAGGGTCAGTGTCTTCTACAAACTACAATCGATATTGCTGTGTGGGGGGTGGGGTGAATCTGCACTCAATCCTGATCTACGATCTCTTCTCAATCCTGTTAGGGACAGAGTCTGCTGAATTTTAGGGAAACTGTGTTCTACAAACTACAATCGATATTGCTGTGTGGTGTGGGATTGGAGATAGGCAGGTGTCAGTGATCCACATCCATTTTTCTGTGTGTGAGCTGCAGTGAACACAATCTTTTTGGGCTGCAGTGAACACAATCTTTTTGGGCTGCAGTGAACACAATCTTTTTGGGCTGCAGTGAACACAATCTTTTTGGGCTGCAGTGAACACAATCTTTTTGGGGTGCAGTGAACAAAATCTTTTTGGGGTGCAGTGAACACAATCCTTTTTGGTGTGCAGTGAACACAATCTTTGTGGGGTGCAGTGAACAAAATCCTTTGTGGGGTGCAGTGAACACAATCTTTTTGGGGTGCAGTGAACAAAATCCTTTTTGGGGTGCAGTGAACAACATCCTTTTTGGGGTGCAGTGAACACAATCTTTTTGGGGTGCAGTGAACAAAATCCTTTGTGGGGTGCAGTGAACACAATCTTTTTGGGGTGCAGTGAACACAATCTTTTTGGGGTGGAGTGAACAACATCCTTTTTGGGGTGCAGTGAACAAAATCCTTTTTGGGGTGCAGTGAACAAAATCATTTTTGGGGTGCAGTGAACACAATCTTTGTGGGGTGCAGTGAACACAATCTTTTTGGGGTGGAGTGAACAACATCCTTTTTGGGGTGCAGTGAACAACATCCTTTTTGGGGTGCAGTGAACACAATCTTTTTGGGGTGCAGTGAACACAATCTTTGTGGGGTACAGTGAACAGAATCTTTGTGGGGTGCAGTGAACACAATCTTTGGGGGGTACAGTGAACACAATCTTTTTGGGGTGCAGTGAACACAATCTTTGTGGGGTGCAGTGAACACAATCTTTTTGGGGTGGAGTGAACAAAATCATTTTTGGGGTGCAGTGAACAACATCCTTTTTGGGGTGCAGTGATCAAAATCCTTTTTGGGGTGCAGTGAACACAATCTTTTTGGGGTGCAGTGAACAAAATCCTTTGTGGGGTGCAGTGAACAGAATCTTTGTGGGGTGCAGTGAACACAATCTTTGGGGGGGTACAGTGAACACAATCTTTTTGGGGTGCAGTGAACACAATCTTTGTGGGGTACAGTGAACAGAATCTTTGTGGGGTGCAGTGAACACAATCTTTGGGGGGTACAGTGAACACAATCTTTTTGGGGTGCAGTGAACACAATCTTTGGGGGGTACAGTGAACACAATCTTTTTGGGGTGCAGTGAACACAATCTTTGTGGGGTGCAGTGAACACAATCTTTGGGGGGGTACAGTGAACACAATCTTTTTGGGGTGCAGTGAACAACATCCTTTTAGGGTGCAGTGAACACAATCTTTGTGGGGTGCAGTGAACAACATCCTTTTAGGGTGCAGTGAACACAATCTTTGTGGGGTACAGTGAACAGAATCTATGTGGGGTGCAGTGAACACAATCTTTGGGGGGTACAGTGAACACAATCATTGTGGGGTGCAGTGAACTCAATCTTTGTGGGGTACAGTGAACACAATCTCATACTTCTGAAGATTTGAGGGTGCTGCCTGTTCCATACTCCCCCTACTCCTCATCTAGCCTTTTAGGGGTACAAACAATAGTAATTGGGGCCTAGTGTGGTTGTGTACGTGTGATATACATACACTTTTTTTGGATCATATTTTCTATTCCGCTATTTAATCAAAAACCTTTGGGGATCAGTTAAATTGGGGGATAGTCTGTGTTGGTACGTGTGAGAGAGATCCACCTTTCCAAGTTGTTGGGGTTCATCTCATACTTCTGAAGGTTTGAGGGTGCTGCCTGTTCCATACTCCCCCTACTCCTAGCCTTTTAGGGGTACAAACAATAGTAATTGGGGCCTAGTGTGGTTGTGTACGTGTGATATACATACACTTTTTTTGGATCATATTTTCTATTCCGCTATTTAATCAAAAACCTTTGGGGATCAGTTAAATTGGGGGATAGTCTGTGTTGGTACGTGTGAGAGAGATCCACCTTTCCAAGTTGTTGGGGTTCATCTCATACTTCTGAAGGTTTGAGGGTGCTGCCTGTTCCATACCCCCCCTACTCCTCATCTAGCCTTTTAGGGGTACAAACAATAGTAATTGGGGCCTAGTGTGGTTGTGTACGTGTGATATACATACACTTTTTTTGGATCATATTTTCTATTCCGCTATTTAATCAAAAACCTTTGGGGATCAGTTAAATTGGGGGATAGTCTGTGTTGGTACGTGTGAGAGAGATCCACCTTTCCAAGTTGTTGGGGTTCATCTCATACTTCTGAAGGTTTGAGGGTGCTGCCTGTTCCATACTCCCCCTACTCCTCATCTAGCCTTTTAGGGGTACAAACAATAGTAATTGGGGCCCAGTGTGGTTGTGTACGTGTGATATACATACACTTTTTTTGGATCATATTTTCTATTCCGCTATTTAATCAAAAACCTTTGGGGATCAGTTAAATTGGGGGATAGTCTGTGTTGGTACGTGTGAGAGAGATCCACCTTTCCAAGTTGTTGGGGTTCATCTCATACTTCTGAAGGTTTGAGGGTGCTGCCTGTTCCATACTCCCCCTACTCCTCATCTAGCCTTTTAGGGGTACAAACAATAGTAATTGGGGCCTAGTGTGGTTGTGTACGTGTGATATACATACACTTTTTTTGGATCATATTTTCTATTCCGCTATTTAATCAAAAACCTTTGGGGATCAGTTAAATTGGGGGATAGTCTGTGTTGGTACGTGTGAGAGAGATCCACCTTTCCAAGTTGTTGGGGTTCATCTCATACTTCTGAAGGTTTGAGGGTGCTGCCTGTTCCATACTCCCCCTACTCCTCATCTAGCCTTTTAGGGGTACAAACAATAGTAATTGGGGCCCAGTGTGGTTGTGTACGTGTGATATACATACACTTTTTTTGGATCATATTTTCTATTCCGCTATTTAATCAAAAACCTTTGGGGATCAGTTAAATTGGGGGATAGTCTGTGTTGGTACGTGTGAGAGAGATCCACCTTTCCAAGTTGTTGGGGTTCATCTCATACTTCTGAAGGTTTGAGGGTGCTGCCTGTTCCATACTCCCCCTACTCCTCATCTAGCCTTTTAGGGGTACAAACAATAGTAATTGGGGCCTAGTGTGGTTGTGTACGTGTGATATACATACACTTTTTTTGGATCATATTTTCTATTCCGCTATTTAATCAAAAACCTTTGGGGATCAGTTAAATTGGGGGATAGTCTGTGTTGGTACGTGTGAGAGAGATCCACCTTTCCAAGTTGTTGGGGTTCATCTCATACTTCTGAAGGTTTGAGGGTGCTGCCTGTTCCATACTCCCCCTACTCCTAGCCTTTTAGGGGTACAAACAATAGTAATTGGGGCCTAGTGTGGTTGTGTACGTGTGATATACATACACTTTTTTTGGATCATATTTTCTATTCCGCTATTTAATCAAAAACCTTTGGGGATCAGTTAAATTGGGGGATAGTCTGTGTTGGTACGTGTGAGAGAGATCCACCTTTCCAAGTTGTTGGGGTTCATCTCATACTTCTGAAGGTTTGAGGGTGCTGCCTGTTCCATACTCCCCCTACTCCTAGCCTTTTAGGGGTACAAACAATAGTAATTGGGGCCTAGTGTGGTTGTGTACGTGTGATATACATACACTTTTTTTGGATCATATTTTCTATTCCGCTATTTAATCAAAAACCTTTGGGGATCAGTTAAATTGGGGGATAGTCTGTGTTGGTACGTGTGAGAGAGATCCACCTTTCCAAGTTGTTGGGGTTCATCTCATACTTCTGAAGGTTTGAGGGTGCTGCCTGTTCCATACTCCCCCTACTCCTAGCCTTTTAGGGGTACAAACAATAGTAATTGGGGCCTAGTGTGGTTGTGTACGTGTGATATACATACACTTTTTTTGGATCATATTTTCTATTCCGCTATTTAATCAAAAACCTTTGGGGATCAGTTAAATTGGGGGATAGTCTGTGTTGGTACGTGTGAGAGAGATCCACCTTTCCAAGTTGTTGGGGTTCATCTCATACTTCTGAAGGTTTGAGGGTGCTGCCTGTTCCATACTCCCCCTACTCCTCATCTAGCCTTTTAGGGGTACAAACAATAGTAATTGGGGCCCAGTGTGGTTGTGTACGTGTGATATACATACACTTTTTTTGGATCATATTTTCTATTCCGCTATTTAATCAAAAACCTTTGGGGATCAGTTAAATTGGGGGATAGTCTGTGTTGGTACGTGTGAGAGAGATCCACCTTTCCAAGTTGTTGGGGTTCATCTCATACTTCTGAAGGTTTGAGGGTGCTGCCTGTTCCATACCCCCCCTACTCCTCATCTAGCCTTTTAGGGGTACAAACAATAGTAATTGGGGCCTAGTGTGGTTGTGTACGTGTGATATACATACACTTTTTTTGGATCATATTTTCTATTCCGCTATTTAATCAAAAACCTTTGGGGATCAGTTAAATTGGGGGATAGTCTGTGTTGGTACGTGTGAGAGAGATCCACCTTTCCAAGTTGTTGGGGTTCATCTCATACTTCTGAAGGTTTGAGGGTGCTGCCTGTTCCATACCCCCCCTACTCCTCATCTAGCCTTTTAGGGGTACAAACAATAGTAATTGGGGCCTAGTGTGGTTGTGTACGTGTGATATACATACACTTTTTTTGGATCATATTTTCTATTCCGCTATTTAATCAAAAACCTTTGGGGATCAGTTAAATTGGGGGATAGTCTGTGTTGGTACGTGTGAGAGAGATCCACCTTTCCAAGTTGTTGGGGTTCATCTCATACTTCTGAAGGTTTGAGGGTGCTGCCTGTTCCATACCCCCCCTACTCCTCATCTAGCCTTTTAGGGGTACAAACAATAGTAATTGGGGCCTAGTGTGGTTGTGTACGTGTGATATACATACACTTTTTTTGGATCATATTTTCTATTCCGCTATTTAATCAAAAACCTTTGGGGATCAGTTAAATTGGGGGATAGTCTGTGTTGGTACGTGTGAGAGAGATCCACCTTTCCAAGTTGTTGGGGTTCATCTCATACTTCTGAAGGTTTGAGGGTGCTGCCTGTTCCATACTCCCCCTACTCCTCATCTAGCCTTTTAGGGGTACAAACAATAGTAATTGGGGCCTAGTGTGGTTGTGTACGTGTGATATACATACACTTTTTTTGGATCATATTTTCTATTCCGCTATTTAATCAAAAACCTTTGGGGATCAGTTAAATTGGGGGATAGTCTGTGTTGGTACGTGTGAGAGAGATCCACCTTTCCAAGTTGTTGGGGTTCATCTCATACTTCTGAAGGTTTGAGGGTGCTGCCTGTTCCATACTCCCCCTACTCCTCATCTAGCCTTTTAGGGGTACAAACAATAGTAATTGGGGCCCAGTGTGGTTGTGTACGTGTGATATACATACACTTTTTTTGGATCATATTTTCTATTCCGCTATTTAATCAAAAACCTTTGGGGATCAGTTAAATTGGGGGATAGTCTGTGTTGGTACGTGTGAGAGAGATCCACCTTTCCAAGTTGTTGGGGTTCATCTCATACTTCTGAAGGTTTGAGGGTGCTGCCTGTTCCATACTCCCCCTACTCCTCATCTAGCCTTTTAGGGGTACAAACAATAGTAATTGGGGCCCAGTGTGGTTGTGTACGTGTGATATACATACACTTTTTTTGGATCATATTTTCTATTCCGCTATTTAATCAAAAACCTTTGGGGATCAGTTAAATTGGGGGATAGTCTGTGTTGGTACGTGTGAGAGAGATCCACCTTTCCAAGTTGTTGGGGTTCATCTCATACTTCTGAAGGTTTGAGGGTGCTGCCTGTTCCATACTCCCCCTACTCCTCATCTAGCCTTTTAGGGGTACAAACAATAGTAATTGGGGCCCAGTGTGGTTGTGTACGTGTGATATACATACACTTTTTTTGGATCATATTTTCTATTCCGCTATTTAATCAAAAACCTTTGGGGATCAGTTAAATTGGGGGATAGTCTGTGTTGGTACGTGTGAGAGAGATCCACCTTTCCAAGTTGTTGGGGTTCATCTCATACTTCTGAAGGTTTGAGGGTGCTGCCTGTTCCATACTCCCCCTACTCCTCATCTAGCCTTTTAGGGGTACAAACAATAGTAATTGGGGCCTAGTGTGGTTGTGTACGTGTGATATACATACACTTTTTTTGGATCATATTTTCTATTCCGCTATTTAATCAAAAACCTTTGGGGATCAGTTAAATTGGGGGATAGTCTGTGTTGGTACGTGTGAGAGAGATCCACCTTTCCAAGTTTTTGGGGTTCATCTCATACTACTGAAGATTTGAGGGTGCTGCCTGTTCCATACTCCTCCTCCTACTGCTCAACCATCCTTTTAGGGGTACAAACAATAGTAGTTGGGGCCTAGTGTGGTGGTGTACGTGCGAGATACATACACTTTCTTTTTGATCATATTTTCTATTCCGCTATTCAATTAAAACCTTTGGGGATCAATTCAATTGCGAGATAGTCTGTGTCGGTACGTGTGAGATCCACCTTTCCAAGTTGTTGGGGTTCATCTCACTCATACTTCTGAAGATTTGAGGGTGCTGCCTGTTCCATACTCCTGCTCCTACTGCTCAACCATCCTTTTAGGGGTACAAACAATAGTAATTGGGGCCTAGTGTGGTTGTGTACGTGCGAGATACATACACTTTTTTTGATCATATTTCCTATTCCGCTATTCAATAAAAACCTTTGAGGATCAATTGAATTGCGGGATAGTCTGTGTCGGTACGTGTGAGATCCACCTTTCCAAGTTTTTGGGGTTCATCTCATACTTCTGAAGATTTGAGGGTGCTGCCTGTTCCATACTCCTCCTCCTACTCCTCATCCATCCTTTTAGGGGTACAAACAATAGTAATTGGGGCCTAGTGTGGTTGTGTACGTGCGAGATACATACACTTTTTTTGATCATATTTCCTATTCCGCTATTCAATAAAAACCTTTGAGGATCAATTGAATTGCGGGATAGTCTGTGTCGGTACGTGTGAGATCCACCTTTCCAAGTTTTTGGGGTTCATCTCATACTTCTGAAGATTTGAGGGTGCTGCCTGTTCCATACTCCTCCTCCTACTCCTCATCCATCCTTTTAGGGGTACAAACAATAGTAATTGGGGCCTAGTGTGGTTGTGTACGTGCGAGATACATACACTTTTTTTGATCATATTTCCTATTCCGCTATTCAATAAAAACCTTTGAGGATCAATTGAATTGCGGGATAGTCTGTGTCGGTACGTGTGAGATCCACCTTTCCAAGTTTTTGGGGTTCATCTCATACTTCTGAAGATTTGAGGGTGCTGTCTGTTCCATACTCCTCCTACTCCTCATCCATCCTTTTAGGGGTAGAAACAATAGTAATTGGGGCCTAGTGTGGTTTTGTACGTGCGAGATACATACACTTTTTTGGATCATATTTCCTATTCCGCTATTCAATAAAAACCTTTCTAGGGCAAGATCTTAAATTACAGAAATATGAGGAGACCGTCAAATAAGGGCCGTGGCCTGGGTCGTGGTGCTGCTGGTAGAGCTCCTGTTGCAAGGAGAGGACGTGGTCGATCTGTGCCAGCTACACGCACAAGTGAAACACCTTCCTCAAGTGTGAGTAGGCGACAGAACCTGCATCAGTATTTGGTAGGGCATCAAACGCCCCTAGAAGTGATGAGGCCAGAACAAGTTGAGGCGATAGTAGATTGGTTTGCTGCTGACAGTGCCTCCAGTTCCTTCACATTGTCTCCCACCCAGTCTACTGCAGAAAGGTCAGAGTTGGCACCTGCAGCCAATGTCCAACCGTCTTTCACCTCACCCCCTTGCAAATCAGGCCAGCAGTCTGAGCCCCAAGCCATACAGCAGTCTCTTATTCTTTTTGAGGACTCTGTCAGCAGGGTTTCCCAGGGCCATCCACCTAGCCCTGCCCCAGAAGTGGAAGAGATTGAGTGCAGCGATGCCCAACCACTTATTTCTCAAGATGAGTACATGCAAGGATCATCGCAGCACGTCTCCGATGATGACGAAACGCAGGTGCCAACTGCTGCGGCGTTCAGCATTGTGGAGACCGACAAGGAGGGCAGGGGTGAAGACTGGGTGGAAGATGATGTGGAGGACGATGAGGTCCTCGACCCCACATGGAATGAACGTCATGCAGGTGACCTGAGTAGTTTGGAGGAAGAGGCGGTGGTCGCACAGAGCCACCAGCACAGCAGAAGAGGGAGCAGGGTGCAGAAGCGGAGCGGCCGTGCCCTAGACACTACGCCCGCTACTGCCCAACGCAGCAAGGGAACGAGCGCACCAAAGTCAGCTCAAAGGAGTTCTCTAGCGTGGAAGTTCTTTAGAAAATGTGCTGATGACAGGACACGAGTGGTTTGCACCCTGTGCAATCAGAGCTTGAAGCGAGGCATAAACCTTCTCAACCTGAGCACAACCTGCATGATCAGGCATCTAAGTGCAAAGCACGAGCTGCAGTGGAGTACACACCTTCAAAACCAAGAAACGTCTCTGGCTCATCCTGCTTCCTCTTCTGCTGCAGTCTCGGCCGCTCCAGCCACATCTGTAGTGATACCGGCACCTGCCACCCCGCAAACAGACGATCTGTCAGCAACACCACCACCTGGGTCACCAACAACCATCTCCACAATGTCCCGTGGAAGCGTTCAGCTTTCCATCTCCCAAACACTTGAGAGGAAGAGGAAGTACCGCCCTACCCACCCGCGATCCCTGGCCCTGAATGCCAGCATTTCAAAATTATTGGCCTTTGAAATGCTGTCATTCCGTCTGGTGGAGACGCACAGTTTTAAAAACCTTATGTCGGTGGCTGTCCCACAGTACGTCGTGCCCAGCCGCCACTACTTTTCCAGGCAAGCCATCCCTTCCCTGCACAACCAAGTGGGGGAAAATATCAGGTGTGCACTGCGCAACGCCATCTGTGCCAAGGTCCACCTAACTACGGATACGTGGACCAGTAAGCACGGTCAGGGGCGTTATATCTCCCTAACGGCACACTGGGTAAATGCAGTGGCGGATGGGCCTGAGGCGGATAGCAATTTGGCGCATGTCCTTCCACCACCGAGGATTGCAGGGCGCTTCAGTTTGCCTCCTGTTCCTAACTCCTCCTACTCCGCTTCCTCATCCTCTACCGCCTCCTCATCCGGACAGCGTAACACCTTCACCACCAACTTCAGCACGGCCAGGGGTAAACGACAGCAGGCAGTTTTACAACTTGCCTGTTTGGGGGACAAACCACACACCGCGCAGGAGTTGTGGAGGAGCATGGAACAGCAGACAAATGAGTGGTTGCTGCCAGCGAGCCTCAAGCCCGGCCTGGTGGTGTGCGATAACGGGCGAAATCTCATAGCAGCTCTGGGCCTAGCCGGTTTGACGCACATCCCTTGCCTGGCGCATGTGCTGAATTTGGTGGTGCAGAGGTTCCTTAAAAACTACCCCGATATGTCAGAGCTGCTGCAGAAAGTGTGGGCCGTTTGTGCGCACTTTCGGCGTTCTCACCCTGCTGCTGCTCGCCTGGCAGCGCTGCAGCGTAACTTCGGCCTTCCCGCTCACCGCCTCATATGTGACGTGCCCACAAGGTGGAACTCCACCTTGCACATGCTGGAAAGACTGTGCGAGCAGCAGCAGGCCATAGTGGAGTTTCAGCTGCAGCACGCACGCGTGAGTCGCTCTGCGGAACAGCACCACTTCACCACCAATAACTGGGCCTCCATGCGAGACCTGTGTGCCTTGTTGCGCTGTTTTGAGTACTCCACCAACATGGCCAGTGGCAATGACGCCGTTCTCAGCTTAACTATCCCACTTCTATGCCTCCTTGAAAAAACAATTCGGGCGATGATGGAAGAGGATGTGGCACAGGATGAGGAGGAGGAGGAGGATGAAGAGGTAACATTTCCAAGGCTTTCAGGGCAGTCATTCGCAAGGGGCTCCGAGGGTGGGTTCCTGCACACGCAAACGCCAGGGACGCAATTGTCCAGCAGGGGCACAGTTCTGGAGGATGAGGAGGATGAGGAGGAGGAGGAGCTGGAGGAGGAGATGGAACCATGTTCACAGCAGGGTGGCACCCAGGCCAGCTCATGGCCATCACTGGTGCGTGGCTGGGGGGATACAGAGGACACGGACGATACACCTCCCACAGAGGACAGCCTTTCGTTGCCTCTGGGCAGCCTGGCACACATGAGCGATTACATGCTGCAGTGTCTCCACAACGACCGCCGAGTTGCCCACATTCTAACTTGTGCTGATTACTGGGTGGCCACGCTGCTGGATCCCCGTTACAAGGACAACGTACCGTCCTTAATTCACTCACTGGAGCGCGATCGCAAGATGCGCGAGTACAAGCGCACGCTGGTAGACGCCATGCTGCTGGCATTCCCATCTGACAGCGGGGCCACAGTGGAAGCACAAGGCAGAGGAGGAGGAGGAGGAGGTCGCCAACGCAACCAGGGCACCGCCAGCACCTCAGAAGGCAGGGTTAGCATGGCCGAAATGTGGAAAAGCTTTGTCAGCACGCCACAACAAACAGCAGCACCAGCAGCTCAGATGGAACGTCTTAGCAGGAGGCAGCATTTTACCAACATGGTGGAGCAGTATGTGTGCACACGCCTACATGTAGTGAATGACGGGTCTGCCCCCTTCAACTTCTGGGTCTCCAAATTGGGCACATGGCCTGAGCTTGCCCTTTACGCCTTGGAGGTGCTGGCGTGCCCTGCAGCCAGTGTATTATCTGAACGGGTATTTAGCACGGCTGGGGGCGTTATAACAGACAAGCGCAGCCGCCTGTCCAGAGACAATGTGGACAAGCTCACGTTCATTAAAATGAACCAGGCATGGATCCCACGGGACTTTTCCGTACCTTATGCAGAATAGCAATGGATACCGACCTTACCCACCCATTGTTCCATTTTTGCTCTTTCTCACTCTTTTGGGGTGTACCCTCATTTAAAATTTTTGAAAAGAAGCAGTGTTGGCTACCTCGTCCTCCTCCTCAGGGCCAGATTAATGTAGGGGCTATTGGAGCTGCAGCTCCAGGCCCCTACCTTTTATATAGGCCCCGGGTTGGCCATATTCACTGTTACCGCTCTTCTGTCACTTGTAAACACAGAAGTCTGGCTTCTATGCTCGCTTCCCCAGGCAGCACCCTCAGAACCTCCCCACACAGCGTGAAGGCCGGACAAGGAGGGACAGTTGGCGATGCATGGATGTGTTTATGGGCTTCAGAGACAGCATCCCATGTTGAATTAGGCATGCATGGCTGCACCCTTCCTCCTCTGGGTGCATGGCAAGGCACGGCCCTTAAGGCCCTTCAAAATCCTCAGCACCAAGCCCATGATGCTGTTAATCCGGCCCTGGTCCTCCTCCACCGCCGCTTCCACCTACACCGCCCATAGGTGTGCGCAGCCTATTGCATTAAGGTGTGCACCCCAAAGTTGAAATACACATGCATGTGTTTGCCAGCAGGGAGAGTAATGTATCGGGGCCATGTACCTGTAGGCAAGGAGAAATAGAGCAGAGCAGGTCCCAGGGAGATCTTTCCCATCTCCTCACTGGCAATGCTATGTGCCCTAGGTGATTAGGGTGTGCCCAGGCACACCCAGCACACCCTGTGCGCACGCCTATGTCACCGCCACATCCACCACCACCTCAACCTCCCTCCTACTCCATATGGGCCTCGTCCTTCAGAGATGAAGAAGAACATTGTTTTATTTTTCTGTTTTTTTTTGTTGTTTTAAGTTATTTCCCTATCCACATTTGTTTGCAGAGCACTTGCCATGCTCTTAATTACGTTTTGCTGCCATTTGCAGCACTCTAGCCCTTTCCTTTGGTGTTTTAGAGCCATTTTAGTGCCTTAAAGTTCGGGTCCCCATTGACTTCAATGGGGTTCGGTGTCCGGGAAAAGTTCGGTAAAAGTCCGGGACACGGACCCGGACTTTTTTTTAAAGTTCGGCCGAACCCGTCGAACACGGACATCTAGGTGTCCGCTCAACCCTAATTACGGGCATAAAGTGATATGTGAAATCAATACAGATGATAGTGAACAAAGTGCCAGTGCAAATCATCCAGTGAAAACACCAAAAGTGTGTTATATATATATATATTAAATCAAAAGAGTCCAAAAACAGTCCATGAAGTGCTTTGCAAAAAATTGCTTCTCAAAACAATAGTCCTTCAATATTATTGATGAGTGGTATTCAAAAGGTGATCCGGGTGGTGAGTATAGGGTGAAGGTTCCTAGTAGTGGGCTGGTGGGTAAAGGTATCCCTGGGTGTTTCCTCTCAACGGGGTCAGATAGTTCCAATATTCTAGATCACCATAGTATTCCTCTCTCGAGTATAGGGAGATATCCCAAGATGGTATGCAAAAAGGAAGACCTCATATAGTGATGTACCGTTTTGACTTCTTTATTAAACATAAAATTAAGAATAGTACTCACATTTACATATGGCAAACAAGCGTGAACAGCAGTAGGGGCCGCGAGTTCCTCGTTAGTGGCTGATTCCGGGACGCTATGCGAGCCAGCGGCCGGATCTGCGTTCCAGTAGGGCGGAAATGACGTAACCACGCACAACGCGTTTCGTCACAGCTGACGTCATCAGGTGCATAAGGTCACGCCATTCCCGCTATCTATTTATGTTAAATGGTTACCAGGCAACCGGACTTCATAGACCAATAAATAAATGACAAAAGAAGATGTCGTCTGTTGCTAGGCAGATTAGCGGAATACCGCTTCCGCAAACAATTCAATTGCCAATAGAAATAATAGTAAGGAGGCGGCCAATAAAAAATAAAAACAAAGCTGAGCGTAATGTGGCCTAGTTTCAACAACATTACTGAACTGAGATAGTTTCTGGGGTTCTGTTCGTATTATCGCAGGTTCATTGAGGGGTTCACTAAGATGGCTACCCCTTTAACTGAACTGCTGAAGAACAGTGAAGAGGTTGTTAGCGGAACCGCTAGGATTCCCCAGAGGAAGGGTCCAAGAAAACCTGATGAGCCCATCAATGGGCAATGGATGGAACAGTGTGAACAGGCTTTCCACAAACTGAAAAAATGTCTGACCCAAGCTCTGGCGCTAGCTTATGCGGACCCTTACAAAGTGCAGGATCGCTGGGACTTGTATACTGGAGGCAGAATTTTTCCTTTACAGTTTAGGAACGATATGTATTAGAAACTGGTAAGCTGGTGAGTCCAAACCACTTAGTTTGCACACCCAGGGGCGTGACCCCTGGGGGATGTCGCCGCCTTCGCCATGTCCTTATAAACCCCATTCCAAAATGGCGCTGAAGAAGGAACGCACGCTCCTCAAACCCGTCACTGACCTCCTCACATCATTCCCGGGAAGTGACATCACACCAGCACTGCTGTGCCTTCCATGAGATCCAGAAATGCTGGAATCCACTGGCACACCAGACCGCGGACCCCAAGCCTGGTTCGGTTTATCTACATCAGCGGACGTGTGTTCCCCCAGCCTAGATGACGCAGAGGATCAGATGTGCAGTGTCATTACATTTTGCCTGTGATTTTAGTAATGCTCATTTTTAACCCATTGAAGTTTCTAAAAGCTACACTTATTAGGCGCTTGTGTTCTCTTTCAGTGTCCAAATCTTCTAGTGGCTCCTGCAGGGGGTCTCTGCCGCATGTAATACCCTGTTTCCCCGAAAGTAAGACATCCCCCGAAAATAAGATCTACTTACAGTTTGCCTCTCGCTGAAATATAAGGCATCCCCCCGAAAATAAGACCTTCCCGATAATAAGGCCTCCCCCGAACATAAGGTCTCCCCGATAATAAGGCCCCCCAAAGCTATCGTAACTCTGGACTGTAGCGGCAGGCACCACCGCGCAGATCACTATTGACCTCAGCGCAGCCAGAGCAGACAGTTAGTGCGAGGTCTCTTTTAATCAGAGAGCCCACGCCGCCGCCAGGACAAGCTGCCGCCTAAAGCTCGCTCTGCCCTGACGGAGTCTGGCTGACTCACAATTAGACAGTGAGTGGCACGGGGCAGGAGTCGGGCACATTGTGTGGACACACAGGGGTGACTGAGGTGGGGGGGGAAATGTCTGATAAAGGGATGGGGTGGATGTCTGGTGAAGGTGTCCACTGGCACATGGGTGGGGGGAGTGGGATCACTTGAAACGACAAAGGAGGATCAGAGGGGGCAATCAAAATGACACAGGAGGATCAGAAGGGGGGGGAATCAAAATGACACAGGAGGATCAGAAGGGGGGGGAATCAAAATGACACAGGAGGATCAGAAGGGGGGGAAATCAAAATGACAGAGGAGGATCAGAAGGGGGGGATCAAAATGGCAGAGGAGGATCAGAAGGGGGGGGGGTATCACAATGACACAGGAGGATCAGAAGGGGGGGGGGAATCAAAATGACACAGGAGGATGCAGGGCCGGAGTGGGACTCATTTTCAGCCCTGGAGTTTCATGCCTTAAACCGGCCCACTTTAGTTCACGACTGACTATATTAAAATAATGTAATTAAAACCTCAGTATATAAGTTTGCAATGGCTGCGGACATGGTACAGGAGAATGCAGGGCTGCGGGCATGGTACAGGAGAATGCAGTGCTGCGGACATGGTACAGGAGAATGCAGTGCTGCGGACATGGTACAGGAGAATGCAGTGCTGTGGACATGGTACAGGAGAATGCATGCTGCGGGCATGGTACAGGAGAATGCAGTGCTGCGGGCATGGTGCAGGAGAATGCAGTGCTGCGGACATGGTACAGGAGAATGCAGTGCTACGGACATGGTACAGGAGAATTCAGGGCTGCGGACATGGTACAGGAGAATTCAGGGCTGCGGACAGGGTACAGGAGAATGCAGGGCTGCGGACATGGTACAGGAGAATGCAGTGCTGCGGACATGGTACAGGAGAATGCGGGGCTGCGGACATGGTACAGGAGAATGCGGGGCTGCGGACATGGTACAGGAGAATGCGGGGCTGTGGACATGGTACAGGAGAATGCAGTGCTGCGGACATGGTACAGGAGAATGCAGTGCTGCGGACATGGTACAGGAGAATGCAGTGCTGCGTGCATGGTACAGGAGAATGCAGTGCTGCGGGCATGGTGCAGGAGAATGCAGGGCTGTGGTCATGGTAAAGTAGAATGCAGTGCTGCGGACATGGTACAGGAGAATGCGGGGCTGTGGACATGGTACAGGAGAATGCAGTGCTGCGGACATGGTACAGGAGAATAATGGGGCTGCGGGCATGGTACAGGAGAATACGGGGCTGTGGACATGGTACAGGAGAATGCGGGGCTGCGGGCATGGTAAAGGAGAATGCAGGGCTGCGGACATGGTACAGGAGATGCAGTGCTTCGGGCATGGTACAGGTGTACCATGCCCACAGCACTGCATCTCTTGTAGTATGCCTGCAGCCCCGCATAATGGCAGGCAGTGGAGGAGTCTCATCTGTTACTGAGGCCACATCGACTTAAAATTGGCGCCGCCAACACGTCATTTCGCATGCCCCGCTGCCGCCACTCGGGAAAGCTCGTATGTACGGCCTTTTCCGAGCGGCGGCGGCTAATGCGCCGTGACATGTTTTAAATCAGGCAACCCAGTGGAACGGCCCCCGGACCGACCGGCCCACCGGGAGAAGTCCCGGTGCTCCCGATTGGCCAATCCGGGCCTGGGAGGATGTAATTTGCTAGTTTGTGATGACACACCGTACCGTATACAGGTAATACATTTCCGTTTTTTTTGTTCAGCAATAAATGTGTACCGTATTCTTCTTCATGGATAAAAAGGACATCCCCTAAAAATAAGACCTAGCGCATCTTTGGGAGGGAAAATTAATATAAGACACTGTCTTATTTTCGGGGAAACAGGGTAGCTACTCAATTATAAAGTCTTTTTTTTACCTAATCTCCTCTTGCCTAAAATTCTAGCAACCACCATTGAGTGTATGACCTTTTCTGATCACGCTCTCATCTCCCTGACAGTAGACCTGACTCCTCAGCGGGCCAAACCCTGGACGTGGAACTTAAATGTAAGTCTTCTTCAAGACCCTGTTGTGCTGGTTGAGGTACACCAAGAACTACAACACTACTTTTCCACTTATCAACATTCAGTTCAAAACCCTCCTACCATCCGGAAGGCACATTAGAGCTACATTAGGGATGTGTTGATCAAACTTAGTCATAGGCTGAAGCAGGAAAAGGGGATTCAAACTTTCCTCACCCGTTTCGAATATTCACTACCTTGAGAACAAAGGCAAATCCACTCTGACACCACAAGATAATCGAGAGCTGACTAAACCCATGTGACAAACTCAAGTGTCCCCGTCTCTGCTGTCTCTGAGCCTATGAGGAGGGAGAGAGCGGAGAGAGACGATGCTCTCCTGCACATTGCTGGATCAAGATTTTGCTCAGGTAAGTATAAAGGGGGGCTGGAGGAGGGGAGCTGCACTCAGAAGATTTTTATATATACTGTATATAGGAAACTTCAGTTTAATAAGTTATACAATTATCAACTGAAAGCCGAGGTCAGGCAAACACTGATGAAATACATACATAGAAGCTGAGATTTATACAGCTCTTCCACACCACCCTTGTCCCTTCCCCCAGCCTGTGACTGGACAGCAATTAGAAAAGCAGCAGACAGATAAACATATCCTTCTGTCACTATGCTATTTATCAGCATGCTCATTGATTACACATAAGCACCAAAGAACAACTTATTGGTTCCTTTTTTTGCTGCATCTTCCTTTCGCAGTCTGAGCTCTGCTGTACATGGATTACAAGATGCTGATACCAAGTCAGATCCAGGTGCTTACACTGCTTGCATTTAATAAAATGACTGATTTATGAATGCAGAGCTTGAATTGTATACCATCATTATGGTCAGGTTTAATTGTACGCTATGACAAGATTAATGAGGTGACACAATACATTCAAGGGATGCAATGTATATGAGCGTCATTTGCAGGAATTGGGCAGTACGTTGCTTCACTCCAAATAACCGACGTTCACATTATTGCCCAAGGGGATTATAAAATACAGGAATTTCTCTGCTACTACTCATCAGCAATCTCTTTTCCTTGTGTTAATCATTTGAAAACATCCTCTGCACTGAGTAGATTAGATACACTCCATCTCATACAGAGAACACCAGATACACTATAATACCAAAAGTATCGGGACGCCTGCCTTTACACCACAGGTGTGCGCAGCCTATTGCATTAGGGTGTGCACCCCAAAGCTCAAGCACACACGCCTTTCTCTGTAGCCTCAGCTGCACTGGACAGTGAATGAATGGGAAGTGCTCTGTGCTGAGTGGCTTCCTGTTCATTCACAAACTGAAGCATAGTAAACCTAGTTGTGTTCACAATGTTAATTTGGAAAAGGAAGGCACCAGTAAATTACATATTTACTAGCCCCTTTCCCCACTCTCCATCCTGCAGCGTAGTGATTAGGGTGTGCCCAGGCACACCTGGCACACCCCCTGCGCACGCCTATGCTTTACACGCACACAGGGCCGGTGCTAGACTATTTTGCGCCCTAGGCAAGACCAGCTACTTGCCCAAAAAAAAAAAACGTTTTAAAACATTTTAAAAACAGGGTCACTGCACTATGGGTGAGCAGGGTTTTGGGTAGAGATGCATCTGTGGTGTCACTGGAAAAAAGATTGTCCCTGCATCCTTGGTGTCACTGAAATAAAAAATTCCCTGCATTGGTGGTTTCACTGGAAGGAGAAATGTCCGTGTTCTCACTGGAAGAAAAAAATGTTCCCTGCTTCCATCATATATGCTGTGCACCAGTAAATTTAAGGGGCTTGGGTGGTAGGAAGCTGACAGGGACAGGGGGGATGAAGATGACAGGGGGGAAGAAGCTGACAAGGGGGATGAAGATGACAGGGGGTGGGATGGGAGGAAGCTGACAGTGGGGTACAGGGGGGATGAAGATGACAGGGGGTGGGATGGTGGGAAGCTGACAGGGATAGGGGGGATGAAGATGACAGGGGGATGAAGATGACAGGGGATGGGGTGGTAGGAAGATGACAGGGGGGATGAAGATGACAGGGGGATGAAGATGACAGGGGGTGGGATGGTGGGAAGATGACAGGGGGGATGAAGATGACAGGGGGTGGGATGGTGGGAAGATGACAGGGGGGATGAAGATGACAGGGGATGGGGTGGTAGGAAGATGACAGGGGGGATGAAGATGACAGGGGGTGGGGTGGTAGGTAGATGACATACACCCCCCCCAGCTTCACACATCCCTCCACTTCCATATCCCCCCCCCCGGCTACACACACCCCTCTATCTCCATCCCCCCCCCCCCGGCTACACACACCCCTCTATCTCCATCCCCCCCCCCCCGGCTACACACACCCCTCCATCTCCATACCCCCCCAGCTACACACACCCCTCCATCTCCATACCCCCTCCCAGCTACACACACCCCTCCGTCTCCATAACCCCCCCCCCCAGCTACACACACCCCTCCATCTCCATACCCCCCCAGCTACACACACCCCTCCATCTCCACCCCCCCCAGCTACACACACCCCTCCATCTCCATCTTCCCAGCTACACACACCCCTCCATCTCCATTCCCCCCCCAGCTACACACACCCCTCCATCTCCATTCCCCCCCCAGCTACACACACCCCTCCATCTCCATTCCCCCCGAGCTACACACACCCCTCCATCTCCATACCCCCCCAGCTACACACACCCCTCCATCTCCACCCTCCCACCAGCTACGCACACCCCTCCATCTCCACCCCCCCCCAGCTACGCACACCCCTCCATCTCCATCCCCCCAGCTGCACACACCCCTCCATCTCCACCCCCCCAGCTACACACACCCCTCCATCTCCATCCCCCCAGCTACACACACCCCTCCATCTCCATACCCCCCCAGCTACACACACCCCTCCATCTCCACTCCACCCCCCCACCAGCTACACACACCCCTCCATTTCCATCCCCCCAGCTACACACACCCCTCCATCTCCATTCCCCCCCCAGCTACACACACCCCTCCATCTCCATACAACCCCAGCTACACACACTCCTCCATCTCCACTCCACCCCCCCACCAGCTACACACACCCCTTCATCTCCATCCCCCCAGCTACACACACCCCTCCATCTCCATCCCCCCCCCCCAGCTACACACACCCCTCCATCTCCATACCCCCCTTGCACCATACACCCCCCCCCCAGCAAGTTAGTAGTAGTTAAAATCATCACAGACCTCAGATCAGCGGCGCTGTTGCAGAGTGAAGAGCTTCTGCCCGCCTCTCTCCTCTCTGTACAGGAAACACACAGGAAGGGGGAGGGGCGGGTTCAGTGCTCGTCTCTCTCTGCTCTACACTGACACAGGCAGCTGGGGAGAGAGACCAGCTGCCGACCTGCCGTGTGTGGAACCAAGCCGCCCGCACCGCCGCAAGCATTCCGGGACTCAGCCCTGATTCGCCGGGGATGATCCCGGCGAATCAGGGACACTTGGGAGCAGGAGGTATGGCTGCGCCCTAGGCGGCAGTGCGCCCCCAAGCGGCTGCCTTGTTCGCCTAGCGGTAGCGCCGGCCCTGCACGCACATGAACTTTAAACGCTTGCCGACCACCGCACGACTATTTACTGCGGCAGTCAGCCCCCTACAGGTAAAACGACGTAGGGCTACGTCGCTCGCCTACGAGCCTCTAGGGGGCGAGCGCGCGCCGCTCGTTCACTAACATCCCCGCACGAGTGACCGGCGGCTCCGATATCCGCCGGTCACTAGCGATCTCCCGCTGGAGAGGGAGAAAGGCAGGAGGCTTTGTTTACATCAGCCGCCTGCCTTTCTCCCTCTCCAGCGGGAGATCGCGAGTCATTCTTCCTGATGTAACTGCAGAGACTATACCATCCTGCTATGTAGGATCCTATGTCTCTGTGGTTACATCACAAGCTACGCCCCCCACAGTTAGAATCACGCCCATAGGGACACACTTAACCCACTGATCACCAATAAACTTATCCCCCTTCCTTGCCAGTGTCATTTCTACAGTAACAGTGCATAGGTATAGCACTGATTTCTGTAGTAATGTCACTGGTACCCCCAAAAGTGTCAAAAATGTCAGTCAAAGGTCCGATCTGTCCGCCGTAATGTCGCAGTCCTGCAAAAAAAATCGCAGATCGCCGCCATTACTAGTAAAAAGAAAAAACAATAAAAATGACAGAAATCTTTCCCGTAGTTAGTAAACGCAATAACTTTTGCGCAAACCAATCAAAATACGCTTATTGCAATTTTTTTTTACCAAACATATGTAGCAGAAAACAAATTGGCCTAAAATGTTAAAAAATTTAGATTTTTACATTTTCTTGGGGAATTTCATATAAAAAATGTGAAAAATATTGTTATTTTTTCAAAATTGTCACTCTTTTTTTGTTTATAGCGCAAAAAGTAAAAATTGCACAGGTGATCAAATACCACCAAAAGAAAGCTCTGTTTGTGGGAAAAAAAGGACATCAATTTAATTTGGGTACAGCGTCGCACAACCGCGCAATTGTCCGTTAAAGTCACGCAGTGCCGAATCGCAAAATAGGCCCTGGTCTTTGAGCAGCCAAATCCTCCGGGGCTTAAGTGGTTAAAATACAAAAAAATACAAAAACTGTAAACTTTATTGGCTGTAATGCCACTGCACATAATACCTGAATATATTACTAACATTAAATATTAGGAAAAAATATAAGAAAAGCCATCTTTCTTCATTTTTTTCTCTTTCCGCAGCTTAGTAGATGCCCCTTACTTATGCTTATGCGGTGGTGCAATAAATATTTAAACATTAAAGTCAATCATTTTGTTTGTTTATGAAACTCGGTTTTATTTCTAAGGATGTTATATATCACAACGGCTACATCTGTGTCTGTAGTGCGTGTTCAAACCTTAATACCATAAATTACAACATGTTATTCGATTTTTTCTCCAGGAGTATATAACTAGTACATTACGATTTACCTAAACCCATATGATTTGTAGTTGACTAAAAGGTATGAGATTTTAGTCCACTAAAATATGACTAAAACTAAAGCAATTCAGATGACTAAAATACAACTAAGACCAAAATGACATTTTAGTCAAAAGACTATGACTAAAACTAAATCGAAAATTTGTTGCCAAAATTAACACTGCTGTGCAGCCAGTCAAGTTCTTCAACTCCAAACTCGGTTATCCATGTCTTTATGGACCTTGCTTTGTGCACTGGTCCAAGGCTGGATACACACTATACAACTTTTGTTGTTAGATTTCCTTTAGATTTACCTTCAACTATGTAGTGCAAGGGTCTGCCTGATTCCATACAAATTGAAAGTGTTTAGGTTTGACCTCATATTATATAGTTTTGGTAAATCTAAACGGAAAAAATTGAAAGAAAATTAGATAGTGTGTATCCAGCTTTACCTTGTGGACAGCCTTCCCAGAAGAGGTGAAGCTGTTGTAGCTGCAGGGTGGGCCAACTCAATATTGAACCCTACGGACTAAGGGCTCTTTCACACAGTCCGCCTCCATAGGCGGATCTGTGCTGCTCAGCGGGGGATCGTAAAGGTGACAGCTCCCTCTCCGCTCTGTGTGCGGAGAGGGAGGTTTTAGAGCCCTATGCATCTCTATGGGGGAATCGGATGAGAGTGGACCGTCTATCCGCTCTCATCCGATCCCATCCGATCCCATCCCCTGGACAGATGGAAAATAGGGTTATTAGGGCAGAGTAGCAAACTCACCAGAGATACCCACTCCACACAGGGGTATAGAGGGGGTATATATATATAGCAGTAAAGCGATCCCTCTGGTGGATCCTGGCCCCTCAAATATCCTGATGTACAGCTGGGCCGGGAGATCCCTGTGGGGCTTCAGGGTGCTCAGGGGGTTCCTATAAAGGATTTCCAGGGGTCCTGTAGGGTCCGCACTTGGTGGGTGGAGTTCTACCTCCGATACTCCAGGGGTATCAACGGGTATCAGCGGGACAAGATATTAGGTGGAAGAGCCATGTGGAGTAAGCAGAGGGCACATAGTGTAATACTGTAAGATAATCCTTTATTCCAAAGTACAAGTAAAATGAGTACTCACAATTCAGTAGTCAAGTAAAAGCAGTATAACGAATCTTTGGAACGCAATGCTCTCCAAACGAAAACCGGAAGTAATGTCACAGATTATCTTACAGTATTACACTATGTGCCCTCTCCTTACTCCACATGACTCTTCCACCTAATATCTTGTCCCGCTGATACCCGTTGATACCCCTTGTAGTATCGGAAGTAGAACTCCACCCACCAAGGGTGGACCCTACAGGACCCCTGGAAATCCTTTGTAGGAACCCCCTGAGCACCCCGGAGCCCTACAGGGATCTCCCGACCCACCTGTACATCAGGATATCTTGAGGGACCAGGATCCACCAGATGGATCGCTTTACTGCTACATATATACCCGCTCTATACCCCTGTGTGGGGTGGGCATCTCTGGTGAGTTTGCTACTTACCTTAGGGGCCTCCAAGCACCTCACCACCTTACCCACCACAGGGTCACCACCGGTATTGCCGCATGAAGATCTATCACCTTTTTACACCATTTATGGACTGTTTCTGTCAGCTGGCACATTGTCACCTTATTTGATATTTACATGTGCACAGTGTCACTTAACTGACTAAATCATTTTCCTGTCAGACATTTCCACCAGCTGACATATCGTCACTTTACCTGATATTTCTGTGTGCACAGTGTCACTTTATTGGTTTATATTTTTCCGTTTATTTCCTTCCTTCAGATTGCACCTTATAATTTATCTGATATTTATGTCTGCACATTGTCACTTTCCTGGTATTTCAATTACCAATTCCGTTACCACGCATATTTTTTTTCCACTCAGCACTTTAAGGTGTTATTTATTCATTTTTCCATTACTTGCACCTTGATTCACTGGCATACAGTGCCTTGCGAAAGTATTCGGCCCCCTTGAACTTTTCAACCTTTTGCCACATTTTAGGCTTCAAACATAAAGATATAAAACTGTAATTTTTTGTGAAGAATCAACAACAAGTGGGACACAGTCATGAAGTGGAACGAAATTTATTGGATATTTCAAACTATTTTAACAAATAAAAAACAGAAAAATTGGGCGTGCAAAATTATTCAGCCCCCTTAAGTTAATACTTTGTAGCGCCACCTTTTGCTGCGATTACAGCTGTAAGTCACTTGGGGTATGTCTCTATCAGTTTTGCACATCAAGAGACTGAAATTTTTGCCCATTCCTCCTTGCAAAACAGCTCGAGCTCAGTGAGGTTGGATGGAGAGCGTTTGTGAACAGCAGTTTTCAGGTCTTTCCACAGATTCTCGATTGGATTCAGGTCTGGACTTTGACTTGGCCATTCTAACACCTGGATATGTTTATTTGTGAACCATTCCATTGTAGATTTTGCTTTATGTTTTGGATCATTGTCTTGTTGGAAGACAAATCTCTGTCCCAGTCTCAGGTCTTTTGCAGACTCCATCAGGTTTTCTTCCAGAATGGTCCTGTATTTGGCTCCATCCATCTTCCCATCAATTTTAACCATCTTCCCTGTCTCTGCTGAATAAAAGCAGGCCCAAACCATGATGCTGCCACCACCATGTTTGACAGTGGGGATGGTGTGTTCAGGGTGATGAGCTGTGTTGCTTTTACGCCAAACATAACGTTTTGCATTGTTGCCAAAAAGTTTGATTTTGGTTTCATCTGACCAGAGCACCTTCTTCCACATGTTTGGTGTGTCTCCCAGGTGGCTTGTGGCAAACTTTAAACAACACTTTTTATGGATATCTTTAAGAAATGGCTTTCTTCTTGCCACTCTTCCATAAAGGCCAGATTTGTGCAGTATACAACTGATTGTTGCCCTATGGACAGAGTCTCCCACCTCAGCTGTAGATCTCTGCAGTTCATCCAGAGTGATCATGGGCCTCTTGGCTGCATCTCTGATCAGTCTTCTCCTTGTATGAGCTGAAAGTTTAGAGGGATGGCCAGGTCTTCGTAGATTTGCAGTGGTCTGATACTCCTTCCATTTCAATATTATCGCTTGCACAGTGCTCCTTGGGATGTTTAAAGCTTGGTAAATCTTTTTGTATCCAAATCCGGCTTTAAACTTCTCCACAACAGTATCTCTGACCTGCCTGGTGTGTTCCCTGTTCTTCATGATGCTCTCTGCACTTTAAACGGACCTCTGAGACTATCACAGTGCAGGAGCATTTATACGGAGACTTGATTACACACAGGTGGATTCTATTTATCATCATTAGTCATTTAGGTCAACAATGGATCATTCAGAGATCCTCACTGAACTTCTGGAGAGAGTTTGCTGCACTGAAAGTAAAGGGGCTGAATAATTTTGCACGCCCAATTTTTCAGTTTTTTATTTGTTAACAAAGTTTGAAATATCCAATAAATTTCATTGCACTTCATGATTGTGTCCCACTTGTTGTTGATTCTTCACAAAAAATTACAGTTTTATATCTTTATGTTTAAAGCCTGAAATGTGGCAAAAGGTCGCAAAGTTCAAGGGGCCAAATACTTTTGCAAGGCACTGTATATTTTGCACCATTATTATTTCACAGCAGGTGACACTTTATTACTTTTTTCTTATTGTACATTTATTTATATTATTAGATTGTATTGGTCACTTCTGGCCTATTGCCCCAATTCATTGTACATTTATTTATTTATTGCCACTTACCTGATTTTATTATATTAGTCACTTTCAGCCTACTGCCCTGATTTATTTGTCTCAGATACTAGTGAAACACTCCAGATACCCACGACATATCGTGTTATCACCATTTACTACATATTCCTTTGCATATTTTCACTTATTGGAACAGTCGCCTTATCTTTGTAGAAGACAGTGCCATTCCCCTCTTTTCTCTTTGAATATAGTGTATATACTCATATACCTTACTCCCCCATCACTGTCTGTTATAGCAGAACTGCAGAAGTAACATAGAAATATGTTGGTGAAGAGAAGCCCCTAAGGAGAGCTATCTGTGCAAAGGAAGAACAACAACGGTGCGCCAACAAAATTGGGGGTGTTACAGTATAAGGTGTGATATGTATTATATACAACAAATTGGCTCAGCCCTGCAGTCTGCCAGATGGGGTCCTGTGTCACAGTGAGCCATGGTTCCCAATTTTATATTGTATATAGTTTTTATTTTAGGTAGCAGATCATTTATGATCCCCACCAGTTGGCTGGTATGGAGAGAATTGGTATCTTTCCTGGCATAGAAGAGTATCAAGTGTGGTTTTTATGGTGTGTGTGTATATATTACTGAGAAAATCTTGAAGATGAAGTCCTCATTCACACTAGCACGACTTGTCAGGTGACTTGGTCGCCTGACAAGTTGCAGCGGGTCGCCTGCCATTGATTAGCACAGGACCCGTTCTAATAGGACCGACACAAGTCGCTCCGACTTAGAAAAAGGGTCCTGTACTACTTTGGGGCGACCTGGAGGTGACTTGCATTGACTTCAATGATATGAAGTCCGTGCATGTCGCGCCGAGGTCGCGGTCCACGCTGTGCACCGTGACTTCACAGGTCACCCCGGCAAGTCGTGTCGCCCCTGTGTGAATGGGCTTGAAGAGTTCTTGGGGGTTGATACATATTCAAAAACAAAGAAAAAAAAAACTATTTAAATCTCTGTGTGCCCGTGTCAACTTTTTTGTTTTTGAGAAATTTACAGAGTAATAAGCCTTCAGATAGCAGCAATCTGGGCCATTATATGTAGCACCTGGAGGTGCCCCTATCATTAATTAAATCATTGAAAATGGAAGGGTTGGGAGACAAGGATTTCGGCACTAAAATTTGTAAAAATAAATTTTTATTAAACAAAAATCATTAAAAACATCTATTGTTGCAAGCAGATGAATGATCTACATTGAAAATAGGACCAATACATTGGTCAAAAACGTAAGATACAGTATCTCAAGAGGTATTGGACCTCAATATAGCATGGAAACATACATGTACAAGACAGTTTTACAATTTACATAGATCCATTAGAGTTGCTTCAACACAGGAGAATCCTGCCGACGGATACCTCAAAATCAAGGTGCCGGTCAACAGGGTCAGCTGAGATTTATAGCAAGTATGTATCGTATATTACTTTTGCAATTTGCTCAACATGTTTCGCTTTTCTGTTGAAAGCTTCGTCTGGAGCATACTGTTTTGCTTATCTGTACATCATACATTTCGAACCATCCGGGGAGGACATGTGTGACGAATGATCCAGCTCAATACGGGCGCTGGCCATCTGCAATGCAGGTCCAATAATCATAGATTCTAAATATACTCCTGTTCAAGGACTGAAATTAGCATAGGTTGTGACTACCCTCACACCTACGTGAATATTGGTTCCCCAACATATGAGCTTTGCGATCAATTCACAGTCCTCCTCGTTATACTATCAGAGAAGTTCGAAATATATGATGTACAGATAAGCCAAACAGTATGCTCCAGACGAAGCTTTCAACAGAAAAGCGAAACATGTTGAGCAAATTGCAAAAGTAATATACGATACATACTTGCTATAAATCTCAGCTGACCCTGTTGACCGGCACCTTGATTTTGAGGTATCCGTCGGCAGGATTCTCCTGTGTTGAAGCAACTCTAATGGATCTATGTAAATTGTAAAACTGTCTTGTACATGTATGTTTCCATACCTCTTGAGATACTGTATCTTACGTTTTTGACCAATGTATTGGTCCAATTTTCAATGTAGATCATTCATCTGCTTGCAACAATAGATGTTTTTAATGATTTTTGTTTAATAAAAATTTATTTTTACAAGTTTTAGTGCCCGAAATCCTTGTCTTCCAACCCTTCCATTTTCAATGTTTTTGAGAAATGTAAAAAGGATGAGGAGTCACCAATGGCAACATGAGAAGTGTTATTTAAAGAGACCCTATTGCCTGTCCTTTCATTTTGGTGTAGCTCCCTCCTAGATTAGTGCAGATTGTTAGGTAAATTTAGTCTAGAACCTCTGCATTCAGTGGAGCAGGGGTTGATTATTTTTGTCTGCTCACTGTCTCACAGGCTGCTGCCCTGATTACCTCCTCCTGTATTCTAGACCAGGGCTTCCCAAACTTTTTTGGGCCGAGACCCACTTCTGAATACAGTTATTTTTCGGGATCCACTTGCTTGTAATTGAATATTGTAAAGCGCTATAGAATTTGTTGGCGCTATACAAATGCAAATAATAATGCATATTTTAACTGCTGGCTGACTGCAGCAAGTACATTTACTGCGGCAGTCAGCCCCTCCTGGGCAAAGTGACGTAGTACTACGTCGCTCGCCCAGGAGCCTGTAGGGGGCGAGCGTGTGCTGCTGGAGGCGCGCTCCCACCCTCGCTCGTTCACGGGCATCCCCACGCGAGTGACTGGCGGCTCCGATGTACGCCGGTCACTCGGGATCTCCCGCTGGAGAGGGGGAAAGTCAGGCGGCTGATGTAAACAAAGCCGCCTGTCATTCTCCCTGATGTAACTGCAAAGATCATATGATCCTGCTATGTAGGATCGTATGTCTCTGTGGTTACATCAAAAGCCACGCCCCTTGACAGTTAGAAGCACGCCCCTAGGGACACACTTAACCCCTTGATCTCTAATAAAGTCAACCCCTTCCCTGCCAGTGTCATTTTTACAGTAACAGTGCATATGTATAGCACTGATTACTGTAGTAATGTCACTGGTACCCCCAAAAGTGTAAAAAAAAGTTAGTCAGGGGTCCGATCTGTCCGCCGCAATGTCGCAGTCCCGCAAAAAAAATCGCAGATCGCCGTCATTACTAGTTAAAAAGAAAAACAATAAAAATGACATAAATCTTTCCCTTAGTTAGTAAACACAATAACTTTTGCACAACCCAATCAAAATACCCTTATTGTGATTTTTTTTTTTACCAAAAATATGTAGCAGAAAACAAATTGGCCTAAAATGTTACAAAATTTTGATTTTTACATTTTTTGGGGGGAATTTCATATAAAAAAAATGTGAAAAATATTGTTATTTTTTCAAAAGGGATGCTCTTTTTTTGTTTATAGCGCAAAAAATAAAAATCGCACAGGTGATCAAATACCACGAAAAGAAAGCCCTGTTTGTGGGAAAAAAAGGACGTCAATTTCATTTGGGTACAGCGTTGCATGACCGCGCAATTGTCCATTAAAGTCACGCAGTGCCGAATCGCAAAATAGGCCCTGGTCTTTGAGCAGCCAAATCCTCCGGGCCTTAAGTGGTTAAAGGGAGGGGGATGTTAAATTAAGCCATCAAGCAGTGTCTGGTCTCGACGTCTGGTTGGCCCATGCTGCTCTCTAAAAAATAAAGCCACAGTCTGTACTGGTTTTTAAACTCAGTCTAAAGCCAAGGGAGGAGAAAGACCTACCTGGTGGTGACTGGTCCTGGCCAGCTCAGCCTCAATCTGATGATGCACTCTGATAACGGCTCCACTGTGCAGTCCGATTCCTACCCAGAGGCACCGCCTCCCGTACAGAACACAGCACGCATGGCAAGGGGCGGGGTCGGAGCATCAGTGGAGCTCAAGGCCCCGCCTGCTCCTTGTAGTGCGCTGCCGATGCCTGGGCAGCCCTGATTATACCTACTACACAACCGCTCTCAGTAAAATCTGGCGGCCCGCTCAAACGCAGCTCGCGACCCACAGCTTGGGAACTCCTGTTCTAGACAATTCTACACTCACTAGCCACTTTATTAGGTAGACCTGTTCAATTGCTTGGTAGCACAAATTGCTAATCAGCCAGACAACTTGCTGAAGTTCAAACAGAGCATCAGAATGGGAAGAAAGGGGATTTAAAAACTTTGAACGTGGCATGGCTGGTGGTGCCAGACGGGTTGGTCTGAATATTTCAAAAACTGCTGATCTACTGGGATTTTCACGCACAATTATCTCTCGGGATAACAGAGAATGGTCCAGAAATGAGAAAATATCCAGTGAGCGGAGTTGTGTGGAGGAAAATGCCTTGTTGATGTCAGAGGTCAGAGGAGAATGGGCAGACTGGTTCCAGATGATAGAAAGGCAACAGTAACTCAAATAACAACTCGTTACATCCAAAGCATGCAGAATACCATCTCTTAACACACAGCATATTGAACCTTGAAGCAGATGGGCTATAGCAGCAGAAGACCACACCGGGTGCCACTCCTGTCAGCTAAGAACAGGAAACTGAGGCTACAATTCGCACAGGCTCACCAAAATTGGACAATAGAAGATTGGAAAAACGTTGCCTGGTCTGATGAGTCTCAATTTCAGCTGAAAAATTCAGATGGTGGGGTCAGAATTTGCGTAAAGAACATGAAAGCATGGATCCATCCTGCTTTGTATCAATGGTTCAGGCTGGTGGTGCAATGATGTGGGGGATATTTTCTTGGCACACTTTCTGCCCCTTAGTACCAATTGAGCATCGTTGAAACGCCACGGCCTACCTCAGTATTGTTGCTTGTCATGTCCATCCCTATATGACTACAGTGTACCCATCTTCTTATTGCTACTTCCAGCAAGATAATGTAAGATGCCACAAAGCTCAAATCATCTAAAACTGGGTTCCTGAACATAACAATGAGTTTGTTGTACTTCAATGGCCTCCATAGTCACCAGATCTTAATCTAATAGAGCACCTTTGGGATGTAGTGGAATGGGAGATTCGCATCATGGACGTGCAGCTGAAAAATCTGCAGCAACTGCGTGATGCTAGCATGTTACTATGGAGCAAATTCTCTGAGGAATGTTCCCAACACCTTGTTGAATCTATGCCACAAAGAATTAAGGCAGTTCTGAAGGCAAAAGGAGGTCCAACTCAGTACTGGCAAGGTGTACCTAATAAAGTGGAAGGTTAGTGTAGAATCATAGTGGGAGGAAGAACAGGGTGGGCAGAATGAAAATTTATGGGGAATCTAGCTAATTCTTGGGGAGGTGTGCCCAGTGGGTTGCTGAAAAACCCGTAAACAATTGGAAACCAGAGGCTGGATGAGATTTCTGTGTCCAGTCTTGCTGGAGGAAACCCCTGTGCTGGGGCTCTGCCCCTTGAGCAGAATTACTGGGGGGGTGCCATCTAGAAGATATTGAGGTCCTAGCTGAAGCTGTGGCTTTGGGGCCTATGTGCAAAGCCTAGTCTTAAAGTTTGTTTGGCTCTGGAGAAGCTTGCTGGAGAGAGTACCAAGAGGAAGTTGGAGGAAAATTGTCCAGCTGTCCTATGGTAGTGTGAGTCTGTGTACAGTTCACATATTCATCCTTACTCCCAATGGCTTGTTACTCAATAAACAGTCCAGGGGTATTGGTTTTTAGTATTTATTGTGGAACTTGGATGGGTGAAGGGAATAGTGGGATACTCCAACTGGAACTATATACAATGGATAAGGACAACTCTCACTTGGCCTCACTAGGTTGCTTGTAGCGACTGGTGCTCCATGGGCGGGGGGGGGGGGCGTTATGACAGGCAGGAGAGACAGGACAGGAGAGACAGGAGACAGGACAGGACAGGACCTCCCCTCACTCACCCTGCCCGGATGCAGCAGCAGGCGGCAGCTTCTTCCCCCTGTCTTCTGCGTCTCCTCCCCCCTCCTCCATGCCCAATGGCATGGCTTCTCCTTTCGGCCAATCGTGTAACTGGTCTCAAAACCTGCTTACTGATTGGCCAGGAGGAGGATCCGTGTGACAATAGCGAATTTTCATTCGCTATTGTCACACAACTGGGTGGGCTCGGGCACACTGCTCTGTGCTCCGAGCCCACCTTTTTTTTAGCCTGTGAGAGCCTCTGGCTCTAATCACATGGTTAAAAAAAAAAGCCCCATTGAACTCCATGCGTCCGGCGCCCCGCATGTAGATTAGAGGGCCGGATGCATGGGTAGGGGGGTGGTGCCACTGCGCCCCATATACACCAGCCGCCACTGGCCACATGTATGGAAAGGGTTACGTCTCCTTGTTCTTTCTTCAGCAATAGACTTGGTGATTTACTTTATCTTCAGGATACTCTCTAGCATCCCCTTTACCCATCCACTGACTCTTCTAGCTGCAGGGGTGGCCCCCTCAGGTCAGGTTCCTTGACACATATCTGTACTCAATGTACTGCAGAATCAGATCCTTCCAGTGTCTCCCCTTCTAGTCAGCTTTACAGGACCTCCAGGTTTAGTTCCTCTCTAGCTCTTTAGGCCCTCAGGTCAACCACTTGAGGCCACATGGCACTTAAACTGAGGAGGAGGCAGATGCCCCCCTCCCTCCTGGACTCTGCTTTCCAGCTAAAAGACCCAGAGCCCTTGTGCTCCTGACATTTATACAGTATCCCAGCATGCACCGAGGCATTTTCCTCTGCCAAACCATCATGGCTGTATTAAATGCCTTGGAACTCATTTGTCAGGTTTCCTCCCACTGTCCAATATGCCTCCCTACTGGACCAGTGTGAAACACTCTTCAGGCAGACTGAGTTGCACCTGAGTGAACGTTTCGTCACAGATGACGTTTTCAAAGGCGAAACGTCGTCAGGTCACGGCGTACTGACGTCATCCGATTGCGACCGGAGAGTGCGGGCGAGCGTAGCCGTCCGGCCGGCGGTTCCACACACTGCTCCTGTATTCCTGGTCTTCTGTGAGTTATTCTGCTTTTATTAAATAAATTTTCAAATGATTTTACACTATGGGAGCCTCTTTTTCTTTATGGTGGTGAACATTGGCAATATTGGAGACATCTGAGAAGCCCTATTATCAGCCAAGTGTTGGTCCCTGGATGTGTGAATACTATACAGGCTTGAGTTTTTCTCCATCTGGTAAGAGGCGACCCCTACTGGTGTGTCTTGTTATTTGCTCCGTGTGTCACACTGGATTGTGATCTGCACATTTTGCTTCACTTTTATCTTCACATGGTAAGAGGCAAATAGGGCTGGTGGCGGCTCAGCACTTTAATCTTGCACCATTGTTTTCTTCAATTTGGTTATTACTTATCGATGTCCGGTAAGAGGCGACTCTAGCCAGAACACGACTTATTATATTTGGTGTCAATCCTTATCCCCTATTTGGTAAGGGGTACCTATTACCTTATTTTTCACTTTCTTATGCATGGTTTACCTTTGGTACTCACTGACTAGTGAATAGTTCATTGGTGGTGGCTTATACTTTTACCTATTATCCATACATATAGAACACTGTGGTGTTTAATCCATTTAGTTTGTTGGGTTTTACGCTATTGCGTTCTTTATTTATTTTTATGATCCAATCACCACTGAGTCCACCATTCATGTGAGCCTGGATCTACTATCAAGGTGACAAGACTTGCACAGAGAGTTTTGCCTATATCTTACCTCTATGTGGTAAGCATACACCCTTAAGTGGACCTGTTCTTTGAATACATCTTCATATACTGTTTGGACTTTATGGACTTCATTTTTCCATGATCATGTGAATAGCGCGACTTAATTTGCAAACAATATAGAGTTGCCTGCAATCCCTCTGGTAAGCAGAAAGGATTTAAAACTATACTTTCTCTCTCAATCTAGCACCTAACTAGGAGGGTGTTACATCCACCCCCCGCCAAACTGTCCTCACTGGCTCTGGGCATCCTACAACAATATCTATACAAAAATGTACATGGAGTATCCTACAAACTTGGAAAGGGGGAAAAGGGAAATAACATATGTACAGGGCCATGGGACATACCCCATATGTGGCCAGTGAATACAATAAATTAGGTGGAAAAATATATATTTCTGCTGTACAATGTTTACACATAGGAAGGTACCAGATGCATTTAAACCAATGCACCCCCGCCAAACAAAAATCTGTCTGACAGGTGAAGGTTAGACAGCCTATCTAACTAAGCTAATGTAACATTTGTACATATATACAAAAATAAACAGTGGATGGCCTCTCCAAGGCCCAAAGCCCTCCGCAAGCCTGTAAAGCAAATAGGTAAGTACATAGCAACATGATCATCCTACATACTTACAGTGAGATTGGCCTCTCTGTAGAGGCGACCTTCTCACCTGCAAAATCTCTGACTCTAACATTCTCATAGAGATCTCTAATTCTGCCCCTAATGGCACGCTTGACTCGTCCCTCTGTTGTGCACCTGTGATAGACAAAACAGAACAATTCCTGCCAATCTAACTAACACATTAGCACTAGTTCTATCTGGGAACCATTTGACTAGCAATAGGCACAGTCCCTATCAAGTAACAGAGCACTGACTCTTTCCTATACTAGTCAGACCCACAAGTTAGGATGAAGAAATACGGAGTCCCCCTGACTGATATTCAGTGTCCTTCCCTCTGTAACACCGAGGCAACACATCTTCTCCTAGTGGCAAGATACTCTTGCTGGAGCCTGAACAAAGCTTGCCGTACTCGTGAGCAATGTTAACTCAAATTTTTTACTGTGCTGAGCAAATAAAAAAATTTCTGAACGTAAACCTTTAGACTAAGCAATTTCATCAAAAATCTTATATTGTCACAATCAATGCAGAGTGCCCACAGCATTGCCCCCAACCAATACAGAGTGCCCACAGCATTGCCCCACATCAATACAGAGTGCCCACAGCATTGCCCCCAATCAATGCAGAGTGCCCACAGCATTGCCCCCAATCAATGCAGAGATGCCAGCATTCCCCCCGCGAGACCCCCCCCCCCACCAGACCCGTGCACTTATCTCACGGCAGCTTATCTTCAGTCCCCGCGTCCCCGCATCTCCTCAGTCCTCCTGCCTCCTCCTCGGCCAATGGCATGGGGTTTGCCTTTCGGCCAATCAGGAAGCGAGAGGACCCACTCCCTGATTGGCCAGGATGATCCGTGTGACAATAGTGAATTTTCATTCGCTATTGTCACACAATGGGCGGGCTCGGGGCGCACTGCTCTGCTCCCCGGCTGCCACAGTAAAATAATGTAAAGTTCCTCGGGCAGCCCGATACTGTTTCATCTATGGACCGGTACCAGTCTGTGGCCCAGTTACCTTCACGTCGTCTGCGGCTGCGTGGTCTGAATTTGTGCTGCGCGGGACCTTCAATTAGACTGCGCGTCCGTGCATGTGCGCAGCTTAAAGGGAACATTGCTCGTGAGGGCCTGTAAGAACTCTTCAAAGGAACCTTCACTCTGGCATTCCTCCCTCTGAAGAGGTAATGAGCCGCTACACCTGGTTTTGCAGGTGGTAGTGCAGGTTTGCATCACTCGTCCCAGCCCCAGCGGTACTCTCGACACTCCCCGTCCTATTTCAAAAGGGATAGCCACCCTAGGTGTCAGCAGTTTATGAGTGGTTGGAAGGAGTTGAAGCAGTGAAGGAGTTTAAGCATGCATGGGATAGGCATAAGGCTATCCTTCATATAAGATAGGGCCAGGGACTATTCATAGGCTTCAGATATATTGGGCAGACTAGATGGGCCAAATGGTTCTTATCTGCCGACACATTCTATGTTTCTATGTTTCTATGGTTCCTACTTCCCAGTTTACATACAGTCTTCTGGGTTGGCCATCACTCCGTTCTATCTGCCACATGTCAGTTGGGCAGTGCCCACACTGACCCCACACTCGCAGCCGCATGAACATATTCAGGCATCTGCTACATACCAATCAGAGATGCTCCGTTTCCCCTCCACTGCACAAGGCCAGACTTCCTTTGGGCACTATCGGAGCCCGGTGTCCCACAGGGTCGAATTCAACAACTTAGTCCACTCTGCAGGTTCTCCGTCAACACATGGGATAGCCCCTGCACTCTGGCTCACTCCAGCATCCGCCATCTTGCTCCTCCACACACGTGTTTGCTCCTTAGCTACTCCCGATGGTGAAAGTGACGTCTCAGCTCCCTTCCTCCACTCCTTCCTCCACTCCAGATTGGAGGCCCGTGGACAGCGACTCCACCCACGGCCTCAGACTAGCTGACTCTCCGGTGGTGGCCCTTCCTGCAAGGCAGATCTCTTTGGTGCGCTCTCTCCCGCACAGTGCAGTAACCCCTTCGCTGCTGCTCTATCTCTAGCACCTACCTAGGAGGGTGCTACATTTGTTTTACATGTTATTTTACCTGTAAAAGCCAAAATTTCTAAGATTGGTGTTGGGTGCCACCATTTTGGATGTAATATGAGCAGTACCAGTAGACTCACATCTGTCAATCAAGTGACGCTCTGTAGTATTTCCCTTCACTTGGTCCCCAGCAGCTACATAAGGATATGTGGGGATATTAGGGGAAGAACAGAGGAGCTGGGCCGGCACAGAAAATTAGGAGACACTCTCAGAGGTGGAGAGGACTATGATGTGCAAGGGCAAAGGTAATGTGATAGAGAATTTATTGTCTTTGAAGTAGTCAGGTTTCCTAGCAACTTCAAAGGCACATTGCAAGTGACAAACAATTTTTATTACTATTTTTATTATTATTATTATTATTATTATTATACAGGATTCATATAGAGATAACAGTTTGTGCAGCACTTTACAATATAAAGGGAGACAGTAGAGTTACAGTACAACAAACTACATGAGGGTTAAAAGGGCTCTGCTCATAGGAGTTCACAATCTAAAAGGATGGGACAAGTGGCACAAAAGGTAATAACTGTGAGGGATGAGTTGATGGAAGAATTGAAAGTTCAGTATTATCATTTATGGAAAGGAAAAACACTGCAACTAAGAATTGAAATACTTTATTTTTCAGTGCTTTTACCTGCATTTTTTAGAATGGGGACAGGGTCTGTTCTTCTACAGTTGTCCCAAAACACTTGCTGACCCACCAATAGTAGCAAAATGACTAATATCCACTCTGTCGATCTTTTCTTTCAGGTTTCATTGGTTCACTGTCTAGGGGAGAAAGAGAGTTAGAAATTGGGATGCCCAAAATCGCAATGAAGTATTTCCTCTTCTCAAATCGCTTCACCACTCCTCACAGGCTGGTAGTGGCTTTTTAGGCCAGTGACCAGCAATATTTAGCTGTGTGCCATTAACCCAAGACCAGCAAATGGCAGTTGTGTGCCTTTAAGCCAGGACCAGCAAACTTCAGTTATGTGCCTTTAGGCCAAGACCAGCAATCTTCAGTTGTGTGCCCTTTAGCCAAGACCAGCAAAGTTCAATTGTGTGCCTTTAAGCCAAGACCAGCAAACGTCAGTTGTGTGCCTTTAAGCCAAGACCAGCAAACTTCAGTTGTGTGCCTTTAAGCCAAGACAAGCAATCTTCAGTTGTGTGCCATTTAGCCAAGACCAGCAATCTTCAGTTGTGTGCCATTTAGCCAAGACCAGCAAAGTTCAGTTGTGTGCCTTTAAGCCAAGACCAGCAAACGTCAGTTGTGTGCCTTTAATCCAAGACCAGCAAACGTCAGTTGTGTGCCTTTAAGCCAAGACAAGCAATCTTCAGTTGTGAGCCATTTAGCCAAGACTAGCAAACTTCAGTTGTGTGCCTTTAAGCCAAGACCAGCAAACTTCAGGTGTGTGTCTTTAAGCCAAGACCAGCAAACTTCAGTTGTGTGCTTTTAAGCCAAGATAAGCCATCTTCAGTTGTGTGCCATTTTGCCAAGACCAGCAAACTTCAGTTGTGTGCCTTTAAACCAAGACCTACAATTTTCAGTTGTGTGTCTTTAAGCCAAGACCAGCAAACTTCAGTTGTGTGCCTTTAAGCCAAGACCAGCAAACCTCAGTTGTGTGCATTTAAGCCAAGACCTGCAATCTTCAGTTGTGTGCCTTTAAGCCAAGACTGGCAATCTTCAGTTGTGCGCTATTAAGCCAAGACCAGCAAACTTCAGTTGTGTGCCTTTAAGGCAAGACCAGAAAACTTGAGTTGTGTGCCCTTAAGCCAAGACCAGCAAACTTCAGTTGTGTGCCTTTAAGGCAAGACCAGAAAACTTTAGTTGTGTGCAGTTAAGCCAAGATCAGAAAACTTTAGTTGTGTGCCTTTAAGCCAAGACCAGCAAACTTCAGTTGTGTGCCATTATGCCAAGACTAGCAAAAATCTAACCAAAATTTTCTAAAAATGCTCCCATTTAAATTAGCCACCTTCCTGTCCAGGCCCTAGCATAGGCATATACTCAATCCTTGTTTTTTCCTCTTCTCAAATCATGACTTTAAGCCAAGACCAGCAAACCTCAGTTGTGTGCCTTTAAGCCAAGACTGGCAATCTTCAGTTGTGCGCTATTAAGCCAAGACCAGCAAACTTCAGTTGTGTGCCTTTAAGCCAAGACCAGCAAACCTCAGTTGTGTGCATTTAAGCCAAGACCTGCAATCTTCAGTTGTGTGCCTTTAAGCCAAGACTGGCAATCTTCAGTTGTGCGCTATTAAGCCAAGACCAGCAAACTTCAGTTGTGTGCCTTTAAGGAAAGACCAGAAAACTTGAGTTGTGTGCCCTTAAGCCAAGACCAGCAAACTTCAGTTGTGTGCCTTTAAGGCAAGACCAGAAAACTTTAGTTGTGTGCAGTTAAGCCAAGATCAGAAAACTTTAGTTGTGTGCCTTTAAGCCAAGACCAGCAAACTTCAGTTGTGTGCCATTATGCCAAGACTAGCAAAAATCTAACCAAAATTTTCTAAAAATGCTCCCATTTAAATTAGCCACCTTCCTGTCCAGGCCCTAGCATAGGCATATACTCAATCCTTGTTTTTTCCTCTTCTCAAATCATGACTTTAAGCCAAGACCAGCAAACCTCAGTTGTGTGCCTTTAAGCCAAGACTGGCAATCTTCAGTTGTGCGCTATTAAGCCAAGACCAGCAAACTTCAGTTGTGTGCCTTTAAGGCAAGACCAGAAAACTTGAGTTGTGTGCCCTTAAGCCAAGACCAGCAAACTTCAGTTGTGTGCTATTAAGCCAAGACCAGCAAACTTCAGTTTTGTGTCTTTAAGGCAAGACCAGAAAACTTTAGTTGTGTGCAGTTAAGCCAAGACCAGCAAACCTCAGTTGTGTGCCTTTAAGGCAAGACCAGAAAACTTTAGTTGTGTGCTATTAAGCCAAGACCAGCAAACTTCAGTTGTGTGTCTTTAAGGCAAGACCAGAAAACTTTAGTTGTGTGCAGTTAAGCCAAGACCAGCAAACTTCAGTTGTGTGCCTTTAAGGCAAGACCAGAAAACTTTAGTTGTGTGCTATTAAGCCAAGACCAGCAAACTTCAGTTGTGTGCCTTTAAGGCAGGACCAGAAAACTTTAGTTGTGTGCCTTTAAGCCAAGACCAGCAAACTTCAGTTGTGTGCCATTATGCCAAGACTAGCAATAATCTAACCAAAATTTTCTAAAAATGCTCCCATTTAAATTAGCCACCTTCCTGTCCAGGCCCTAGCATAGGCATATACTCAATCCTTGTTTTTTGGTCTGGAGGAGGCAAAAGATTCCCTGCTCTTTTGATACATTCTCTCTTGGCAAAGCTCGGGAGTCAATAACCCTTTATGGGAGGGTTACCCGAATATTTATCCACTTCCCTAACCCACAACACAGGCAATAAGACTCCCAGTAATTGGTCAAAGTGAAATAAATATTCATAACCCATTACACTGTATCTTCTTGCTCTATCTACTGGCAATTATTCTCCAGGAGCAGGCAGAAGTAAACCATGCCTTAGCGTTGGGGGAATCTCAAGGAATGTAAACAATAGAGCTCAGGCTGACTAAAGGCTAGCAGACCACAATATTTGGAAAAGAGACACTTCATCCTATAATAAGGTCCCTACATAGCAGCAATCAGGAAGAGGGGATTGAAAGCTACTGCAGGTATGTACAAGTACCTCTAGGTGCCCATACTTGTAATTGTCAACAGATTTTTATATTTTGTTAAAGTGGCAGAGTTGCTTTTAATGATTTAGCAACTGGTAAAATATGGGAACCCACTGACATCAGTATAGGTTGCTTGAGGTTCCAAAAAAGACAGGGCAGGGATGTTCAAAGAGATAAACACTAGCATCCCAGGAGACTGCAAAAACAAAAACCTACCTTTATGAGTTTTGATTTTCTTTATACTGGAGGACAGCTGCTTTCGGGTTGGGATTGGATCTGTGCAAGATGGGGTTGCTTGGATAAAGGGATATGAAACCCAGCACTCTGCAATCCACTGTATATTACTACAGTGTAGCACTATACTGCACAGTATACAGTAGCACAATATAATTCTATATTTGTATACACAATATACTGTAGCTTCCTCCCTAGATTTGTCAGCTTTCCCTAACTAACGAGATATGCTGACAACATGGCTACGAGGAGCCCACCTTTTATAGTAAGGGGGGGTAACTTTTCATTAGTTTTAGATTATTGGCACTTAGAGACTGATCTGACTAGGGGCAAGGGCAGTGCAATGCATTATGGGTTACGTCATGAAGTTTTTGCTCAAAAGTTAAGAATTTGGCTAAACTATGAAACCAGGAGATCCAAATCCAATCCAAGTTGGTGGCAAATCTGAACCTTATACCTACCCCTCACACCTTTTAATGAAAATGTTGTCACTTTTAGATAGTTTAGATAGATTTTCCTAACTGAAAAGGAAAAAGGGGTCCCGGGCAGAAAAATGTATTATTTTCAAGTGAAATACAGTGTTAACCTTCCTAGCGGTATTCCCGAGTGTGGCACGGGGTTACATTTCAGTGCCAAAAGCAGTAACCCCGAGCCACACTCGGGGTACCGCCAGAAGCATCGCTGGATCCTGGTAGAGGGGGTACTTACCTTGTCACCGGGATCCAGCAAAGTATGCGGGCGGTGTGCGGCAGCGGATCTTCCTCCCGATCCTCTCTGTGCCCCGGCTTCCGTCTCCTGCGACGTGACGCTCGCAGGGGGGTGGAACCGGCGGCAAATTCAAAAGTAAAACACGCCAAACACACTGATACATTGCAAAATAAAAAAATGCACATTAGATTGCCCCCCAGTGTCCTTTCCTGTAGTTTTACTGTACTTTATATATATATATATATATATATATATATATATACGTATACATATATATACGTATACATATATATATATAATATATGTATACGTATATATATATATATACATACATACATACTTTAACTTGTTTATAGTCATTTATTATATTATAATTTATACAATATACATTCGGGTCCAGTGGTTAGAGTGGGTATTGCCAACATCCCTGGGTTGCGAGACTAGAAAAGGAAATTCCCCTTGGGTGTGGGACTTTGTAGGCAATAACCAAACCTTGAGTAGTAACTATAGTCATTTATTATATTATAATTTATGATTTTGTGTTTCAAACTTTATCATATATCCGAGATGTTATAAAGAAGAACGCACAGTAAAAAAAAAAATCATATGTAAATAGTTGGTTTGGACTGCTCATTCTTAAGAATTACATGCAAAAAAATTGTACCGCTTTCAGCACCTAAAATCGGAAAGAATCATACCGCCAGGGAGGTTAAACAGATCTATGATCTGTTGAATATTCATCTTTGTGCTCTGCTCTTCAGTCTTCCTCTATACACACCAAGTACTGAAACAGGGAATAATGCAATGTCTGTCAGGTGAAACCCATTATTCTTTTTTTTTGTAAAAATATTCAGATCAGAACATATGTGTGCTAGTTTGGCTTGTCCCCTCAAGGCTGAACTTGCTGTCTAACTACTGTAAGTAATTTCAACTTTTCTATACGTGCTTCTCAGTGTTTACGTGACCACTGTGGTCGACTCGGAATTAAAGAATAAGTAGGTCAGTTTTGCACAGGCCTAACCGTAAGAGACTAAGGTCAAATCAGATGCAAAATGAGACTTACCTACAATTATTAGAATTTGTGGGTTTACATTGTCACGTCATCTACCTAAAAAAGAAACAATTATTTTCAAACCTTGGGTAAATCTTAACAGAGTTTTGTTAATTATTAAAATATATACAGGAGAATTCCTGTTATATTATATACTGACCAGAACCACCACCATGCTGATGCAGCCACTACAGTCTACTGTTGGTGGCCAGGTTCTGCAGAGGCTGTACAATTCTTCGAACACCCACTGGGTGAGTAATTCACTCAAAGGATTGTCATGCAAAATACATTTACTCAGTCCTTTCTTCTTTTGGAGAAGTTAATTTCCATCCTGGCACCTGCCAACTCTTATCGGAGAACATACAAGGAAAATCTTTTTGATGATTTTTAAGACTGAACCTGTCATTCTCTATGACCAAGTAAAGTAATGTTCTTTTCTATACATGCTTCTCAGTGATACAGTCCTTTCTTTTGGAGAGGTTCATTTACATCATGACACCTGCCAACTCTTTTGTATTGGAGAACATACATATTTTTGATGTTTTTCAAGATCTAACCAAAAATCAAAACTATGTTTTGCATTATACATGCTTCTCAGTGTTTTAAGTATCAGTTGACTTTAGACATCTGGTCTGAATTAAAGAATAAATAGGACAGTTTATACAGGCCTTACTATAAGAGACTACCTACGAAGATTTGTTTATAAGGCTAAAAAAAGGACATGCTGTATAAATTTATCAATCATTCATAAATTTTGACCCCCTGATAGGTAAAATGAATAACACAGATTTTCTAGTTACAATGGCATCTAATAGTGGGTGGGATATAATAGGCACAAGTGAACATGTTGTTCCTGAAGGTGATGTGTTGAAAGCAGAAAAACTGGGCAAGTGTAAGAATTTGAGCAACTTTGACAAGGGCAAAATTGTAATGGCTAGATGACTGGGTCAGAGCAACTCCAAAACGGTAGCTCTTGTGGGATGTTTCCAGTCTACAGTGGTCAGGACCAACCGAAAGTGATTCAGGGAAGGAAAACTGGTGAACTGGCTTTCCGGGGCATGGGCGGCCAAAGCTCATTGATGCATATGGGGAATGAAGGCTGGCTTGTCAAATCTGAGTAATGAAAAATAGTGCAAATAATAATAAAATAAAAAATAAAAAATAATAATAATAAAATAAAACTAAATAATATGAACTGTATAAAATACATATACAACATATATATCATAAAAGTCCATAAAAGATGCAACAGTAGAGCAGATCAGTCATCAGATAAGACAGCCTTCAGTGGAGAAAGATGAATGGCATGCAGAGTAGCTCCAAATGTGACAGCCCATCCACCAATAAAACTACTGCCTCTCACCTCCCCAAATCGACCACTAGGGGTCATTAGGCCAACCAATGAAATACCAATGGCTACGATCCTCTGTATGTAGTCTCTACTCCGTGAAGAACAGTGGATCCAATGGCATAAATCATGGAAAGAGGAAAATATCTAATGCTCTCTGTACAAATAAGTTTATTTAAAACCACATAATGGAAACACTCACATAGAATGCACTGACACAGTGCCGAATGTGTAAATGTCAGGAGCGCAGATTATGCCGGGCGGCTGTGGGTGACGTCAGACTTCATCAGCGGGGTTGCTAATGTCAAATATGATCCAATAGAAAAGCTACAGTAGCTCAAACTGCTGAAAAAGAGAATGATGGTTCCAAAAGAAAGGTGCCAGATCACACAGTGCATTGCAGTTTGTTGTGTATGGGGCTGTATAGCCGCAGACTGGTAAGGTCAGAATGCCCATGCTGACCCTTGACCACAGCCAAAAGCACCTACAATGGGCACACGAGCATCAGAACTGGACCAGGGAGCAATAGAGGAAGGTGTCTTCAAGGTATTAACTTGGCCTTCAAATTTTCCAGATCTCAATCCAATTGAGCATTCGTGGGATGTGCTGGAAAAACAAGTCCAACCATGGAGGCCCCACCTCGCAACTTACAGGACTTAAAGGAGCTGCTACTGACAGCTTGGTGCCAGATACCACAGCATACCTTCAGAGGTCTAGTGGAGTCCATGCTTTGATGGGTCTGTTTTGGCAGTAAAAGGGAGACCTACCAATATTAGGTGGTTGGTCATAATATTATGGCTTATCAGTGTATATATGTATAAGATATATTTGCAGGTCCTGTGTGCCCCCCTCAGTGACTGATTGGCATCTCTGTTCTCTAAATGTCTTGTTATAGTTCAGCTTTGAATCTCGTTAAAATCTGTGTCAATATAGAACAGTTCTCATCAATATATACAGTAGAATTCTGGTAGAGGTATGCCCTCTCTGTGTCTGGACAGAACATGAAAGGAGGGCTTATAAACCATTAGGCCTTTATCACCTCATATGACATTTTTATTAATAGGATACTGCACTCAGCCTTATAATTCCATCTGACATAGAACAGGAAACTCTTGATTAAATGTAATCTTCCATGGGATAGTATCTCTCAGAGCGATAGTAGATAAAATATATTATATAGTATATATAAAATATAATATATATATATATATATATATATTTTTTTTTTTTTTTTTTTTAATTACATGACTGTTATTGCAAAGAATGTGACATTCTGACACCTTGAAAATTTCCCATTTGGCAAATGTATGTTTAATATTGAACAGATGGGATGTTGTATCATGGGATCTAGTGGAGGAATCCAACTGCATTTTATCAATATATATAAAACTGCAACCTTTTCCCATCACTTTCTTGACATCAAAGAAGAACAGAACTGTGAACGCTGTGCCAAAAAATCAGGCGGAAAGCATCAGACTGGTCACCAGTATTTCCTGGGGTCTCCCTGTAGATGACTCTTCCCCATGACTTACTTACCATGCCTTGTTCTGCACTGTGTTTTTGTATGGAGGCCGCCATCTTGGTAGAGACTGGGCTTTACTTCCTCATACCAGAGCCTCCAACAAAGAAGAGGAGTGAGCAGCGCAGTGATGACATCACCAAATTTTATTCCAAATCTCCTGAGACTAGCAGTCAGAGAGCAGTCAGAGGCAGCAGTGCCCTAGATGTCACACTGCTGATGTACGGCTTCTGACCAGGGCCGGACTGGCTTGCCGGGATAGCGGGAAATTCCCCGGGAGGCCGGCTGCCCTGGGGCTGCTATCGGCTATTGAGCTGCTGAGGGATGTTTTTTTTTTTTTTTTTTTCTCACAAGAGCAGTGGCCGCCGGCCGGGTGCCGCCCACTTCATTAGAACTGGTGTCTGGCGGAGTGATATGCTTTTGCAGTGCAGCCACGCCTCTTTTTGTCAGCTGGCTGAGTCGGGGCTTTCACGGAGCTCCAGTACAGGTGGGCGGAGCTAGAAGAAGTTACACAGAATGCAGTCCCGATCATTGCTTCCTGCCCAGCACACATCTCTCCCTGTATGAAGATCTGAGAAGACAGATGGATGGCAGCCTTCATCTTCTCCCCGTGAGTCCTGACCTTCTCTGCCTTCCACCCTCTACTATGCTGTGTGTAAACCTGACCTGCACCTTACATTGCAGCTTTACTAAGAGAGACAGACAGAGAGAGACTTTCTTGAATAGGTTAGGAATATACTGTGACATCTGAGGTGATTTATAGATGTATTCCACACACACATCTTATATAATAAGTTATAGTATGTATATGGAATACATCTATGTATCACCTCAGATGTCTAAGCATATTCCTAACCTATTAGAAAAATCGAAGTATAAACAGCACTAAATGAAATTACATAACAGAGCCAACTATAGGAAAGTATAAAAAAAAAGTCCACCCATGCAGTGTAGGTAGGGGGAGGGGGAGAAAAGCCTCTTTTACCTTATTCCATGCTGCAGCCAGCTCCAGTGCTCTCTTCCTCCACACAAAGTCCTGACATCATCACATATAATACAGGGACATTAACCCTGTATAGGATGATTGGGAGGCTAAAGTGTGACCACAGCCAGTACTTTACATAGAAGCTGAAGGGGACAAGTTACAGCACTGGAGGAAGCCTACAAGAGCAAGGAATAAGGTAAAGCTGGCTACTCATACATTGAGATTTCTTTAGTTCAGCAGGGAACAGCTGAATTTCAATCTGAGTGTAGCTCCCCCAATATTCGGGGTGTAACATGTTCTAGTTGCCCCCCTCTCCTCTTCAGGCACCTGTACCATGTCCGCAACCTCTGATCATCTCCTGTAACATGCCCGCAGCCCCTGCATCTCCTGTACCATGTCCGCAACCTCTGATCACCTCCTGTACCATGTCCGCAGCCCCTGCATCTCCTGTACCATGTCCGCAACCTCTGATCACCTCCTGTACCATGTCCGCAGCCCCTGCATCTCCTGTACCATGTCCGCAACCTCTGATCACCTCCTGTACCATGTCCGCAGCCCCTGCATCTCCTGTACCATGTCCGCAACCTCTGATCACCTCCTGTACCATGTCCGCAGCCCCTGCATCTCCTGTACCATGTCCGCAGCCCCTGCATCTCCTGTACCATGTCCGCAGCCCCTGCATCTCCTGTACCATGTCCACAGCCCCTGCATCTCCTGTACCATGTCCGCAGCCCCTGCATCTCCTGCACCATGTCCGCAGCCCCTGCATCTCCTGCACCATGTCCGCAGCCCCTGCATCTCCTGTACCATGTCCGCAGCCCCTGCATCTCCTGTACCATGTCCACAGCCCCTGCATCTCCTGTACCATGTCCACAGCCCCTGCATCTCCTGTACCATGTCCGCAGCCCCTGCATCTCCTGTACCATGTCCGCAGCCCCTGCATCTCCTGTACCATGTCCGCAGCCCCTGCATCTCCTGTACCATGTCCGCAACCTCTGATCACCTCCTGTACCATGTCCGCAGCCCCTGCATCTCCTGTACCATGTCCGCAGCCCCTGCATCTCCTGTACCATGTCCGCAGCCCCTGCATCTCCTGCACCATGTCCGCAGCCCCTGCATCTCCTGCACCATGTCCGCAGCCCCTGCATCTCCTGTACCATGTCCGCAGCCCCTGCATCTCCTGTACCATGTCCACAGCCCCTGCATCTCCTGTACCATGTCCACAGCCCCTGCATCTCCTGTACCATGTCCGCAGCCCCTGCATCTCCTGTACCATGTCCGCAGCCCCTGCATCTCCTGTACCATGTCCGCAGCCCCTGCATCTCCTGTACCATGTCCGCAACCTCTGATCACCTCCTGTACCATGTCCGCAGCCCCTGCATCTCCTGTACCATGTCCGCAGCCCCTGCATCTCCTGTAACATGTCCGCAGCCCCTGCATCTCCTGTACCATGTCCGCAGCCCCAGCATCTCCTGTACCATGTCCGCAGCTCCTGCATCTCCTGTAACATGTCCGCAGCTCCTGCATCTCCTGTACCATGTCCGCAGCCCCTGCATCTCCTGTACCATGTCCGCAGCTCCTGCATCTCCTGTAACATGTCCGCAGCTCCTGCATCTCCTGTACCATGTCCGCAGCTCCTGCATCTCCTGTAACATGTCCGCAGCCCCTGCATCTCCTGTACCATGTCCGCAGCCCCTGCATCTCCTGTACCATGTCCGCAGCCCCTGAATCTCCTGTACCATGTCCGCAGCCCCTGCATCTCCTGTACCATGTCCGCAGCCCCTGCATCTCCTGTACCATGTCCGCAGCCCCTGCATCTCCTGTACCATGTCCGCAGCTCCTGCATCTCCTGTACCATGTCCACAGCTCCTGCATCTCCTGTACCATGTCCGCAGCCCCTGCATCTCCTGTAACATGTCCGCAGCCCCTGCATCTCCTGTACCATGTCCGCAGCTCCTGCATCTCCTGTACCATGTCCGCAGCCCCTGCATCTCCTGTACCATGTCCGCAGCCCCTGCATCTCCTGTACCATGTCCGCAGCCCCTGCATCTCCTGTACCATGTCCGCAGCCCCTGCACTCCTGTACCATGTCCGCAGCCCCTGCATCTCCTGTTACATGTCCGCAGCCCCTGCATCTCCTGTTACATGTCCGCAGCCCCTGCATCTCCTGTACCATGTCCGCAGCCCCTGCATCTCCTGTACCATGTCCGCAGCCCCTGCATCTCCTGTACCATGTCCGCAGCCCCTGCATCTCCTGTACCATGTCCGCAGCCCCTGCATCTCCTGTTACATGTCCGCAGCCCCTACATCTCCTGTACCATGTCCGCAGCCCCTGCATCTCCTGTAACATGTCCGCAGCCCATGACATCTCCTGTTACATGTCTGCAACCTCTGATCATCTCCTGTACCATGTCCACAAACTCTGACAAGCTCCTGTAACATGTCTGTAGCCTCTGACCATCTCTTTTATCGTGTCTGCAGTCTCTGAGAGGGAGCCTGGAAAGAAGTTTGCTCTTATATTTATAAAGTCCTATGTGCTTTCATGTCTGTCTTATCTATACATAATGCACTCTTCAAATGTGCTTTAAAATGCATGGTTTTCCCTTTTATGAACAAGAAAATAATGGCGTTATGCTGTTGGGCCGGTATAATAATGCTATGGGGCTGGTATGAAATTATTTCCAGGGCTGAATTGTATTCCCAGTCCGGCCCTGCTTCTGACGATGTTCAAATACGAGTGCCTGGGCACCCTCACAAGCCAGGATGACACTGCTGTTTTTCAGGAAGAATTCAATAACAAACATAGATCTTTCAGAGCAATGCTTTGGCACAATCAATATTTCTAAATTTTCCCCATAATATAACAAATCTTTACTTTTTGAGTTCAGTTCCACTTTACCAGAAACCTGTAGGTACATCATGAAAACAACAAGGGTGTGAAAATATTGCCTATAAGATGTTGAGGACGATAGGTCTGTTCCTGTTTTTGGATGCCCTTTAAACTGAGTGCATAGCCAAAACTTCTATTTTTAGTTTTCAATAGAGTAGGGAAAGGGTTAAAACCCCTTTCGGGTTATTTTTTTGCTGTCCCACCATGGGAATTTCACTTCACTTCCTGTTCTGGAGACACAACAGAAAATAAAAGGAAATCTTGCGAAAGGGAATTCCCATCTAAGACAATTGTCACTGGAACTCCTCTACCCAAAAAGTTTGACTTTTTCCTCACTCTGTCTGTCATCTGCTAACAATGTTCATAAAAATATGGAGGTGGTTCTCCTAAGCAGGAACGCAAATGAAAATACAATTTTGCAGAGCCTTCCCTATTAAATTCTAAGCTTGAAAAGAATGGCTTTTAAATATACTTTAACCACCCATATTTTGGCTACATCTGTCATATGCTGAAGGACACACCTTTTAGAATTTAGGCAACACCCCCATCTACTATTACTAGTAATAACCAAATAATATAATTATTAAAATATTATTTCCCCCTTTTAGCACATTTTCAGGATATCAGTAGTTCTAAGTTTCCCAATGTAGTATGTGAAATAGTCCAAAATAGTCTTTTTAATAAAGTGTAACTCTTTTTTTTTACCGGTAGATCCTTCCTGTTGTTTTAATGACTACTATGGATAAAGTTTCCAGTTCACTGCTACCATGGGTTTGTGGCAAGGCCCTGGGGTTCTCAAATCTCAAACGTTTGGATTAAAACTGTGCAGATTCACTTTCAGATGTATGAAGGAAAGTGCAGTGGTCAGCCAGAGCTGACAATTTTTTATAGAGATCATTTTTTAGGGGGGTTTTCTGGTACTTATTCCCATGGTGTTTGCCCTACAAATGGCCAGAATTGTATACTAAGATTTGTTCCTCCATAGAACTCTTTACCTTTGCCTGTAGTTACACTCTAAATCTACTAATCTATCAGACTAAAGTGACACTCTGAAGTTAACATAGCAAAACATATACTACATATGATATATAAAACGAAATAATAAATTATATAAATATCTTTAACTATCTAGAACGGCACAGGCAGACGTTCCTTCAGAGCGCATGCGCCGATTACGTCATTGGTGCAGTATACAGTAAATATCTCCTAAACGGTGCAAGTTTAGGAGATATTTACAGTATCTATAGGTAAGCCTCATTATAGGCTTACCTATAGGTACAAACATTAGAGGGAAGTTTATTTTCTCTTTAATGGCATCCCAGTCTTAGTCCGTAGGATTCAATATAGAGTTTGCTCACCCGTAGCAGCTATAACAGCTTCAACTCTTCTGGGAAGGCTGTCCACAAGGTTTATGAGTGTTGACCATTCTTCCAGAAGAGCTTTTGTGAGGTCAGGCACTGATGTTGGATTAGAAGGCTCTCATCCATGTCTTTATGGACCTTGCTTTGTGCACTGGTCCAAATCATTTGGTGGAGGGGGGATTATGGTGTTGAGTTGTTTTTCAGGGGTTAGGCTTGGCCCCTAAGTTTCAGTGAGGGGAACTCTTAAGGCATCAGCATACCAAGACATTTTGGACAATTTTATGCTGCCAACTTTGTGGGAACAGTTTGGGGATGGCCCCTTCCTGTTCCAACGTGACTGCACACCAGTGCACAAAGCAAGGCCCATAAAGACGTGGATAAGTGACTTTGGGGGTGGAAGAACTTGACTGGCCTGCACAGAGTCCTGACCTCAACCCGACAGAACACCTTTGGGATGAATTAGAGCAGAGACTGCGAGCCAGGCCTTCTCCCTAACATCAGTTTCTTACCTGACAAATTCCCTTCTGGAAGAATGGTCAAACATTCCCATAGACACACTCCTAAACCTTGTGGACAGCCTTCCCTGAAGAGTTGAAGCTGTTATAGCTGCAAAGGGTGGGCCAACTCAATATTGAACCCTAAGGACGAAGACTGGGATGCAGTTAAAGTTCATGTGCGTGTAAAGGCAGGTGTCCCAATACTTTTGGTAATATTATATATATATATATATATATATATATATATATATATATATATATATATATATATATATATATATATATATATATATATATGTGTGTATATATATATATATCTATATATTGTGTGTTAGATAGGTACTGAAAATAATATTTCCACATGCATTTTTTAAAAAGGTAATAAGATTATCACAGAAGAACAATCTTTTGAATCTGTAGGTTTCCATAGTTGCTTTGGGGTTAATGTACTAAAGCTAGAGAGGGCAAAATTAGTCACAATTCTGCAGAGAAACCAATCAGCTTCCAGCTTATTTAAACAAGCTAAGGTTAGAAGTTGATTGGTTTCTCTGCAGAATTGTGACTAAATTTGCCCTCCCTAGCTTTACTAAATAAACCCCTTTGTATACCTAAATAAATAATAAAATAAATAAACATGTTTTTATAGACTTTGGGCAAATCATTATAGTATTATAGTTTTACATTATTATTGACAGGGTTACTTCTGTAGTATTTCACATACTGATCAGAAACACCACAATTATAATACAGCCACTACTGTCCACTGCTGGTGGCTTGGTTCTGCAGAGGCTGTACAATGCTTTGAACTTCCCCTGGGTGGGGAAATGGGTGGGGAATTCCATTGCTTGTAATGCAAAATAGCACTTACCCAGAAGTCCTTTCTTCTTTTAGAGAAGGTCATTTGCATTCTGGCATCTGCCAAGTTTTGTGTATTGAACAACATACACAGAAATGTTTTTGATGTTTTTGAGTTTGGGTGTCACCCATTCCTAGCATGCCATCCCATTTCCCACCTCACTTTCTGCACCTCAGGACTTTGATGTTGTACCATCAAATGAAATGAGGTGAAACTATGCAGATACCTTCTATGTATTACATGCATAAATATAACAACAGCTAAATATTGCAGTGGTAAAAAAAGTAAAAAAAAAACAAATGCAATGAAAACAGGGTGTCTTTTATTTTGAATTAAGTGCAGATAACAAGTTAATACAATATAATATAAAACTACATAACTATGTACAAATGTTTATGCTAATAATCTGTTTGAATATAGATTTTTTGAAGCAATGTTAGAAAGTGAGTATAAGTCCATCAAGTTTTTTCATCCTTAACACGCTTGACATTGGAATTCTTCCAGATGTGGACTCATGTACAATTTCTTTAGCCATATCACAACAATAGAATTCATATTTGACATATAATATTTTCAATATTGTTTTGAAGAAAAATTAAAGGACCACTGCATGTCCTTCAGGTTGCCCATTGTTCCACAGCTCCTCGCTAGGATTGGGTTATACTTCAAACTGTTGGATTTCCCTTCGGACCCTGAAGATCTCTGCTCTGGAAATTTATTGGTCTTGCAAAGATGTCTCGCTCTTCGGTTCTGAAACCAAACCTGAAAAAAAAAACAGAGGTTGTCAGATGTTAGTTAAAAAAATGTAATATACAATGGAGCAGAAACAAAGTAATATAATAATTTTTCTGCTTTAAGGTTGAATTTTTTTTTTAGTATGGCAGTGATAAGTTAAAGTGAAGGTCCAACCAAAACTTTTTATTAAATTTCAGGAGAGAGCGGGGAAGGATTACATCCTTTGTTGTTTTTTTTTGGGTTATCTGGGGTTCTATTAAGCCATCTATGTCCAAACTATGGCCCTCCAGCTGTTCAGGAACTACAATTCCCATCATGCCTAGTTATGTCGGTGAATGTCAGAGATTTACAATGCCTCATGGAAATTGTAGTCCCTGAACAGTTGGAGGGCCATAGTTTGGATACCCCTGTAAAACTGTCCATACACTTCACGTTCATGCGAAAATTCGTATGAAAATATGTCTGAAAATTGTCAGTACATTTGACAATTTGATAAATATTGTTCAAAAGTAATTAACAATTGAACTAGTTTTTAACATTTAATTTTGGAAGGAATGGACTTCACCAAACGAAAACCATATACATTGTTAGAAATATATTAGTTGGAGAAATATTTTCCATCCTGCTTCGTCGATCTTTATCATCGCTTGAAATTCTACTAGTGTATGGCCAGCTTTAGTGCCGGTTCACACTAGTACGACTTGTCAGGCGACTGGGTCAGCCTGACAAGTCGCGGACCGTCGCGGTCCATTGTGTAGTACAGGAACAGTTCTAATAGGAGCGACACAAGTCCGACTTAGAACAAGGGTCCTGTACTACTACAGGGCGACCTGGAGCGACTTGCATAGACATTCATTTTATGAAGTCCTTGCAAGTCGCGCCGAAGTCGCGGTGCACGCGACTTCACAGGTCGCTCCTGAAGTCGTGCCGCTTCAGTGTGAACCGGCACTTAGAGAAATCTCCCCTTTAATTTCTGTCTCAGTGACAATAGTTCCACCATACAGGAAGTCAAGGAAAATCTCAAACATCATCAAAGACAGAAATAAAAAATACTTTTAGCAGGGTAGGGGAGGGCTAGAAACCAGCTTAGTTTTTTCTCTCTAATGGAATCCCAGATAGCAGTAAAACCTTTCCTCCCCCACTCTATTCAAAACGAAAAAGGAAAAAAATGGGTGTTACTAATGAACATACACTTTAAATTATATATATATATATATATATATATATATATATATATATATATATATATATATATATATTATTTAAAGTGTATGTTCATTATATATGTTCATTATATATATATATAGTGTGAATTGTAAGATTTAAATACATATAAATTTCAAATTGGTGACTCTAATTTAATTTACTAAAGGAGCTAAGCATTTTTACTTTGAAAAATTTCAGCGTGTTCCAAGGGAAGTTTCGCTTAGCTTAGTGAATGCCGGGAAGCTGTGCTCACGTCAATCACCCAACTATGTGCAACCATGCATGAAAAAATTATATATATATATATATATATATTTATTTTTTTTTGCAAATGATTAGATATTGTCTGCAAATTAAATGTTCATGACATTCACTAAGCTAAATGAAACTATCCTTGCAAAGTGAAAATGAATGCTCAATTCCTTTTGTAGATCAGGGTCAGTGTGTGTAGACAACCTGAGATGTTAAGAAAATATATTACCTGTATTCTTGGTTCTGGGATTCCAGTACTATCTGCAATACGGCATCGAGTCACAAAGTCTGGGTATGGATTGAGATCAAACTGATTCTGTAGGTAGGCAGTCTGTTCTTTGTTGTAAACTGTCTTTTTTCTGGACTTGTGAATAGCTTCTGCAGAATTTTTGGTATTATCCATCTCCAATTCACACATCTTTCCTAGTGAGAAAATAAAGTGTAACTAAAACAATCCAAAAAAAAAAATACATTTTCTACAAAGTAATACCTGAAAAGGAAAAGTTAGCAAACAGATACCTTTAACCCTAGCAGATGCCGCAAACTAGTAAAAGAAACAAAAATCTTAAGGGTAAGCAATACACCATATTTTTAGATTTTAATAGTGACTTTTTTTGTTCCTTTTGGTGATAGAATCATGGGAAAAAAGGAATTTTAAGGACTGAGGGTCCAAATATAGAGGTAAAACACCCTTATTTCAGTTATTTTCATAGGGTGTTGCACTTAAAAAATAAACAAATACCATATTTTCCGGCGTATAAGACGACTGGGCGTATAAGACGACCCCCCCTAATTTTCATCTACCGGTAATACTTATACTTAGATTACCTTGGAGATATTATACTCGGCGTATAAGAAGTATAATACTTTTTGAGGTTCAAAAGTAGTCTTAAACGCCAGAAAATACAGTACATAAATAAAATTAGAATGTTTATAAAATTAATGCAAATATCAATGTATTATCTACATTTATTGTTAAATCTTATTTGCTTCAATAAAATGTGTTTGGAAAATAAAAAAGCCAAAGGAGCATTTTCTCCTCATGTCTTTAATGTGTTTAATGTTTTAAACGTGTTTAATGCTCTGCACAATGTATTATCTACATTTGTTGTTAAATCTTATTTGCTTCAATAAAATTTGTTTGGAAAAAAAAAAATGTATGCAAATAAATAAATAAAAAAAAGCTTAAAGCGTATGCCCAGCCCAAACATTTTTTCTTTATTTTAGACAAAAAAATAAAATGGTTTTCTTTATTAGAGTTTTGGATAGCTAGGACCCCTGTTATTTCTACCTGTCCCTGCTTTATGTTTTCAAATACTTCCTTTCTAGTAAAACATTATTAGCAGAACAGGAAGTGAGAGTAAATCCCTCTAATTGAGTCCCAGGTAGCAGCAAAAGCCAGGCATGGCTTCTAATCGTTCCCCACTCTATCCAAAAACTAGAAAAAAAGTTTTGTCTTGGCATACACTTTAAGGCCCTAATGCCACTTGCTTCATTTTTGGTGAAATTAAATGTGGAATACAAAATGTTTCATGAAATCTGAGCAACTATAATTAATGGCCCTAAACCTGAGCATCTGTATGCTGCTTCACACACTAATGGCCTATATTATTGGAATTATTGCAAGCAATTGACATGAATTATGCTTCTGGACTTCAAGAACTACAATTTCAAAAATGTAAAATAATATGTAGTTGTGTCATATTTATTCCCTATTTAAGCATATAAATAAGAATATGATGGAAATACAAGGATTAATAGGCAGAATGAAAATTACTAATACTTACTTTTTAATACTTTTTGGTTTTGATTGCTACTAAGATCTTCTTGTCTGTTCGTGCTTGGGGTAATGTTAGATATTTGTTTATTGAAACTTAGGTTGATGCTTTTGCCATTACCTTCTTCTTGTTGATAACCCAGATAGGAATAGAGTTCTAGCAGAGTCTGCTCTAAAACATTCGAGACCTTATGTGACTCTAAAATATTCATGATGGAAAGAAAGTTTGGCAGCTCTCCAATAGGGAAAGTTGGATAATTCAGATTCCTCAGGGGAGGAGACATTATTGGGTAGTCTTCCTCAAGAGATAGGACAGTGTAGATTATCTGATCAAGTTCTTGGTCCATGTCTGGTTACCCCCAGCTTCTCTTGGTGGAAATAAAATACCAGGCTACCCAAACTAACTTATATTGTCCGAGATGTGTATTGGGGAACAGAGTGGCATCTGCCTTTGATCTGCCCATGAGGTATGAGTGTAAACATTGTACTTTGATCCTTTACAGACCTTTACGCCCACCTCTCTTCTTTATTCTAGGGCTCAAAATATTGTGTTTGATATGTAAATAGCTTGATATTCATTTGTTGGGGAACAACCAGACATTCCTTTATGTTTTGCATAGACCCATTAGTTATGCAGAGACTTTTTATTACCAACCCAATTTTGAACTAAGCAAATGTACACTACCCTATGTATAAAAAATATAATAATTTATAATATAAGTAACTATGGTAAATATAATATACCATCAATATACTTAAGCTTAGTTAATAAATGTAACTATACTTTAATTAATAAATATTGCCCTCTAATGTCTAGTTATACTGCATGCAAAAGTCTCTACAAGAATTTCTAAAAAAATATCAAACCTCACTTTAATACTTATTAATTTAACAACAAATATAAATATGGTGCAATCATAGGAATATGCATTATTTGAAATAAATACAAGAAACAGAGTGGATTATTAACTTTAATATGTTTTATTACCTACAGGACAAAACTATTTTAACAGAAAATTTTAAACAGGCACGTACATTTAATATGTATTTTTATTATCTTCAAAACCAAATGATTCTGATAGTAAATTTAAAAAAAAAACCCACATAAAATTAATATTTGATTTTTATCACCTGCAGAACATAACTATTCTAATATAATATTTTAAAAAGGTACATGAAGTTAACTATATTTTTTATATCACCTGCAGAAAGAAACTATGCTGATGAAAATTTTTATAAAAACTACAAAAAAAATTATTTATTTTTTGATATCATCTGAAGTACAAAACTATTCCAATTTTGTGCATATATTTGCTAAATTAAAAATCAAATATGCTCAGATCTTCTTTGTTTTTTTTTTCACAAGTCAAAAGTTTAAGGCGCCTTTTCACAAATGTTCTTTTTCCTTTTTTTCTTTCAATGTATGGATATGTACAGCTATTTGAAATTTGATGTTATGCAAATTTTTTATTTTGGTATTTATATTTTGCTAGTTATTTTGTTTGGTTTTTTAGAAAACACCCATAAATGCTATACAGTTACTAGCAGATATGGAGATGACAACAAATAAACATTAAAACTCAAATTGCCTAAAATTATAATACATGTTATATGGATATTTTTGGGGCCTTTTGGTGGTAGGATCCTGGAAATGAAGTGATTTTAAAGGTTGAGGGGCCAAATATAGAGATAAACTACCCGTATTTCAGTTAGTTTAAGAGGGTATTGTAACTGTTGTACTTGTGTATGCAGATCTGATGTAAATATATTTAAAAAATAAATAAATGAGTAAATAAAACAAGAGAAAAAAATACAAATATATATATATATATATATATATATATCTATATTAAACACTAATGCAAATAAATCCAAAAAATTTTTTAAAGTGTATGCCCAGACTAAAAATGCTTTCTTCATTTTAAACAAAAAAGATAATGTTTTTTTGGTTTTTTTTAGAGTTTTGGATAGCTAGGGCCCCTGTTATTCCTTCCTGTCCCTGCTTTATGATTTTAAATACTTCCTCTCTAGTAAAACATTATTAACAGAACAGGAAGTGAGAGTAAATCTCTGTAATTGAGTCCCAGGTAGCAGCAAAAGCCAGGCATGGCTTCTAAAATTTCCCGACTACATCCAAAACTTGAAAAAAAAGTTTTGTCTGGGCTTACACTTTAAGGCCTAATGCCACTTGTTTCAGTTTTGGTGATAATAAATGTTGCACACAAAATGTTTCATGAATTCTGAGCAACTATAATTAATGGCCCTAAACCTGAGCATCGGTATGCTGTTTCACACACTAATGGCCTATATTATTGGAATTATTGCAAGCAATTGACATGAATTATGCTTCTGGACTTCAAGAACTACAATTTCAGAAATGTAAAATAATATGTAATTGTGTCTTATTTATTCCCTATTTAAGCATAGAAATAAGAAAATGATGGAAATACAAGTATTAAGGGGCAGAAAGAAAATTGCTAATACTTACTTTTTAATACTCTGTGGTTTTGATCTTCTTGTCTGTTCATGTTTGGGGTAATTTTAGATATTTGTTCATTGAAACTTGGGTTGATGCTTCTGCCTTTACCTTCTTCTTGTTGGTAATCCAGATAGGAATAGAGTTCTAGCAGAGTCTGCTCTAAAACATTTGAGACCTTATGTGGCCCTGAAATATTTATGATGGAAAGAAGATTCGGCAGCTCTCCAATAGGAAAAGTTGGATAATTCAGATTCCTCAGGGGAGGAGACATTATTGGGTAGTCTTCTTCAAGAGATAGGACAGTGTAGATTATCTGATCAAGTTCTTGGTCCATGTCTGATCACCCCCAACTTTTCTTGGTAGAAAAAAAATACCAGGCTACCCAAACTAACTTATATTGTCCAAGATGTGTATTGAGGAACAGAGTGGCATCTGCCTTTGATCTGCCCATGAGGTATGAGTGTAAACAGTGCACTTTGATCCTTTACAGCCTTTTGTACGCCCACCTCTCCTCTGTATTCTAGGGATCAAAATATTGTGTTTGATATGTAAATCGCTTGATATTCATTTGTTGGGGAACAACCAGACATTCCTTTATGTTTTGCATAGACCTGGTAGTTATGCAGAGACTTTTTATTACCAACCCAATTTTGAACTAAGCAAATGTACACTACCCTATGGATTAAAAAAAATGATAATTTATAATATAAGTAACTATAGTAAATATAATATACCATCAATATACTTAAGCTTAGTTAATAAATGTAACTATACTTTAATTAATAAATGTTGCCCTCTAATGTCTAGTTATACTGCATGCAAAAGTCTCTATAAGAATTTCTAAAAAATGTCAAACCTCACTTTAATACTTATTAATTTAAAAACAAATATAAATAGGGTACAATCATAGGAATAAGCATTATTTGAAATAAATACAAGAAACAGAGTGGATTAATAACTTTAATATGTTTTATTACCTACAGGACAAAACTACTTTAACAGAAAATTTTAAACAGGCACGTACATTTAATAGGTATTTTTATTATCTTCAAAACCAAATGATTCTGATAGTAAAATTTAAAAAACCCACATAAAATTAATATTTGATTTTTATCACCTGCAGAACAGAACTATTTTAATATATTATTTTAAAAAGGTACATCGAATTAACTATATTTCTTATTTTACCTGCAGAAGGAAAATATGCTGATAGAAATTTTTTAAAAACCACAAAAAAATGAAATATATTTTTCTTTGACATCTGAAGAACAAAACAATTCCAGTTTTTAAAAAGCACATAATGTGCATACATGTGCTAAATTAAAGATCCAACACGCTCAGGACAAACCTTGATTGTCTATGTTTTTTATCACAAGTCAGAATTTTAAAGCGCCTTTCCACAAATGTACAGCTATTTGAACTTTGATGTTATGCATTTTTTTCATTTGGGTATTTATATATTGCTAGTTATTTTGTTTGGTTTATTAGACACCCATAAATGCTATACAGTTACTAGCAAATATGGAGATGAAAACAAATAAAATTAAAGCTTTGAATACCTAAAATTATAATGTATGTTATACAGATATTTTTTGGGCCTTTTGGTGGTAGGATCCTGGAAAAAAGTGATTTTAAAGGTTTAGGGGCCAAATATGGAGTTAAATCACCCATATTTGAATTAATTTAATAGAGTATTGTAAACTTTTGTATTTGCAATGTGTATGCAGATCTGATGCAAAAATATAAAAAAAAATGAAATTATATATATATATATATATACAAACCCAATTCCAAAAAAGTTAGGACACTGTACAAATTGTGATTAAAAAAGGAATGGACTAATTTACAAATCTCATAAACTTATATTTTATTCACAATATAATATAGATAACATATCAAATGTTGAAAGTGAGACATTTTGAAATGTCATGCCAAATATTGGCTCATTTTGGATTTCATGAGAGCTACACATTCCAAAAAAGTTGGGACAGGTAGCAATAGGAGGCCGGAAAAGTTAAATGTACATATAAGGAACAGCTAGAGGACAAATTTGCAACTTATTAGGTCAATTGGCAACATGATTGGATATAAAAAGGGCCTCTCAGAGTGGCAGTGTCTCTCAGAAATCAAGATGGGCAGAGGATCACCATTTCCCCCAATGCTGCGGCGAAAAATAGTGGAGTAATATCAGAAAGAGGCTTCTCAGAGAAAAATTGCAAAGAGTTTGACGTTATCATCATCTGCAGTGCATAATATCATCCAAAGATTCAGAGAATCTGGAACAATCTCTGTGTGTAAGGCTCAAGGCCGGAAAACCATACTGGATGCCCGTGATCTTTGGGCCCTTAGATGGCACTGCATCACATACAGGAATGCTACTGTAATGGAAATCACAACATGGGCTCAGGAATACTTCCAGAAAACATTGTCGGTGAACACAATCCACCGTGCCATTCGCTGTTGCCGGCTAAAACTCTATAGGCCAAAAAAGAAGCCATATCTAAACATGATCCAGAAGGGTAGGCGTTTTCTCTGGGCCAAGGCTCATTTAAAATGGACTGTGGCAAAGTGGAAAACTGTTCTGTGGTCAGACAAATCAAAATTTGCAGTTCTTTTTGGAAAACTGGGACGCCATGTCATCCGACTAAAGAGGACAAGGACAACCCAAGTTGTTATCAGCGCTCAGTTCAGAAGCCTGCATCTCTGATGGTATGGGGTTGCATGAGTGCGTGTGGCATGGGCAGCTTACACATCTGGAAAGGCACCATCAATGCTGAAAGGTATATCCAAGTTCTAGAACAACATATGCTCCCATCCAGACGTCGTCTCTTTCAGGGAAGACCTTGCATTTTCCAACATGACAATGCCAGACCACTACTACATCATGGCTGCGTAGAAGAAGGATCCGGGTACTGAAATGGCCAGCCTGCAGTCCAGATCTTTCACCCATAGAAAACATTTGGCGCATCATAAAGAGGAAGATGCGACAAAGAAGACCTAAGACAGTTGAACAACTAAAAACCTGTATTAGACAAGAATGGGAGAACATTCCTATTCCTAAACTTGACCAACTTGTCTCCTCAGTCCCCAGACATTTGCAGAATGTTATAAAAAGAAGAGGGGATGCCATACAGTGGTAAACATGGCCTTGTTCCAACTTTTTTGAGATGTGTTGATGCCATGAAATTTAAATATGTTTCTTCATTTTAGAGAAAAATTAAAATGGTTTTCTTTAATACAGTTTTGGAAAGTTAGGACCCCTGTCATTTCTATTTGTGCCTGCCCTATCTTTTCAATTACTTCCTATCTAGTAAAACATTATTAGCAGAACAGGAAGTGAGAGTAAATCTCTCTAATTGAGCCCCAGGTAGCAGCAAAAGCCAGGCATGACTTCTAATCCTTCCCCACTCTATCCAAAACCAGAAAAAATAAGTTTGTATGCTGTTTCACACACAATAAGTGTGGCCTATATTATTGATAATTTTGCAAGCAATTAACATAAATTATACTTGTGGACTTCAAGACTACAATTTCAGGAATGTAAAATGCCATTGTGTCATATTTATGCCCAATTTATGCTAACAAATAGGAACAGGAATAGGAAATAAGAGGAATAAGAAAATTTGCTAATACTTACTTTTTTATTGTTTTGTGGTTTTCGTTGTCATTGAGATCTTCTTGGCTGTTCATCCTTGGGGTCATTTTAGATATTTGTTCATTGAAACTTGGGGGTGATGCTTTTGCCATTACCTTCTTCACGTTGGTAAACCAGAAAGGAGTTCTAGCAGAGTCTGCTCTGAAGCATTCAAGACCTTATGTGGCCCTATAATATTTATGATGGAAAGAAGGTTCGTCAGCTTACCAATGGGGCAAGTTGTATAATTCAGATTCCTCAGGGGAGGCGACATTATTGGGTTGTCTTCTTCAAGAGATAGGACAGTGCAGATTATGTGATCTAGTTTTGGGTCCATGTCAGATAACCCCAAGTTTCTCTTGGTGAAGTACCAGGCTACCAAAACTAACTTAGATCATCCAAGATGTGTATTGGGGAACAGAGTGGAATCTTCTTTTGATCTGCCCATGAGGTATGAGTGTCAATATTGTACTTTGATCCCTTACAGATTTTCACGCCCCACCTCTCCTCTATATTGTAGGTATCAAAATCTTGTATTTGATATGTAAATAGCTTGATATTTGGGGATCAATCAGACCTTCTTTTATGTTTTGCATAGACCTGTTAGTTATGCAGAGAGTACACTACCCTATGGATAAAAAAAAATAAATGATAAAATAACTATGGAAAATATAATTTACCATCAATTTACTTAAGCTTAGTTAATAAATGTAACCACTGTTTGTTTTAAAATATTGCCCTCTAATGTCTAGTTCTATGCAAAAATCTCTCTAAGGATTTCTAACAAATGTCAAACCTCACTTTAATACTTTATTTATTTGAATACAAATAGAAATATGCCACAACCATAGGAATATGCTTTATTTGAAATCAATACAAGAAACAGAGTGGAATAATAACTCATATTTTATATCATCTGCAGAACAAAACTATTCTATTAGAAAATTCAAAAAAAGGCACAAACATTTATTATGTATTTTTTTTTTATCATCTGAAGAACCAAACAATTTTGATAAAAAATGTAGAAAACTGTGCACATAAAATTATGATTTTTCTTTCATCCACAGACTATATATAATAAAAGGTTTTACCAAGGTACATAAAATTAACTGCATGATTTTTATATTACCCGAGGAATGAAACTATGCTGATATGTAAGCACATAATGTGTATATATGTGATAAATGAAAAATCAAACATGTTCGGGAGAAACATAGATCTTCTATGTTCAATGAGTGTACACATGGTCCTCCTCCTAAGAGGGAGGACCCTTACCCTGATCCCCCGGGATGTAAGGCTCCTAACAGGGACTGAGGTACTCACTGGCCCACCTGGCTGAAACCAGGAGGACCCCATTCTCTGGGAGGTCTGCCGAAACAGACCAACGTCAAGTGCTAGGTGGGGCTCCCCCAAAGGGAGACCTCATGAGAGAGGGAGGACCAGACCATAAGACCATGTACCCCTCCCCTCCCAAGACTTTCAAGGAAGGCCCGAGGACCAACACCCTACTAATCAGAGTAAGAAAGTGCACAGTGCAAGTGACAAAAACACACTTATACAAATAGGGAAAGGGAAGTGAAGTGCTTAATGCCAAAGTGCAATTTCATGACTGGCCCTTTGGCCAAGAAAAAAAACTTCCTCTGGTCCTAACCAAAAGGCCCGGCCCTAGAGGCAGGTGTGAAAAAAGTGTGTACATGGTGCAGTGACCTTGGTGCCAGAAAAACTCAAGATGAGCATCCCCACCTGTGAGATTTACGGCACCTCTGGGCTGCCACCCCCAGGGGCACATACACCACAGGCATCTTTCACAGCCCAGCCTTCCACCAGACCAGTGCCTCTCCATCCCTACTAGGAAGGTATGAAAGCTTAGAGAGCTTAGGTAGAGCCTTACTTACAACTGAGGACAAGCCTTGTGCACAAGGCCAAATTCAACCCAGGAGGAAAAAGGCATTCCCACCGCCCCCAACATTCCCACCTAATTACATCAAGGAAATACTAACTGACTCCCCAATTGCAAAAGGAAGTCAGGGTTCTTTCCCTAACAACTGATAAGAACAAAAAGAGCCAGTTTATTGTCCTTCAAGTTTTAGTGGGGTTGGACTGTGGCCAGTGGGAGTGGAAATTTTCCTGGCATTAGTGGAAATAAACCACTACATTTGGTATTAGTGGGAATAAACAGCTCCCCATGGTTGGTATTATGGGAAAGAATAGTGCCCCGTTGTTGGTGTCAGTGGGAGAAATGGTGACCCATTGTTGATGTCACTTGGCAGAATAGTGTCTCGTATCAGTGGGAGGAATAGTGCGCCAAGGGCCAGAAAAAAAGTCAAGCAAAGAACTACATCTGGCCCCCGGGCCACAGTTTAGAGACCACTGCCCTAAACAAGCAGTTTTGTAAATTCATTTAATTCAGTTCACAGTAAGTAATTCAACGAAAAATAAAAAACTTTTAAGTATTTGAAGAGCCAGAACTTTTTTTCCAAAAACATTTTGTATAGTGGAGGAAATGTTACAACCCCTGACAGATTTGTATTCCTGTCTATGTCCCCGCTGGTGAGAAACGCCCTCTCAATTTGATCTGATTATTGCCTTTTTAGTGTAGAAAGTGATGGAAAATATAACGTCTTTGACTTGTAACAGAAACAGAAAGTGAAAGGAAATCTTCTAATTAAGACGCCTTTTCTGGTGACATCTGGAAACAACTTCAATTCTCATACCTGTATACCCATTATGGACCAGAGCAATTTTTACACTTCCATTATGGGCCTGTTTTTTTGGTCATAACCGTGTATTAGGAAACAAAGTAAATCATACATTGACGTTGATTTACTAAAGAAGTATAGGCTGTTCACTTAGCAAAATTAATGTTCACATTGCAAGGGAACTTTCAGGTAACTTAGTAAATGATGCGATGGCGTGCCCACTTTCATAATCCAGTCAGGTTCAAGAAAAAATCCTGTTGTTTTTTAGTATATTTATATATTTTTTATATATTTTATTATTTTATTTTTTATTTTATATATATATTTTATATATTTTAAATTTTAGTATATATTCGTTTTTGTATTTTCCTTGCATATGAATGGGATATCTGAAAAGATAATTTTCACCACATTCACTAAGCTAACTGAAAATTCCTTTGCAAAACTAACATACTCTACTACCTTAAGAAATCAACCACTATAGTTTTTTTAGGGACAAAGTAGGCATTTTTTTGGCAATATGGTCTTGCAAATATTATTTTGTTTTCTATCCAATCTATAGGAAAAAAATGTAAGGAGTAAGATGTAAGAGATGCATCCAAAGAACTTTGTTTATATTTTAGGATAAATCCCATACATTCAAAATCCTTGAGTAGTTGATACAGGATATTACCTTGATTTGGGAGAATCCCCTTTAACTTCCTGTTGTGTCTCTAAGACAGGAAGTAAGGGGAAATCTCCCAGCAGGGCACAGACAAGAAAATAAAAAAATAGTGTTTCAACCCATTCCCTGCTCTAATCAAGTAAAAAAGTTTACTTTGATTTCTTACATTTGTTTTTATATATTATTATATTACTATGTTTATAATATTATCACACATATGTTTGGTAACAAAAATGTTCAATTAGGGCATTAATTCATTTTTAAATGTTTAATTAGGGAATTAATTCATTTTCACCTAGTAACAAAATTCCTGTCCCAGAATGACAACAGTCATTCAGCCTACTGTATCTCTGGAGGAGCAGTGTTGTCATCCTAGATTGTGTTAGAACCTCAAAACCTGCCCTCATTTCTTAGCGGTGGAAGGGGTGGGAGGTTCTGTAGTCCACAGAAGAGAATATTATTTGGGATTTGGAAACCGCTAGGGTAGTGTGTGTTGGGAAGGCAGGTTGCAAATTAAAAGCACCTACAATTACTACTTTTTTTGTAGAAAGAAGGTTTCTTTTAACCAAACACCTTTATTTCTAACTTCTAGGAGTTGACAATTTCCAAATTCTGAAAGAGCCTGTTTTTTTCAAAATCACCTTGTTGTCTTAGATGATTATCTTTCCTTCCACCATGGGTGGAACAGGTTTGTTATACCAAATTCAATTGATGGATTAACTTGGGTACAATCAGCTTGCCCATATATGGATCGAATTTTGTCCGGTCCCTGTAGAACCAGCCTAATTTTGATCTATGTACGCCAGGTTTTAGTCTTGGAATCTGAAGATGTATTTTTAGAGTTAACTAGAAGGTTTTTTTGTTTTTGTTTTTTTTTTTGGAAAAAGGAGAGAGATTTTTCTACAAAAGACTTCGGAGTTTTATTCCTTGGAGATGACTATCTATATGCAAAATCAGTATAATAAAAGCTCTGATCTTTGTGGAGAAAAAGAATCCTGTTTTGAGAATAACCTTTCTGTTAAATGCAAAATGTAATTGTTGAACTAAATACCATTTTTTAATTTTATATTATGCAACATAAAAACATATTTTGACCCTTCTCTGCAACTGTTTCAAAAAGTAACCAAGCTTTAAGATAATTAAAAAAACAGACAACACTTTTTACTAAATAATAAGAAAATATTTTATTAGAAGAATAAACTAAGTGCATGTAACAATATATCATTATTTCAATCATCATAGCTTTCAATCATATGCTAAATTAAAATAACATATAATAAGTCCTTGACATGGATTTGAAGCAACATTTACAGCATCCACGTGTTTCCTGGAATCTGGAAATGTCCATTGATTTGTACATTTTGGTATTCATTCTGAAAAATGCTGGAACGTTCTTCTGGAGTTGAGAAGTGTCTGCCTTGTATGTTTTGAGATTTCTTTTGTTTTATGAGATGTCTTGCTCGTCGGTTCTGGAACCAAATCTGTAACAGGTAAAAATGAATCACCATTAATCATCTATATATTCTACTCTTAATACAGTAAGCAACACCAAAAGGGACACATATAACTAGGGAATGTTTGGAATGTGGTAGCCGCATTTGTTTTCATTTTTCAGGACATTTTTTTTTTATGTTCAGTTGCTGATTTTGCCAGTGACACAATTCCCATCCTAAGGTGTCAATGCTCACTCACTGTACTGTTTCTATGGGGTAGCAGCATTGTCACCCTAGGACAGGAATTGTGTTAGGACTACAGAACATCTCTCTCTCCTCTTATCTGCATAGTATAGTTGGGTGGTGTGCTCTACTTCACAGGCGTGACGTATACAGTGCTGATAATGTTTGGGGTTTCATTGTGGAGTTATCAGGACACTACAGGAAGTTAAGTGATCACTGAATTTCTGGCAGGATCAACAAGCATGTCATATAATGGTGTTTGAAAGACAGGTCATTGTGAAATGTGAATTTATTGGAGGAAATTATTGAATATATATATATATTTTTTTTTAGTTAGCCCACATTTACCCTTTAAACAAAAAAGCTCCTCCTTTTTTTACAACTCTCTTTGATACAGCAGAGGAACCCTCTTTGTGGTATTATTTACACTACTTGAAAGACTGAATCATGACATTCAAAAATTCTCACACCAAACCCTTTTTTCAATTGTCAAACCACAATTCCAGATCTCTCCAAAATGTGGCAGCGGGGATGAAATCTGGAATTTCAGATCCCATTATTATAATATATAGTGGCTCCAGGAGAACCAGATGTGTTAGTCCCCATACACATTAGTCCGACTTGTAAGGCGACTTGGTCAGCCTGACAAGTCACGCACCGTCGCGTCCCATAGTGTAGTACAGGAATGGTTCTAATAGGAGCGACACAAGTTGCTCCGACTTCGAAAAAGGGTCCTGTACTACTTCGGAGCGACTTGCATAGACATTCATTTTATGAAGTCCGTGCAAGTCGTGCCGAAGTCGCGGTGCACGTGACTTCACAGGTCCCCCCTAAGTCGGATCGCCGTAGTGTGAACCGAGTCTAACTGTGCAATGGCAGTGTTAGTTAATCTACACTAAAACACATTTAAGAAAAACATAAGACAAAAAAGTTACAATACAGTAAAGTTTAAAATAGCATAATATACAACAAATGAATATTCAGTAAGAACAAAATTGTGGTAAAAATTATTTTCTAACCTGTATTTTAGGTTCTGAAATCCCGGTTATCTTGGCAATACGACATCTTTTTGTGAAGTTTGGATAGGGGTTACGAGCAAATTCATTCATCAGGAAGACGGTCTGCTCATTTGTGTAGTTTGTCCTCTTTATGCATCTTTTGTATGTGTTGGTGTTCTGGTATTCTTCAATCTTGTCTCTGAGTTGCTTGTATTGATCATTCCTGTCTACTTCCAACTTACCTAGAAACAAGCACAATGAGATGTTTTAAAACTATGAAGGTACGATATTTGGCAAAAAATGTACACTTAACATTTTGAAACTACAAAAAAAAGAAATTACATATATTATGCAATCACTTACTAGCATTAGCACAACAGTTTCTGTTTTTTTTTTTTTTTTAATTCTCCCTATAACCTACATTTATTACTTCTAAAAAAAAGGAGGTCTGTATGTACTCATGATGGATGGTGCTTGACAGAGGTTAGAACAACCTGCTCAGTGCCTATACACCTTCACAATGTAAATGAGCCTATACAGAGAGAATATTATGTGGTAAATACTGAATTATAAAGAAAAAAAATGTGTGGCTTACAATTACATTTTTCAGAACATTAAATTTTTTTTTTTTTTTTAAAGATTAAGTCAAATATCATGGGGAAGAAACACAACGCCACTCTGAGTGCAGTAACTTGAGGTTTATTTGCTAAAATCAATGGAACAAAGGGTACTCACAATATGGATAAAATAAAGGGCTCATGATAATCATTCCGGTCGGATCAGGATGGCTCGAGCGGTGACGGTTGCCAAGCTGTGAGCGGTAGCTAATCGCTCTTCCTGGTTCCGAGGACACACAGAAGCCACACCGTCGTCACTTCCGGTAGCGTGATGACGTCAGGGCGCCGGCGACGCGTCCTCGGAGCATTGATTTTAGCAAATAAACTTCAAGTTACTGCACTCAGAGTGGCGCTTGTGTTTCTTCCCCAGTTGGCTCCAAGCATTCTTCTAACTTGTCACTTAAGCTGCCTCAAGAGTGTCCCTTGGGATTTTTTACGGACTCCCCTTTTTATGGACCTTTTATCAACTTTTCATATATGGAACTATAATTGGATTTATATATGGACGTATCTATTATTTCTTTAATTTATTGACAACCTTTTTGGTCTTGTGTATAGTGCTACTTGTGAAGCCCTTGGTGAAACTGCATTACCCATTGTGCGCCAGCTGTTTTTGTTTTTTAAGTCAAATATCATGACAAGTGGATTTAAGAACTATAAAAAAAAACAATAAAAACTCAAACTGATAAACAGTATAGCTCAATTATGTTCTATTATAAATGGAAGTATAACTGGATCAGACAGACAGACAGACAGACAGACAGACAGACAGACAGACAGACAGACAGACAGATAGATAGATAGATAGATAGATAGATAGATAGATAGATAGATAGATAGATAGATAGATAGATAGATAGATAGATAGATAGATATACTTACGTTTTAATGGATTCTGATTAATGGTGTTCTTATATGGAAGTTCCTTAGGGATTACGGACTTTTTGGCCCATGCTTCTTCTTGGATTCCGAAGAGTGTGTACATTTCCAGCATCTTTTGTTGTATGATGGAGTTTTGTAGATCTGTTTGGATTTGTGTAGCTAAGAAATCATCAGGTGCTATGCATAGGGTGCTAGGAAAATGGCCCTGGAACCTCAGGGGAGGAGACATTGTAGGATAGTCTTCTTCTAGAGAAAGCACAGTGCAGAGAACTTGGTCCAGCTCAGTATCCATGTCTGCTCACCTTACTTAATTCTGTTGGAATGAGGGACTGGGGTCCTCAGACAACTTTTATTCCCAAAGAAATGTGGAATGGACCTGGGCCAGTGTTGAGGTGTAAACCCACTCAGTCCTTTGAAGTTTCTGTAAAGAGGAACTGTATCCTTTGATCCTATTTGGGTGCCTCACCCTAAAGATGCCTACTTACAACTCAGGACCTGGAATTATTATGTAAATATGTGTGTGTATTGGAAGTCAGGTTTGATGTCCCCCTTCTGTATGAGTTGTCACCTCAGCTGTAAGTTATCCATCACACAGTAGCATTTAACCAACAATATTTTAAAAGCCAAAACATTATATACAGTAGTCCATAATGTTTTTTTTTTGACATAATATATATTTTTTTATTGTTTTATATAAACAACATTTCATAATAACAAATTAAATATAGTGTTTGTAGCAATTCAATTATTTAGAATAAAATAGTTAAGTTGAAAAAAAAAATTAATGTTTACTTTTCTTAGCTAGTACTGTATTTATGTGAGACAGAAATCAAATGAAAATTAAGTTAGCCAATGAAAATTAGTTAGTTTTAGTAGTGTGCTCCATTAAATTTTCATTGGAAATCATGAAATGTGCAATTTAAAGTGATATTAAATATGTCAGGTTTACCTGATGTTCATGATGCTGTCTGCAACTAAGATTGTGCCCATGCTGTCATTTTTGTTCATGAATGAAAATCTTTCAATAAAATTTGGTGGAAATGAAATAATCTTGCTGTTTTAGACCCAGATGAAAATCCAATATGTAATTGTTTAACTAAATACTATTTCCTAATTTTATAGAAGATACAATGCAATATAAAAACTTTTTTTTTGACACTTTCGTGCAATTCTTTCAAAAAGTAACAACATTTTTAAGATGATTTGTAAAATAAAAAAGACAGCACAACGCCCAATTTCAAATTATTAGTATTTTATTATTTTAAACTAAGTGCATACCACAATATATCATTAGTTAGGTCATCATAGCTTTGTGTCACATACTAAAATTAAAAAACATCAAAGTCAAGCCCTTGACATGGAATTAAAGCTGCATTTACAGCATCCACATGTTTCCTGGGATCTGGAAATGTCCATCGATTTGTAAATTCTAGTATTGCTTATGAAAAATGTTGGGAAGATATCTGGATCTTGAGAACTCTTTACCCTGAATGTTTTGGGATTTCATATCTTTTAAAAGATCTCTCAAAATGTCTCTTTCAATAAAATATTATGGAAACAAAAAATCTTGCTGTTTTAGATTCAGAAAAAATTCCAATATGTATTTGTTGAACTAATTACTATTTTTCTAATTTCATAGGAGATAGTATGCAATATAAAAACATATTTTTTGACACTTACGTGCGACTGTTTCAAAAAGTAACAAAACTTTTAGGATAATATATAAAATAATAAGGATTGCACAACGCCCCATTTTAAATTATGAGAAAATATTTTATTATTAAAGAAACTAAGTGCATAATACAATATATCATTCATTAAATCATCATAGCTTTTTAACTATCACATACTAAAATAAAATAACACAAAATAAGTCCTTGGCATAGATTTGAAGCCGCTTTTACATGCTCCACGTGTATCCTGGGATCTGGAAATGTCCATTGATTTGTAGATCCTGGTATTGTGTCTGAAAAATGTTAGGAAGGTCTCCGGAAGTTGAGAACTGACTACCCTGAATGCATTGGGATTTCACATTTTTTGAGAGATGTCTTGCTCTTCTGTTCTGGAACCAAACCTGCAACACGTAAAAATAAATTCGCATTATTCATCTATATACTGTAATGCATACAAAGTTAATGTATGTTGTATAAAAAGTTATCACCAGAGGGATAAAAAGTGACTAGGGGGGATACTTGAATTGTGGGGACTGCATTCATTTTCATTTTTCAGGACATTTTTTTTTATGTTCACCCGGTGATCCAGCCAATAACACCCTTCCTGTCATAGGGTGATAACACTGAACACTGTACATTAACTTAGGAAGAACAGTGTTGTCACCTTAAGAAAAGAACTGTGTTATAACTACAAAACACCTCCCCCACTCCTTGTCTGCATAACACAGGTGGGATGTGTTCTGTCATTTACAGACATGGACTGTGCAGGGTTGATAACAATGGTTAAGATTTCAGTGCAAATTTAGTATCTCACTACAGGAAGCTAAGTGATCACCGGATTTTTAGCAGGACCAACAACATTTTTTAAGAGAGAATTTTGAAAGGTATATTGCAGAAAATAACTGAATATATTTTATGCTTTGCCCACATACACAACTCTCTTTGATACAGCAGATGACCCAACTTTATGCTGTTTTGTACAATACTTGAATGAATTAAGGATCACAGACATACACAACTTCTCACACAGAACTGTTTTCTCAGTTGTCAGGCCACAATTCCGGATTTCACCAAAAGGTGGCAGCGGGGATGAAATCTAGAATTACCGATCCTACTCTATAAAATGCAGTGACTTGAGGAGAACCAAATGTGTTACTGCACAGGGCAATGTTATTTAATTCCCATTAAACAAATATACAACATAAAGTTAAGTGATTGTGCTGTAAAGTGTAAAATTGTGTAATATACAACAACTTAGAAAATTAAATAAACCATTTTGTTAGAAAAGGAAACTGATTTTTACCTGTATTCTAGGTTCAGAAACCCCGGTTATCTTGGCAATACGACATCTCTTTGTGAAGTTTGGATAGGGGTTACGATCAAACTCATTCATCAGGAAGGTGGTCTGCTCCTTGCTGAAGTTTGTCCTCTTTCTACATTGTGGTTTGGAGTTGCTGTTCTGGAAATCCTCCAAATTGACTCGGAATTGCTTGCTTCCTTCAATCTCATCTTCTTCCAACCTTCCTAGAAATAAGCACATTGAGATTTAAATATCATGAAAACTTGATTTAGGAGATAGAAATAATAATAATAATAAAATAATAATACAATGCGATAATACAATAATACCAATTTTAGAAATTTAAACTGATAAATACATTGACAACTTAATAATTTACTATTATAAATATTTTCCTTAGAAAATGCAAGAGTTTAAATTGATATACTTTTGGCAAAATAGAATATTGCATTTAATATAATCATTATTTTTAAAATGGGATTTAAAAAAAATAAAAACAAAACAAGGAATGTTCAAATTTGTCTAAAGCTGTCCAAATAAAACTAAACTTATTAACAAAATGTAAAATTTAAACTGATAAACACATTGACAACTCAAAAATTTACTATTATAAATATTTTCCTTAGAGAAATATAACTGGATCAAGACAAAGAGGTGGATAGATAGATAGATAGATAGATAGATAGATAGATAGATAGATAGATAGATAGATAGATAGATAGATAGATAGATAGATAGATAGATAGATAGATAGATAGATACTTACTTTTGAATGGATTCTGATTATTGGTGTCCTTATATGCAGGCTCCTTGGGGATTATGGATTTTTTGGCCCATGCCTCTTGTTTGAGCCCCAAGAGGGTATAAATTTCCAGCAGCTTTTGTTGTAGGTTGGTGGAGTTTTGAAGATCAGTTTCTCTTTCTGTAAGTAAGAAACCATCAGGAGAGATGCATGGAGTGCTAGTGAAGTTATCCTGGAACCTCATGGGAGGAGACATTGTAGGATAGTCTTCTTCTAGGGAAATCACAGTGCAGAGAACTTGGTCCAGCTCAGTATCCATGTCTGCTCACCTGTTGGAGTGAGTGGCTGGAGGTCCTTAGACAACTTTTATCCCTGGAGAAATGTGGAATGGACCTGGACCAGCATTGGGGTAGAAACCCAAAGTCCTTTGAAGTCTCTGAGGAACTATATCCTTTGATCCTTCTCAGACACCTGCCTTATTACAGCTTGGTGTTACCAGTGTAGTAATTATTATGTAAATACGTGTATTGGAAGTCAGGCTTGATGTTCCCCTACTGTTGTTATCCATCACGCTTAGGAAATTATGTATGCATGAATTCCCCATTTGAGAATTCCAAACAAAACTATATTTTCCTTCTTTTATATATATATATTTTAATTACATACTATATATATATATATATATATATATATATATATATATATATATATATATATATATATATATATATATATATATATACAGTAGATATGTATGTGTCTTAGTAGATATCATTGTATGATATTTTTAAGTACATACAGTTGACCAAAAATAATAAGAGATACAAGAAATTATTTGAAAATAATTAACATTTTCAGTTTTTGTATATGTTTAATATACAACTATAACTAAGAATATTAACAAGTATTAATAAAAGTGATGATAAAAAAGTAAAATCATCATAATCATAAGTTCATTGTAAAGAATAATGATTCCTTGTTTATGTGTGGCACTTATTATCAAGCTGCTCACAGTCACTAGAGAAGGAAAGTTTTTACTGTAGGGTTACTGTAAAATAATATTATAATAGAGATGAAATATACAAAAAATAGCAAGAATAATGGAACATTGATGAAAAGTATATGAGATAGAAATGAGATACTGTATATAGATATGAGATAGATGCATGGGCTCTTATGAGAAAGAAAGAATGAAAGATAGACTAACTGATAGATAGATAGATAGATAGATAGATAGATAGATAGATAGATAGATAGATAGATAGATAGATAGATAGATAGATAGATAGATAGATAGATAGATAGATAGATAGATAGATAGATAGACTAACAGGATGGTAGATGAGTGGTAGATATGAAAATGAAATTATATTACTTTTAATAGATACTTTTTAATGGATTCTGATTAATGGTGTCCTTATATGCAGGCTCAGTTTCTCTTTCTGTAGGTACCACTCTGGTTATTTCCTATCTGGATATGTACAGCATCAATATATTTATTTGTTAGAACCAATTTGTGCTTATTAACCTAGAACACATAGTCTCCTCATTGGGAGGCCCATGGAAGTTAGTGGCAAGGGATGTGCTTTGATGTGATGACAATAGGTAATAATGAGCATTGGTCAATGGCTGTCAACCCTAACTGCTCCAAATTCTAAATTCAAAAATGCATTAAAAACACAAAGAAATACAGGTCAATGCACAAAGGAAACACACATTGATGCATTACAATGCACCTCCCCAGCACTACATAAAAATGCACCTCTATACACATATAAAGATCTAAATGGGTCCTTAATGTTTTGTTGAGTTGAGAAAATTAGGTCTGAAATAGCCCGGCTGGTTTTGATGGTTTCCACAATGTAGAGGCGTGTCCGGTGTGTATATGGATTGGAGGTCATTATCAGGCTTTTGCTACCCTTTGAAAATGGAGATCAATGATACCAGGCTGGGACAATAGTGACTAGGTTATTAGAGTGTCACCTCCTAACGATGTGTGTCTGCTCCAGCCCCATGGTGTCCTAATGATTTCCACTTGTGGATTCTAATGCATCTATAATGCCCATTAAACCTAAATGGTAGGTAATCATTTGTTTCTTCTAAATAATCAAAATATTGAGCACAGCCAATGTTATTTGTACTGAAACTGTACCTTGTAAAATAACATCAGATAATATCTCTCCATTTAATAATTGATCTCATACCTATTGCTCATCTATCTATATATCACATTATTTATTTTATATATACATTATATTAAATAAATATCACATATTTTATTTAATATTTATTCTATCCATCTTTTTATATCGTATCTACTTCATTATTCACCTCTCTCTATTAATCAAATCTATCTATCTATCTATCTATCTATCTATCTATCTATCTATCTATCTATCTATCACAATATTTTATCTATTCTACTCTTATCTTCTAATTATTTATATATCTATCAAATCTCACATTAATCTGTGCATTTATTCCATATTATATATATATATATATATATATTAATTTTCATATCACGTATCTACTGTCCTGTTAGTCTATCTATCTATCTATCTATCTATCTATCTATCTATCTATCTATCTATCTATCTATCTATCTATCTCATATGAACCCATGCATATATCTCATATCTACCTCTCAGCTGTGTCTTGAATATTTCTTCTCTGTCTAATTATTCTATCTATCTATCTATCTATCTATCTATCTATCTATCTATCTATCTATCTATCTATCTATCTATCTATCTATCTATCTATCTATCTATCTATCTATACGTCGCAATATTTATCTATTCAACTCTTATCTTCTAATGATTTATATATCTAAAAAAATCTCACATTAATCTGTGCATTTATCCCATATATATATATATATAATTTCATTTTCATATCTACCATTCATCTTTATTCCTATTAGTCTATCTATTCTATCTATCTATCTATCTATCTATCTATCTATCTATCTATCTATCTATCTATCTATCTATCTATCTATCTATCTATCTATCTATCTATCTATCTATCTCTCTCATCTATCTGCATGTCGCAATATTTTATCTATTCAACTCTTATCTTCCAATTATTTAAATATCTATCAAATCTCACATTAATCTGTGCATTTATCCCAAATTATTTATATAACTTCATTTAACTATCTACCACTCATCTGCCTTCCTATTAGTCTATCTATTCTACAGCATCTATCTATCTATCTATCTATCTATCTATCTATCTATCTATCTATCTATCTCATATGAACCCATGCACATATCTCATATCAACCTCTCAGCTGTGTCTTGAATATTTCTTCTCTGTCTAATTATTCTATCTATCTATCTATCTATCTATCTATCTATCTATCTATCTATCTATCTATCTATCTATCTATCTATCTATCTATCTATCTGCATGTCGCAATATTTTATCTATTCAACTCTTATCTTCCAATTATTTATATATCTATCAAATCTTACATTAATCTGTGCATTTATCCCAAATTATTTATATAATTTCATTTAAATATCTACCACTCATCTGCCTTCCTATTAGTCTATCTATTCTACAGTATCTATCTATCTATCTATCTATCTATCTATCTATCTATCTATCTATCTATCTATCTATCTATCTATCTATCTATCTATCTATCTCATTATTTTTTTTTTCCATCTTCCTGTCTCAAATCTAGAGATTGTTTTAATTATTCTAAGTGGTTGTTGTATTCTAAAAAAATGCAAGAGTTGAAATTGATACACTTTTTGCAAAATAGAGTATTTTATTTAATATTATCACCATTTTTAAAATGTGATTTAAAAAAAATAAATAAAACAAGGGATGTTCATATTTCCTAAAGCTTTCCAAATAAAACAAAACATATTAACAAAATAATTTAGAATTAGGAATAAAATAATACACTTTGGGTGGTGTGGAAGGTTATACTAAGGCATTGCCTTGATAATGTTTTCCTTTGAATTTCAACCAAAGATGTGGATTACATGTATTTGAAGTGTGTAGCAGTTTCACTGAGTTTCTTTTGATATTAAAGGACTCCTTGTGTTTACACTATGCAATCTACTAATACATTTCTTGCTCTGGTCCAAATGACGTGTGAACAGGGAGACAGTTTTGGAGGGGATCAAGGATAAGAGGTTGCATGGCTGGTCTCCCCTCTGAATATATAAAGAGTTTTGACTATGATCAAACATTTTGAGAGAAGACTCAGAAGAGCCAACATGGAAAATGACCCAGAGCTGGAACAGGTGATTTGTAATGCTCTTTCCCTACAAGATGACTATCCTGACCTTTATCTGCCCACTAAGTCAGTGGGCAGCTCTGGGACTTTACCTTCAGATGTGGAATTACAATTGCCTTTGAAGGGCCCAAATATCCTTCAGAACACCCTAGTAGAGCTTTATTCAATTCTTGGGATCCCACAAGAAACCCAGAAAAGTGGCACCATTGTTACTGTCAAGCAAGAGGAGCCCACGACAACCACGTGCATCCAGAATCAGCTTAATTTCACAAGTCAAAACACAACTGGGCATAAAAGTAAGTTCTATATTTTATGAATATGTATTTTTTAAGAGTATATAATCGCTAATCGCTTGATAAAAACTATTTAGAATACTTTATAGGAATAGACCAGATAAAACAGTTGGAGTTCACTTTGCAAGAGAAATTTTCCAGAGTTTAGTGAAGTGAAGTGAAGTTCTGCTGACTTCTATCGTCTTATTATGTGCAATCAAAATTATTATTTTTTTAATTTTCCTTGCATGTAATTGGGTATTCTTGCAATGTGAAACTTAAACACATTCACTGAGCTCTGGAGAAAATTCCCTTGCCAAGTGAACAGCATATTGGCCTTTCGTAAATGAATCCCTGCCTGATTTTTAGTCAGGGTCCCTATTAGGTGAGTTTACCCTTACTTTCTTTCAGGACAGGAAGTGATGAGAAATTCCTCCAATAGGAACAGAAACAAAAATTATTTTTTGTAGAGTGGTTTAGGGTTAGACTATCTTTTTACTGCCACCTGTCTCTTTCTGTCCAACTGACAATGGCTCCCCTAATCTATCTAATAAGTGTGACTGAGACAGCGGGCCATACATTAAACAATTTTCTTATTCAATTTCCTTTAGATTTACCTTTAACTATGTAGTGCAAGGGCCTAGCTGAGTGCATACAAACTAAAACTGTTTAAGTTTGACCTCATATTATATGGTTTTGGTAAGTCTAAAGGAAAACTGTACAAGAAGATGGTATAATGTATGGGCAGCCTAAAAACATCTCATCAGTAGGGCAACAGTCAAAAATATAACAGAGATTTTGACTTTTCCAAAATCTAAACCTAAAAAAAAAAAAAAAAAAAAATTATTAGGGTTTGGTTATAACCCTTACAAATAAAGTTATATCATCATGGATATTATACCATGCTAAAATCTAGATGTTCTATTACTTAGAATTCATTAAACTTCAAAAATCAGTTTCAACACTCAAATGTGATTTATATAGCTTGGACAAAAAATAAAGATGTATTTTATGTATGGACCTGCACAAAATGTAAAAATCCCACAATTGTAATGGCATTGTTTTCCGTAGAATACTGTAAGTTAAATATTCCAAAAAAATTCTCATTTTCTCCCCCTATTGTAACTCTGTAGCACATTGTACAAAGTGCAAAAAAAAAAAAAAAAAACCCAGAATGGACCTTTACAAAATGTAAAAATCCCACAATTCTGATGTCATGGTTTTTTATTAAATATTTTACTAATATTTATAAATGTTTTTTTTTTCCTTCCCGTATTGTATTATAACTCTTTTTAGAATTGTGGAAATAATTATGTTTTTATCATATGCCTGGGGTCTGTCCCAGACCACACCCAAGTAACCCTTTTATTTTTAGCAGCAACATAAAAAACTCTGCAAAACATTGGTATATTCCACCTTTTTTTAATCGGGTTTAGTGGATAGTGACTGGTGTAATCTGATCGTTGACTTATGAAAAAAAAAACATTTAGGTACCGTATGTATGTTTTGTTTTTTGTTTTTTTTATACCAGTTACTTTCATTTTAATAATATCAGGTCTTTTCAATAGGGCCATTCCCTGAGGAGGAACTAGAGAGTCCTAAGATGATTAGAGGTGACATAGAAGATCAGCTTCCATCAACTTCAAGTCAGAAGTCTAGAAAAAGAACTTTATACAGTAAACAACAAACCCTCTTCCTTCAAAAACAGTTTAAATTCAATCCCTACCCAGACTATGTGAGCAGATGCTGCTTCTCTCAGATAACCGGGATCCCAGAACCCAGAATACAGGTAAGAGGTCCTTCTTATTTGTTATTGAATAAGTTCAAGGGCAATAATATGTGTCAAGAACTTGAAATGCATAAAAAATTAAGTTCAAGGGCAATAATATGTGTCAAGAACTGGAAATGCATAAAAAATTACAAAGGGGATAAGACATTTTTTATGAAGATACCCTTTGGAAGTCCTACTTATATATTATGTACCAAGCTTCTCTGAATTGAAGATCCAAATGTACTAAAAATGTGAATTTTACTATAAATAATACATGAATTATTAGTTTAATGTAATTTGAATTCAATAGTTCAGTTTTGATTTCAACTATAAATTGCAATAAATGATTTAATTATAATATACTTTTGGCATTTGCAATAAAACTGTTAATTGTATTTTGAAAAAAAAAGTTATATAAACATAAACATAAATAATATGTGAAGATATTTATTTTTCTTATGTATATATGTTGTCTAGAAGACAATATAGTCATTAATATCAACTTGTTGTTTTTGCAGGTCTGGTTTCAAAACCGAAGAGCAAGATACCTGACAAAATCTCCCAATTCCCAGGAAGCTGAAAATGCCTTAATGGCGGGAAGAAAGTCAACGTTTGTATGTGCAGGATCTCCTTATCCAAAAGTATGCAAAAACAGCTAATAGCTTCCACACAAGAACTTTCACACCCAGAAGGAGAAACATGAAGATCAAACTTTAAGACTATTTATATTAAATGGCATTTTCAGCACTTTTCTTTTTATCCCTCTCCCCTTCACACTACTTATTGTGATACGCAAAACTAACCCCCTGCTCTTTTTAAGTTAAAGTGAAATTTTAGTTGAAAAATTAAAAATTTGAAATGTAAAAATAACGAGCAGGGCTCTCTAGTTCCTCCTGCTTTGAACTGTATTGTAACTGTATTGTCTTCCTTCACATTGTAAAGCGCTGCACAAACTGTTGGCGCTATATAAATCCTGTATAATAATAATTATAAACTTTAAATAAAAATAGTTTTTAATTTAAAACAATGTGTATTCTGGCTTGGCCATTTTTTCTTTTTGCAAGAGACGAAAATATCAGTTGGGTGTGGTTTTCATCTGAAACTTTTTTGTAATACAAGTTTGTGGAGAATAAAAAAAAAAACAAAGGCAATGCAACAAGGTAAAATGCCATGCTGTAGTAGAACAAACATTAAATACAATTATAGTTTTCCAAATAAATAATAATAAAAAAATGGGAGTCATAACTATGTTTGTAAAGAGCCTTTTTTTTTTATTTCAAGTGTGATGGCTTTATTTAAAAGATCATACAACATTTCAGGTTGAAATATAAAAAGTTCTGAATTACATTAAACACTTGTTAATAAGAGCTTTATTTTTCAAATCCAATATGTTACTTTGAACAAAAATGTAAAATTAAAAAATAAAGATACATTTAATGAACGCTTAATTAAAGACATATTAAACAATTAATTTAAAATTTAATTTTCTATTTTATGCATAAAGGAGTAATGATGGTGTCAAATACAAAAAAGCCAAGTAATATAAAATTATTTTTCAAGTATTAGACCATCATTTCTATTCAAATATAATCCAATTAAAATCCAATATGCTATTTTGAATACAAATTGTTTTAAAATGTATATTTTTATGATATGCATAATGGAGTAATAATGGTGTTAAATACAAAAAAGTGATATACAACAAAATGTATTTGTATTTAAATACAAAATTGTAAAAAATATGGTTTCTAGTTTAATTTATAAACATATTTAATTTATATTAGTAATTATTTTTATTTTAGTGTCTGGAGATAAGTAAATTAACATTATTTCACACTCTTTGTGTTAAGGTTTGATAAGGTGTGATGTACTGTAGATCAAAGCTCATAGTAGATACTTCGCTACACCATAACTTCAAAGAAACATCAAACACAGGGTTTTATTTGTACCCCAATACACATTCTACTCTCTGCAGAGATGGGCCAGAACCATGCATAGGACAAACAAAGAGCTCAGTAAACTGAAGTCACCTTAAAAATTCATTGTAGACAGATACTGAAAATAATATTTTTCACAGTTTAATATTCACTAATAATTTATTTTTAAAATACAGTTATTAAAAGTACCTGAATATGTCTTTAGCTTCCTGTTCTCCTATGAAAGAGAGAGCGGGTCTATACCTAACCTGCACCTATTGTTGCACTTTTTGTTATATTGCACACAATTTTGGAACAGTCATTATGGACTTTAGACTGGTCACATATCTAGTGTATTATTGAGTGTCACAGATAACCTCTTATTACTTTATACCAGTGTTTTCTCCTTTTTTCCTTTTTCAGTCAAGGCACCCTTTAAAATAAAAGGACAATCTTTTATGCACCCTCCAAAATGATGGATGGTCTTGAGGGGCCCCATTCTAAAATGTAAAAACTATTCTTATAGTTTTACATAATGCAGCAACATCAATACATATTGGACATCTACTGACAAGTATTCCAATTTTTCTCTTCTCCTTTAGTTTTGAGACCCCAAAGCTGGTGGAGAGGGGCAAGGGAGGGTCAAACAAGGATGATATGAATGACATCCTCCTTATCAACTGATGATGTCATTGGTCATTAGGAGGTTGGCAGCTAGAAGGTTGTAATGGTGTACACTGGAAACCTGTGGCTTGGTGCAACTAAAGGGCAGGTTTCATCCACCAACCCACTTGTATACAATTTTGGGGTAAATTTTAGGCATTTTGCCAAGGCACCCCTAAAGAAACCTCAAGGCACCTTAGAGCCAATCTACACACACATACACATCCCATAATAAGCTTACTCAAGGCAGACAGGAACAATAGAACAATGGAATGCAGGTATTCAACAATAACAAACCCCACCCCACTAGCAAGGGTCTATGAAATGCTTCTGTAATATCCTAGCAATCTGCAATATATCTTTATATATTTCCTGAGGGACACTGTTCAGAAATGTTATTGTCCCAAGTGAAAGAGCCCCTCACTCTTTCAACACAAACCACACATATAGAACCCAGGATAACCGGGGTAACACGAAAGGCTGAGTCCAGTGTGGTTGTACAGCGAGTTTGATTAGTGCAGACCGGACTGGGGTTCTTGGTCACCCTGTGCCCCTAATATACACAGGGTGACTTACACATAAGAGGGGCTGGGGACGCTGGACAAGTAGTCTCCCAACCTCCCTAAAGCAATCTGGATTCCACAAGCCCCCCAACCAAAGTGACACGTCACACCCATGTAGCCACATTTGACTTCCTTGCATGTAAGATACTCCCATGTCCCGAACGTAGTAGCAGATGGGAATGGTATGAGAAAGGACATGGAGAAGGGTACATCTATGTCACCGAGGGATCATGGGGAAAAAATTGTGCTTGGGACACAGGGACACCCTGGGGATATCAACCCCAACCAGCCTATGATAGTAAGGATAGCCAAGGAGAGCCACTGTTGACCCGTCTCACCCTCAATAAGCCAGGGCCTAGTATGACAATTGTTCAAAACATACAGAGCCCGAGTCCCTCTGATAGGGGTGACTATGTGTTGTGGGATGGTGGTTTGGAAGAGGTCACAAGGGTCATAGAGGGTATTTCCGATTAGAAGATATGTATGACAACAATGAATGGCAGCCAGTCAAATGACGGCTCCCATTGAATCCTTTAAAACCATGTACAGATTTTGAGAGACATAATTGCAATAGCGGATCCTACCTTTGAAGATACAATGGCACCCGAGACAGGTTTTTCTGAGATCAACCTCTGGCTAGAGTGGATGAGATATACAGTCCCGCTGAGCATATCAGAAAAAGCAGAAGAGTGTTTCCTAAGCCTCTTCACCAACACTTCTACTAATTACTCAGCTTGTGAGAAATGGAGGAAAAGGTGGAATATCCTATCAATACCAGGGCCCCAAGACCTAAAGAAATTATCACAATATACCCTGGGAATTACACCTGTCATGCCCATTATGCAGGGAAATGTAGGAACTTAGGTAATTTTCCAAAAGGTTACTGTGCCTCTTACAGTCATGTTTCAGCTAATATGGTACAAAACCAATCCCTAGGAGATGTGTACTGGGTGTGTGGAGACATGCACATAAGAACCAGGTCAGAGGGGGAATGGAGAAGAGAGTGTGCCCTTGCGAAGGCCATCATGCCTTTGCATATTCTGACAGAAAGTATTCATGACACACACATACCAACCCTACTCCGGGTAAGAGGATGAAATGGGAAGTTCTCCCTGGAAGCTTTGATCCTCATGTGTACATAGATGCTATTGGAGTCCCAAGGGGGGTCCCCAATGAATATAAGGCCCGAGACCAGGTCAAGGCAAGTTTTGAGTCTCTAATCCCCATAATAACTGTTAATAAAAATGTGGACTGATTAAAATATATATATTATAACCAACAAAGGTATGTTAACTACACCAAAGATGCATTCCAAGGGGTAGCTGAACAACTAGAAGCCACTTCCCAAATGACGTTCCAGAACTGGATGGCTCTGGATATGATGTTAGCAGAGAAAGGAGGGGTCTGTACCATGATAGATAAGACCAGTACCTGCTGTACCTATATCCTAGACAACACCGGTCCAAATGGTAAGATCACATTAGCTCTTAAGAAATTAGAGAACCTATCAGTCGAACTAAAGAAAAATTCAGGGGTCACAGACCCATGGGATCAATACTTTAACTGGATGAGTGGGTGGCAGAAATTCCTGGCACAGATAGGAGTGACAGTGTTGATCATCCTAATCCTCCTCGCTTTAGTGGTTTGTTGTGTACTCCCTTGCTTGAGGAAGTTTATGGAAAAGGCAATAGACCAAACCACTCCCACATTGGTGAATCAGGATATAGGATGCGATGAAGACGATGAAAAACCATATACCCCATTACAGACACTCCCCGCCCCACACTATGACCCGTAGGGCCATAGGGAGAGCATTTGCAAAGACTGTGGCAAGGGGGGTGATTGATTAGTAATCACCCGTCTAACATGTGGCATCAAAAGTGTTCCGAGACACATGAGGACAGATGAGCTAGGATTAATAGGGACAGACTGAAATAGACATTTCAAGGGGGGAATCTGTAATGGATGTAATTATTATTATTATACAGGATTTATATAGCACCAACAGTTTGCGCAGCGCTTTACAATGTAATCAATGGTTATAGTGAAATGCCTATTTCACCTTATGATGCATATCTTATGCCTTATGTATGTATATATATATATATATATGCTACTGCTGCCATTTACTACCTTACTCAAAATGGCCGCTAGATCACCCCTTCCTTCGTGGAAGCAATATGGAATCCAAGATGGCGCGCCTCCTGGGAGACTACACCCAAGATAGAGGTTGTCTTATCCTGGGAGAAAATCATAGTCGCATAGATACATCCAATCATGAGCTTATATGTTCTTTGATGCTTTTCATCTATGCCAGGTCTATACAAGTATTTCCTGGAATGTATGTCTTGATGCTTTATAAGCTTAAAAAGAGGAAACGAATAAAGGAGAAGTATCCTAACTCTGACTGTGTGTCGGAGTATGGTTTTTTCCCTCCGTGTGTGCACACACGGTATTGAATTAGACCAGTGACAGATATAATTTTGGGCGGTTCTTGTTCCGATCCAAAATATTCTAGACATTCCAAGACCTTTGTGAATGTCCTGAGTTTGAACCTGTTTTGGGGCTTATTTAGTCTTAAATCTCCATATGCAATTGATGAAAATATGTCTATTTCTTCATAATAGTTCTGACAGCCTGGATAGGTAAGTTTCATTGCGTTTGATCAAGTTCAGCTTATTCCCCCATAACAGTTGGGAAAAAAGCTGTAGACCGTTGCATAGAGAGATTCTGGCACAATACAGACGAAGCTGACATATAAAATGATCACGATCAGGTAAGTTTTGATCAAGTCGAAGGAAAGTTTCAATTTCTTCCAGCATGCTACTTTGGCATTGACATCCACCAACCCACTTTCCTAATTTCCATGACCATAGTCACCAAGACCAAATTTGATGCCCAATACTTTACCTTCTGGGGCTCTGGGAAGGCATCGGGAAGTTCGAAACTTTCACCCTCCTCACCCATCCAGAAAACTTCACTCTTTTCATGATGACTGTGGAGCCAGAAGACTCCTTGTACTGCTGTATCACAGGGACCACCTCCTGCGACTCCTCCATCCTAGAGATAACAGCAGACACATCATCGGCATAGGCCACGACCTTCAAAGGCAGCACACCAGCAATGCCCAAAGGAACCCCACATAATGATTCACCCTCTAGCCTTCTTATGAAGTGGTTGATTGCGAATGCATATAGTAGGGGGCTCAGAGAACACCCCTGGCGCACACCAGAGCCAACTATTAACAAGTGGGAAGCTCTCAGCTCCTCTATATAATGTTCTCAGCCAATCTATAAACCTCTCCTGCAGGCGGTATCTACCAGGTAGTAAGTATAGGTACTCGTACTTGACTTGATCAAAAGTCTTTGCCTGATCCAATGCCAGCAAGTACTTTCTCCATCCAGCAGCCCTGCATCGCTCAAAAGCCTCCCGGACAGCCAAAACTGCTAAAAAGGTACTTCTACCTTGGACTAAACAATGCTGAAGATTGGACAACAAATTGCCTGCTACTGAGGACAAGTGCCAAGATTTTTCTATTAACGTTGAGAAGACTGATGGGGCACCAGTTCTCAATCATTGAGGGGTCTTTATATTACCTACTTAGTTGGTCAAAGTATTTTCAATCTCAGTCATAGTGAACTTACAGATGCTGAGAAATCAATCCTCGATAAAGGATTGAAGTTTGTTCCTCCCAAAAACTTAATAAATTCAACACATTTATCGATAAACATAAATATATTCGCAATTTAAATGTACAGAGATATATTATGGCTAATCCCATAAGACCCACATTGATGATTGAAACCAGAGGCTCTGTTCATTCAGGTCTCTTTAGCCCTTCACTGTTTAACCCCCCCCCCCCTGGCCCTATGGCCTCCTCTATTAATGTTTTTAAAGATCTAGTTTAAAAAAGATCTAGAAAGTAGTGATGGGCCGAACACTGAAGCTCTATTAAAGTCTATAGGACATGAACATGAAAAATCAAAAGTCCTAATTTTAAAGGCTTATATGCAAGTTATTGCCATAAAAAGTGTATGGGGAAACCATTGTTTTTACAGGAGCAGCGATTTTAATGATGCTTAAAGTGAAACAATAAAATTGAAAAATTCCTTTAAATATCGTGCCTCTGGGGTCCCCTTGATGTGCCTGTAAAGTGAGGAATCTGTATGATGTATGTAGCCTGTTGTAGCAATACTGACATTTCTAAAGGTAAAAATGTAATTGAAAACTTGCTCGCGGCTGTAATGTATTGTCGGCTCCCGGCAATACAGATGCCATGCCAAGCTGTCCAATATTTCCCATAGATGCCAATGTTAAAGACGGGGGAGCAGTGCCATGCCAAGCTGACCAATATTTCCCATAGATGCCAATGTTAAAGACGGGGAGCAGTGCCATGCCAAGCTGACCAATATTTCCCATAGATGCCAATGAGCACTGAAAGCTGAAAATTGGTCTAGGCAGGAAGGGTGTGAAAGTGCCCTGTAATTAAGTGGTCAAGGGGAACCCTATGACAGAATTTAAAAAAAAAAACGCCACACCCCCAAAATCTATACCAGGCCCTTTGGGTCTGGTATAGATTTTAAGTGAAACTCCACGCCAAAATGTAAAGAAAAAACAGCGTGAGGTCCCCCCCCAAAATCCATACCAGGACCTAGTGACCTCAGAAGGGACGGTGCCAATGGGTGACGTCATTGGGTGGCCCTGCCCCTTTTTAATAAAAGAGCTGTCAAAGCTCAATAGCGTCATTCGGGGGGTACGCCTCAGAAGAGGGGAGAGCATCTTTCATTTTTTTTCAATTTTTTGGGTGCGGCGGGCGTCATGATTGACAATGGATTTACATCGAGGGACACTATTTTATTTGTTTTTATTTTTGAAGGACTTGTCAAAAACTGTCTTTTGTGTTTCTTTTTTTTGTACACTTTTTTTGGTAGATGGGTAGGGGCTTACAATGTACTAAATATCCATTCACATAGTGGGGGGAGGGCCGGGAACTGGGGGCCCCCTTGTTAAAGGGGGATTCCAGATTCCGATAAGCCCCCCACCCGCAGACCCCTACAACCACAGCCCAGGGTTGTCGGGAAGGGGCTCTGCAAAGCACCCTATCCATGTTGAGGGCAAGCGGCCTGGTATGGTTTAGGAGGGGGGGTGCTCGCTCTTCCCCCCCCCCCCCCGTTTCCTAGCCTGCTGGGCTGCATGCTCGGATAAGGGTCCAGTATTAATTTTGGGGGGACCCCTAGTCCATTTTTTTCAATTTTGCATTGGAGTTCCCCTTAAAATCTTTACCAGATCCAAAGGGCCTAATATGGATTTTTTTGGGGGGGGGGGACAGCATTTTTTTTTTTAAATTTTGGCGTGGAATTCCCCTTAAAATCTATACCAGACTCAAAGAGCCAGGTATAGATTTTGGGGGGGACCCCATGCCGTTTTTTTTTAAAATTCTGTCATAGGGTTCCCCTTAACCACTTAAATACAGGGCACTTTCACCTCCTTCCTGCCCAGACCAATTTTCAACTTTCAGTGCTCATTGGTGTCTATGGGAAATATTGGTCAGCTTGGCATGGCACTGCTCTCTGTCTTTAACTATGGCGTCTATGGAAAATATTGGACAGCTTGACATGGTACTGCTCCCTGTTTTTAACATTGGCATCTATGGGCATCTATGGGAAATCTTGGTCAGCTTCACATGGCACTGCTCCCTGTCTTTAACATTGGCGTCTTTGAGAAATATTGGTCAGCTTGGCATGACATTGCTCCCCGTCTTTAACATTGGCATCTAGATTTCATTAGATTTAAACATGGCACTGCTCACGAACTAAAAGTGACAGGGATACAAAACTTGGGGAGCACTGAGAGGGCACAAGGACTACAACATATCCATACATTATATAAGTGGGATATGCCTGTACACTACACTGACTGCACTAAACTAACTCAACTCACTGTCCACTAACTACCTGCCTAATCTCTATTATAACACACTATACACAGCTGCCGTGTATGCAGCAGCCTTTTATAGTTTGAAGAGTGGACTTAGCCCCTGAGCCATGATTAGCTAAAGGCACCCTGCCTTTGGCCAATCATGGCTCTGACAGGACATTTTGCTGTGATTGGCCAAAGCATACAGGTCAGGTGCTTTGGCCAATCATCAGTAATTTATTCACTGCACCAGCGCAGTGCATTATGGAGCGCTCATCGGTGGGCAGACTTTCCGCCGAGCGCCCCATTTGTTTGTGAGTTCGGAACACACGAACAGCTAATGTTTGAGTCGAACGTAACATCTAGCCCATCCCTACTAGAAAGCTTACCTACTATAGATATATGCAAACACCCAGAACTAGGATTAGATTTAAAGCAGCTATGTGAGAGAAAACATTTAGTTATCCATCCGGCTGACAAAGGCAGGGATCGTAGTATTGGACAAAACTGACTATCTAAAGGAAATGTCTAGGATATTTGGTGATGGTGAAACTTATAGCCAACTGTCTTACAATCTCACCACTTGTTATAAGAGGGAATTAGTCAAAATAATAGACAGAGGTTTTGACAGAGGGATCACTGACAAAAAAGAAAGATCCTACTTGGTACCTGTGGCCCCTAGGATCCCTGTTATGTACTACCTTTTGAAGGTGCATAAGAATTCCACCTGCCCCCCTGGATGTCCCATAGTAAGTGGGATTGACTCAGTAACTTTTCTTATCGGACGTTATATAGATTTCTACTTACAACCCTTAGTGAAATAGACACCCTCATTCTTGAGAAACACTAAAGACACGATTAAACTATTAGAGTACATAAACTTCCAGGGAGGCTACCTATTGGCTACTGCTGATGTAGCAGCCCTCTATATGTGTCGGCTGTCAAACACTGTTTGTACAGTGATGACTCCCTACCCCTAGTCCAACAGGACTTTATTATGGAACTCTTAGACTTTGCAACCAAACATAATTATTTTTGGTTTAAAAACATTTTTCATTTACAACAGAAGAGAATTGCCATGGGAACCAAGGTCGCCCCCAGTTTGGTGAATCTATTCTTGGCAAAATGGGAGGAGGATGCCATCTATGCCCATGAGAGGCCTGAACTGGTCCTCTGGACCAGATATATAGATGATATCCTCCTCCTATGGAATGGGGACCCGGATCCTTTACAGAGTTTCATGATTCATTTGAATACAAATGATAGAGGTATTTCCCTAACCTATGAGGCAAGTAAAGAAAAAATACATTTTCTTGATCTTGAAATAGCAGTTCTTAATAAAAGTCTAGAAATTAAGACCTATTTCAAACCCACTGACCGGAATGGGTATATTCCAGTGGATAGTTGCCGTCATAAGTCTTGGTTGAAATCTGTTCCTTACAGTAAACTGTTGCGGTTGCTATGTAATTGCACTAATATCTCCGACTTTGACTGTCAGGCACAGATATTAAAACAAAGATTCATAGAGAAGTGTTATAATGGTACAGCCAAAGACATGGACATACAAAAAGTTTCTAATGTACATAAGAATACTCTGTTGGAAGATAAACCTCGTCAAATTAACGAGAATAAATTGAAATGGTCCTTCTTTACTTCTATATCTATTCAACATAACAAATTAAGAGCATCCTAAATAAACATTGGGAGGTTCTTAAAAATGACCCTATTTCGGGCCCCACTCTCCTTGAATGTACAAAAGTGATTTATAGGGGTGCACCCTCATTGCAAAGTAGGGTTGCACCGAACGTGATAGACCCCCCCAATAAAAACTAAATTTTTTCATAATTTAAAGGGCGATTACCCCTGCCGCAGGTGTAATGTGTGCCATCATAGCACTTCTGGCAGGAGAAAACTTGATCAATTTGAATCTGCCGTCACCAATCGGAGATACCAAATTAAACATTTTTCCACTTGCGCTACTAGGAATATTGTCTATCTGCTCACATGTCCATGCAAAAGGCAGTATGTAGAACTGTACGCCCTTTTTCTGTGCGAGTCAATGAACACATAACCAATATTAAGAAAGGCCGGACTAATCATAGTGTTCCCAAACACTATCTTTGACATCATAACAAGGACCCTACAGGCACACAATTTCTTGTTATAGAGGTGTTTCGCGTTTGGAGACTTTTTGGATTTATTAACTCAGATCCTATTGGCCAACTAGAGATGTATAGAACTGTTCGCCGGCGAACAGTTCCCGGCGAACTTAGCATGTTCGCGTTCGCCGCTGCCGGCGAACATATGCGATGTTCGGTCCGCCCCCCATAAGACATCATTGAGGCAAACTTTGACCCTGAACTTTACAGTCAGCAGACACATTTCCAGCCAATCAGCATACCTCCCTCCCACACCCTCCCACCTCCTATAAATAAGCAAGGGCAGCATCCATCTTAGATCATTCTGAAGCAGTGTGTGTAGTGAGAGTAGGGAGAGAGCTGCTGCTGCTGCTGCTGCTGCTGCTGCTGCTGTTAAGCTAGGGACAGTTAGTCAGTGTTCCTGGTCTTGCAGTGTTCTTGGTCCACTACTGCTGTAATATCAGCACCCCAAAAAGCCCTTCTAAGGGCTGGTATTTGTGTTTTTTTATATATATATATATATATATATATATATATATATATATATATATATATATATACCTAGCGTCCCCAAAAGCCCTTTTAAGGGCTGGTAATTGAGTTGTTTCTTCTTATATATATATATATATCTATATCTATCTAGTGTCCCCAAAAGCCCTTTTAAGGGCTGGTAATTGAGGATTTTTTTTATTTATATATATACATATATATATATATATATATATATATATATATATATAGTGTCCCCAAAAGCCCTTTTAAGGGCTGGTAAGGTAATAGAGTTTTTTCTTTATATATATATCTATATATATCTATTGTACACTGCAGTTGCCTGCCCGCTGTGTGTGAGAGGCCACAGACCTACCACAGACTGTACTGTGTGCACACCACACTCATTTCGGGTGGCACAGGCACAGTACCTTGCATGTTAAAAAATATTTTTTTTTTCCTCTGTCATAATTGCAGTGAGTGCTGTGTCAGGTCCACAGAGTGCACTGTACCCACTGCAGTGCACTGCCCACCACTGATATATATACGGTGGCACAGCATCTTGTTGCAATAAATTGAAAAAAAAAAATATTTTTTATTATTGCAGTTGCCTGGGCTGCCAGTTACTGTCAGGTCCACAGAGTGTACTGTGCCCACTGCAGTGCCACTGTGTGCCCACCCACCACTGATATATAAGGTGGCACAGCAGCTTGCAAAGTAAAAAAAAATATATATATTTTTTAATTGCAGTTGCCTGGGTGCCAGTGACTGCTGTCAGGTCCACAGAGAGTGTACTGTGCCACTGCCCACCCACCACTGATATATAAGGTGGCACAGCAGCTTGCAAAGTAAAATAAAATATATTTTTTTAAAATTGCAGTTGCCTGGGTGCCAGTGACTGCTGTCAGGTCCACAGAGAGTGTACTGTGCCACTGCCCACCCACCACTGATATATAAGGTGGCACAGCAGCTTGCAAAGTAAAATAAAATATATATTTTTTTAAAATTGCAGTTGCCTGGGTGCCAGTGACTGCTGTCAGGTCCACAGAGAGTGTACTGTGCCACTGCCCACCCACCACTGATATATAAGGTGGCACAGCAGCTTGCAAAGTAAAAAAATATATATATTTTTTTAAATTGCAGTTGCCTGGGTGCCAGTGACTGCTGTCAGGTCCACAGAGAGTGTACTGTGCCACTGCCCACCCACCACTGATATATAAAGTGGCACAGCAGCTTGCAAAGTAAAAAAATATATATATATTTTTTAAATTGCAGTTGCCTGGGTGCCAGTGACTGCTGTCAGGTCCACAGAGAGTGTACTGTGCCACTGCCCACCCACCACTGATATATAAAGTGGCACAGCAGCTTGCAAAGTAAAAAAAAAATATATATATTTTTTAAATTGCAGTTGCCTGGGTGCCAGTGACTGCTGTCAGGTCCACAGAGAGTGTACTGTGCCACTGCCCACCCACCACTGATATATATGCCTGCAAGAGAAAAAGCCAGCCGCAGAGAAGCCGTATTCCTGAAAATATAAGAAAAATGCTGTTTTTTAGGGGTTCTGGACATGCTACAGAACTGAAACTTGACAGGTACACTTTTTAGACCCCCCAGACACTAAATACAAAAAATGACATGCCTGCCTAAAAAAATGCCCGCTAAATGCCTGCAAGAAAAAAAGCCAGCCGCAGAGAAGCCGTATTCCTGAAAATATAAGAAAAATGCTGTTTTTTAGGGGTTCTGGACATGCTACAGAGCTGAAACTTGACAGGTACACTTTTTAGACCCCCCAGACACTAAATACAAAAAATGACATGCCTGCCTAAAAAAATGCCCGCTAAATGCCTGCAAGAAAAAAAGCCAGCCGCAGAGAAGCCGTATTCCTGAAAATATAAGAAAAATGCTGTTTTTTAGGGGTTCTGGACATGCTACAGAGCTGAAACTTGACAGGTACACTTTTTAGACCCCCCAGACACTAAATACAAAAAATTACATGCCTGCCTAAAAAAATGCCCGCTAAATGCCTGCAAGAGAAAAAGCCAGCCGCAGAGAAGCCGTATTCCTGAAAATATAAGAAAAATGCTGTTTTTTAGGGGTTCTGGACATGCTACAGAGCTGAAACTTGACAGGTACACTTTTTAGACCCCCCAGACACTGAATACAAAAAATGACATGCCTGCCTAAAAAAATGCCCGCTAAATGCCTGCAAGAAAAAAGCCAGCCGCAGAGAAGCCGTATTCCTGAAAATATAAGAAAAATGCTGTTTTTTAGGGGTTCTGGACATGCTACAGAGCTGAAACTTGACAGGTACACTTTTTAGACCCCCCAGACACTAAATACAAAAAATGACATGCCTGCCTAAAAAAATGCCCGCTAAATGCCTGCAAGAGAAAAAGCCAGCCGCAGAGAAGCCGTATTCCTGAAAATATAAGAAAAATGCTGTATTTTAGGGGTTCTGGACATGCTACAGAGCTGAAACTTGACAGGTACGCTTTTTAGACCCCCCAGACACTAAATACAAAAAATGACATGCCTGCCTAAAAAAATGCCCGATAAATGCCTGCAAGAGAAAAAGCCAGCCGCAGAGAAGCCGTATTACTGAAAATATAATAAAAATGCTGTTTTTTAGGGGTTCTGGACATGCTACAGAGCTGAAACTTGACAGGTACACTTTTTAGACCCCCCAGACACTAAATACAAAAAATGACATGCCTGCCTAAAAAAATGCCCGCTAAATGCCTGCAAGAGAAAAAGCCAGCCGCAGAGAAGCCATATTCCTGAAAATATAAGAAAAATGTTGTTTTTTAGGGGTTCTGGACATGCTACAGAGCTGAAACTTGACAGGTACACTTTTTAGACCCCCCCAGACACTAAATACAAAAAATGACATGCCTGCCTAAAAAAATGCCCGATAAATGCCTGCAAGAGAAAAAGCCAGCCGCAGAGAAGCCATATTCCTGAAAATATAAGACAAATGCTGTTTTTTAGGGGTTCTGGACATGCTACAGAGCTGAAACTTCACAGGTACACTTTTTAGACCCCCCAGATGCTAAATCCAAAGAAATTTTTTATTTTTATTTTTTTTTAATTTTTCCAATAATTGGCTCTCTATCAAAAAATTATAATTTTTAAGAACTTTTTTTTGCGTGATCCCTCTCCGGCATGCCACAGTCCAGGTGTTAGTCCCCTTGAAACAACTTTTCCATCACTATTGTGGCCAGAAAGAGTCCCTGTGTGTTTTAAAATTCGCCTGCCTATTGAAGTCTATGGCGGTTCGCCCGGTTCGCCGGTTCGCGAACATTTGCCGATGTTCGCGTTCGCCGTTCGCGAACGGCGAATTTTAGGTTCGCGACATCACTATTGGCCATATGGCATGAATGTTGAGTAGGACATCAATGCCTTTATCAACAGGGCATGAGCTCATAGGAGAAAGGTTGAGAATTTCTTTCCCCCTCTTTTAAAATATATTTAGTCATAAAATAGATTTACTTTTAAATGTGTATTCTGAAAATTGATTGTCATCTTTATTTTTTCAATATTTTCTGTATTGGTTGTTATTTTCTATTATACAGTATCTCCTAACATTGAGTACACCCCTCACATTTTTGTAAATATTTTATTATATCTTTTCATGTGACAACCCTGAAGAAATGACACTTTGCTACACTGTAAAGTAGTGAGTGTACAGCTTGTATAACAGTGTACATTTCCTGTCCCCTTAAAATAACTCAACACACCATTAATGTCTAAACTGCTGGCAACAAAAGTGAGTACACCTCTAAGTAAAAATGTCCAAACTGGGCCCAAAGTGTCAATATTTTGTGTGGCCACCATTATTTTCTAGCACTGCCTTAATCCTCTTGGGCATGGAGTTCACCAGAGCTTGCTTCACAGGTTGCCTCTGGAGTCCTCTTCCGCTCCTCCATGACGACATCACTGACCTGGTGGATGTTACAGACCTCGCGCTCCTCCCCCTTCCATTTGAGGATGCTCAGTAGGGTTTACATTTACCCTCAGCTTCTTTAGCAAGGCAGTGGTCATCTTGGAGGTGTGTTTGGGGTCGTTATCATGTTGGAATACTGCACTGCGGCCCAGTCTTTTGAAGAGGCTTCCTTCTGGGACGGTAGCCATGCAGACCAATTTGATGCAGTCTGTGGCATATGGTCTGAGCACTGACAGGCTGACCCCCCACCCCTTCAACCTCTGCAGCAATTCTGGCAGCACTCATACGTCTATTTCCCAAAGACAACCTCTGGATATGACGCTGAGCACGAGCACTCAATTTCTTTGGTCGACCATGGCGAGGCCTGTTCTGAGTGGAACCTGTCCTGTTAAACCACTGTATGGTCTTGGCCACCATGTTGCAGCTCAGTTTCAGGGTCTTGGATATCTTCTTATACCCTAGGCCATCTTATGTAAAGCAACAATTCTTTTTTGCAGATCCTAAGAGAGTTTTTTGCCATGAGGTGCCATGTTGAACTTCCAGTGTCCAGTATAAGAAAGTGAGAGCGATAACACCAAATTGAACACACCTGCTCCCCATTCACATCTGAGACTTTGTAACACTAACGAGTCACATGACATCGGGGAGGGAAAATGGCTAATTGGGCCCAATTAGGGCATTTTCACTTAGGGGTGTACTTACTTTTGTTGCCGGCAGTTTAGACATTATTGACTGTGTGTTGAGTTATTTTGAGGGGACAGCAAATTTACACTGTTCTACAAGCTGTAAACTCACTACTTTACATTGTAGCAAAGTATAAGTTCTTCAGTGTTGTCACATGAAAAGATATAATAAAATAATTACAAAAATGTGAGGGGTGTACTCACTATTGTTAGATAGTGTATATGGTCTGCAAATGAACATATTGATTTGGTACAGATATGGTACATCAAATTGGAGGTGGATTGGTCAGTTTATGGCCCGATTTGCATATCAGTTTAATCCCAGCTTATCTGTGCCCAATTTAGTTCTTTACCATTCAGCTTTTAGTTACTCGGTTAACGCTGTCTCTGACTCACGTCTTAAGACAGACGAAGAGAAATGCAATGTTTGCTGCAGTTCGGTATGTTCCTGAGCAGTGCTTTGTACTCTATGCCCTGTGCTTTAGATTGCAACATGCCTGCTGGTCAGGTCGAGGCGTGGAGAGCGCAGTACTGTGCTTCAGGACTGCATCATGTCCGTTAGTTAGATCAAGGCGTGGAACACACAACACCACCCATGTGCAATTCACTTGCGGTATCACTAAACTTTACATTGGCACTGTAGAGCTCAACGTGAAGTACAGACTTGGTTCGCAAGGCGATCCCCTGTGGGTACAGTTACTACCTACATGGAAGGGAGGCTTGGAACGCACGCCATGATAGATCCACTTCCTAAACGATGGTGAGACAAATAGATTGTACAATGTGGAGCCAATTTAAGGATATTATACAGCCTATATATATATATATATATATATATATATATATATATATATATATATATATATATATGCGCAATGGATGGACACATACTAATACCCCAGATGATGTCCATGTGGACGAAACGCGTCGGATCATAAGAGGTTTGCTCCATGTCATTGCGCCTGTTGAATATTACCTGTGATTACACCATTTTTACTTGAATCGCTTGTCAACTGCAGAATGGATGTAAGTTTTCTACTTTTTTAAATAAAGTCCTTCTATGATGGTTTTACACTATGAGGAGACTTATTGTTTTCTATGGGTATCCGAGTTCCTATACACTTAGAGAAGATTTGATGTGATAAAGGAGACATTGACAGCCATTCAGAGATCGTGGTTTCATCACAGTTTCAATACCTTTTGCTTGAACAACTCTGGTAATCACTTCTGACTCTCCCCTGTGGTGATGGTCACACCTTTCTGGCAATCTTCCATTCTGAACACGGGATTCCCTTTTTGGATATGGACTCTACCTTCTATTTGAACACATTATTATTCACGTTTCTGAGGATTATACATTTTTTATTTTCTATTGAGTCATATAGAGGTTGCTTGTTTGCACATTTGTCACTTTGCACTTTAAATGGTTTTGCAATTTTCACAGCTACTTATATACCAAACACTGTTTATATGTAGCACTTTATATGATTATCTTATGCTGCTGCATGCAAATTTATTTACTTAGAAGGCATATGTTTATAGCACTGCACTTTTTCCCTTTCTGTCTTTACTATTTGACAGAAGAATCACAGTGGATTGCCTCATGGAGGGAAGGAGTGAACCCTCTTCTAGACAGCTGTTATAAACCTCCGCTAAAAAGGAAGCCAGAATGGACTTAAAACACTTGCAAAATTCAGCTGTCAGCCCATCTGGCCCAGGCAATTTTTTTGATAGCTCATGCTATGGAGCAGCTGGCTACCTCATCCGCTGAAATTGGTTCTGTCAGATCCATCAAAAGCTATGTACCATTACCCAATCCTGGTTTAGAATCCAGAAAGCTTTCCATCCTGTCCGACTAAGGCTCTTTCTTCCCTGAGGGTCTGCGTAATATGACCTAAAGATCTCCAGGATCCCTGATCTGGACTTCACCAGGGAACCCATATGTAGCACCCCCCTAGGTAAGTGCTAGCGAGAGAGTATCGTTTTGAGCTCTGTCTGCTTACCAGAGGGGCTGCAGGTAAATCTATATTGTTCTCTGCCTACCAGAGAGCAGGATCTGTTAGTGAGGTCTGCTCAATGTGCTCAGTATGCGATTCATTCAGTCTGGAGAGTATTTCACGTTGGTCCAATAGGGAGGCATGTTGGACAGTGGGAGGAAACCTGACGAATGGGTGCATAGGCTTTAATACAGTCCTGATGATTGGCAGAGGGCAGGTCCTTCTGAGATACTGTATAAAAAGCCAGGAGCACATGTGCTGCAGGGTCTTTCGTGGAAGAGTGAAGTCCCGGAGGGAGGGGGCAGCTGCCTCCTCCTTTGAAGAGGTGCCATGGAGACGCAGGAGGTCATCCTGAGGGCTGCAGAAGCAGTAGAGAGGAGCTAAACCCAGAGGTCCAGGGAAGCTGACTGAGAGGGGAGACACTGGAGACCCTGTGGCTGCAGTATTGTGAGTACAGGGACTTGTGTCAAGGGGCCTGACCTGAGGGGGGCCACCCCTGCTCATAGGATAGTCAGTGGACAGGTGTCAGCAGGAAGAGGATGCCTTCATCTAAAGTGGCAGGAAGAATTAACAGCCTGGCTGTTCCATACCTAAGCGGGAAGTAGAGAAGATAGAAGTCCTCAAATACTGTGAATAGTTAAATTGGAGTATCCCACTATTTCCTTCCCCTATCCCCATCACAAAATAAACAACAAAACAACCAAATACCCCCAGAGTGATTATTGAAGAGATAGAGCCAAGAGGAATGTAAGAAAACGGCATTTCTTATAGCTGTGTGCTGCCAACCAGGGGGACCCGCAGAGTGAATATCGAGCAGTCCTTTTGGGGGCAGTACTACACATACTATTCCTCAGGTCTATGACTGTCTTAACTGCTAAGCCTTGCTTACAGTTCTGTTAAGGATCAGGCGAGTGATATTCCCATAATCCCTCTCCAGAACCAAGGAGGCATGCCGGTCGTATTGACACTTCCTAAGAAGAAGCTTTACCTCCGAGATCTCCCCTGGATCTCCTCCATACGAGACAAGACGATCAAGCTTCCTCCGCAAATCCTAGTAGGCAATGTACATACCAAGCTGCTTCTTCTTACTTATGGCCTTGAAAAGTCCAGTCGCCCTTTGTTTCACAAACTCCCAGCATTCTCACTTACTGCTGCAAAAGTCCAGAATAGAAACCTGTGCCTGAAAAAAAAAAAAAATCAAAGAATTGTCTTACCTCTACCATCTTCCAGGAGAACCAAATGCAGTTTCCAGGTACCCTTTCCCCTTGGTGGAGTGTCCGATGCATTCAGAGTCACAGATAGCATTCAGTGAGAGCTCCATCACAAAAAAAAAAAAGACGCTATAACTTTTGCGTAAACCAATCAAAAAAATATGTAGCAGAATACATATTGGCCTAAATTGATGAAAAAATTAGATTTTTTTCAATTTTTTTATTGGATATATATTTTATTATTGGATATATATGATATAGCAGAAAGAAAAAAATATTGTTTTTTTTTTTTTTTTTAATTTGTTGCCCTTTTTTTGTTATAGCACAAAAAATAATAACCGTAGTGGTGATTAAATGCCACTATTTGTGGGAAAATAAAAGGACACAATTTTTTTTTTTGTGTACAGCCTTGCACGACTGCGCAATTGTCAGTTAAAGTAACGCAGTGCCATATCGCAAAACATGGCCTGGTCAGGAAGGGAGGTAAATCCTTCCAGAGGTCAAGTGGTTAAAAAACACACAGCAAATGAATCGCATGGTACTGTTAATACGATCCAAAGCAGGCAAATGTGAACAGAACTGTGGTTTCTGGTGTAAACTGGCCCCTTATCCTGTTCCAGTGGCAACTGTAAAAGTTTGAATTTCCCATCACATTCTGTTCCGAGTGACATTGGTTACCAGGACAAACAGAAAGGGTACTGTATATCTCCCCAGTGGGGTTGGAAATAAAAACCTGGCAGAGTTTTTAAATTATCCCCATTCCATCCAAAATTGATAAAAGATTGGCTTCAGATATTCTGATAAGGAAATCCATGAGGCTTCTGTATGCTGGCAATCCAGCAAATACAACCTTCTAAGTGGATTATTGACCTTGATTGCAAGAAAGACTTGCAGAGGGGATTGCTTGGAGGTCAGTGAGTGCATAAATATTCATGTTTGTATTGTGTTCCCCCTACTCTAGATGCCTTTTTGACTCATCATTGGGTCCAATGATCATTGAGTACCATTATTTCAATATCAATACAGACAGGGGAGGGCTAGCAGCCTTAGGCCTGGGGGGCAAGTCCAGTCAGGTGACCCATTGAACCAACCAATTGGAGCAACTAGTGAAGTACTACAAGTCCAAGCATTAATGGCTGAGATCTAAGGATGTGCCCCCCCCCCACTAGTGAAAGACCACAAGTCCCAGCATGCACCCCTGAGATCCAAGGAGGTGACCCCCTTAGATCTCACGGGTTCATGCTGCGACCTGTAGTTCTTCACTAGTTGGGGGGGTTGACACATCCTGAGCTCTGAGGGGTTCATGCCAGGACCTATAGTCCCTCACTTTTTGGGGGGGAGTCACATTCTCAATAGTGAAGGACTAGAAGTGCCAGCATGAACCCTGGCTGAGATCTAAGGGTGTTACCTCCTCTGCTGCCCGCTTATGCTCCCATGACAAACATGTTCCACATATGTTGTAATTCATCCGCTGCTCCCAACCTCACCTCAGGCAGGTCGACTCTTGAGAGGTGATCTATTTGATCCTGGCACAGACAGGTCCCTTCCCTCAGGCAGGCTCTGAGGCGCATGTCGCCACACAGGAAAAGATGGAGAGAGTGGACGGGTGGAGCCAAATAGGCGCAGAGGAGGAGGAAGTTAAATCCTCCTCCACTCTGAATGCTGGGACCTCGGCCTCCCTTTCCTCCTCCTGACATCACGGGTTGCTAGATGGCAGGCAATCCTAGCAACAAGTACAGACAATAGCGGCAAGCAGCGTAACAGACGGGTCTCAGCCGGCCAGGTGACTGTGTGACTGTGAGTACAGCAGAGCTGCTGCTGTGACGGCCTTTTCTGGGGGGAATCAGATTGACCCGGGGGGAAATTTCCACCCTGCCCCCGGCCCAGTCCTCCCCTGAATACAGACACAGATATGACCACAATGAAACAAACAGTTTATTCAGTATTGTGGTTTGTTAGCAGGTGAGCTGACACAATTTGTTACCTTATACAAAAATTTCATTTATACACAATTACATTTTTAAAAAAATGCTCAACTCTTAGATGCTGTCCGATTCTGTTTCGGTATTTGTAAATTCCCCCTAATGAGTACACAAAACTCCCTTAATCAAGATATACTGTATATCCAATTCTAAAGTTTGACCATCCCATAATGGGTTTGACTGACAGTTCAAAGTCACCCGACTCAAAAGCCGCCCCGTACAGCATGACTTCAGCGTGGCTTGCAAACGACTTCTTTATTAGAAGTCAATGCAAGTCGCTCCAAAGTCGCCCCCAAGTAGTGCAGGAACCTTTTATGAATTGAAGCAACTTGAGTCACTTCAATTAGAATGGTTCCATTGCACTGAATGGTCCCCCAGTGTGAATCAAGCCTAAAGTAGCAGCACCTCTAGGAAAGTCCATGACATGGTTGCCAAAAGCTATTTGTTGGCCAAGTTAAAGTAGTGATGTCCTTGGAACAATAGCAGCTATAAAGCTAAGGATTAGTAGCTCAACGTTTAAGCTTCAGCCTATCACTGCTGATGAAACTTTTCTAGTCAGTAGCAGTATGCCTCAATGTGTGTTCTTTTGCCTACTGTAATATTGCTCATTTTAGTGAATGCTGTCACTACTGTGAACTTAGTAGGCACTTAGTACAATAAGCCAACTAGTAGGCAATGACTTCATAAAGCATTCAACAAAGGAAGCTGAACCTCTCCCAGCATCTCAAGCTCCTCTCTGTTCAAGATCCAGAAGTTGAGTCTTCGATACTACTCTTATTGAATGCTATCAACCTCAGCACAGAAGGTACAGCTGTGATTTAATAGGCACTTATTACACTATGCCAACTAGTAGGCAATTATTTTTTCATTACAGGTATACTGTAGAGCGCCGACAATTTATACATCGCTTTATATATATCTTTATGTATACTGCATATACACTATATTGTCAAAAGTATTGTGACCCCTGCCTTTACACGCACATGAACTTTAATGGCATCCCAGTCTTAGTCCGTAGGGTTCAATATTGAGTTGGCCCACCCTTTGCAGCTATAACAGCTTCAACTCTTCTGGGAAGGCTGTCCACAAGGTTTAGGAGTGTGTCTATAGGAATGTTTGATCATTTTCCTGAAGCGCATTTGTGAGGTTAGGCACTGATGTGGGACAAGAAGACCTGGCTCGCAGTCTCCGCTCTAATTCACCCTAATAATGTTCTGTCGCTTACATAGTTACATAGGGGTTGATTTACTAAAATTGGAGAGTGCAAACTCTGGTGCAGCTCTGCATAGAAACCAATCATCTTCCAGGTTTTATTTTTAAAGCTTAATTGAACAAGCTAAAATTAGAAGCTGATTGGCTATCATGCAGAGCTGCACCTGATTTTGCACTCTCTGGTTTTGGTAAATCAACCCCATAGTTACATAGTAGATGAGGTTGAATAAAGACAATAGTCCATCCAGTTCAACCTGTGTAGGTGTGTGTGGCTGTAATCATCTCACATAGCCCTGAATGTTCTGATCCTTGAGATGTATGTCTAAGAGTCTTTTGAAAGCCACCATACTTCCCGCAGAAACCACCTCTTGTGGTAGAGCATTCCACAATCTTGTAGCCCTCATTGTAAAGAACCCCCCACGTTGCCTGAGGTTAAAACGCTTCTCCTCTCATTGTATGCCCTCGAGTCCTCGTGCAATCCCTTCGATTGAACAGCTTTTTTTCTAAGCTGAGATCCCCATTGAGATATTTGTAAATTGCTATCATGTCCCCCCTCAGGCGTCTCTTCTCCAGGGAAAATAAATCAAGCGATTGCAGACGCTCTTCATAATTAAGGTCCTCCAATCCCCTAATCAGTTTAGTTGCCCTTCTCTGGACTCTCTCCAGCTCCAACACATCCCTCCTGAGGACTGGCGACCGGAACTGGACAGAATACTCCAGATGCGGTCGGACCAGAGTTTTATAAAGTGGAAGGATTATAGTCTTATCTCTGAGGTCAGGACAGGTCAGGTGTAGAGTAGAGGGAGATGACCCTGTTCCCCATTAGTTCCCACAATGTCCTCAACCTCCAACAAGTCCATTCTAGGAAGAACTGATTTCACATTTAGTTTCTTAGATGCTAGTTCTTTAAGTTTATCCATTTTTTTTATCAGCTTCCCAGGCCTGTGTTGTGGTTGGCCATTAGTTCTTTGCCAGTCAACAAGAATGGGTAAGTATATTTATAACCGGTACAGAAAATCATAGTGTCTGCCATACTCTCTGTCCCATCTTTAGAAATAAGACTAGTGGAGGTAGCCTGAAGTACTGGAGACACCAAAGAGACGTCTTCTGGTAGCGTCCACTGTAAGGTAGGTTCTCTGTGGCTCAGATTGACATACTTAGCATGTGAAGACAGCCTAACAGCAATATCAATTCCCGATGGTCCTGCACTCAGGAGGACAACTGAGTGGGAAGAGAAGACCTCTGGGTAGAGATAAAAATGGTTGTGCAACACTTGACCTCCAAAAAGGTGTGGAAACCACTTAGTCACTAGCCGAAAAGTAAAACTCTACTTTCATTGAAACACAGTAGCTCACTTAATAGCTACACAATGAAATCTACTATTTATAATTATCTGCAGCCAGGTGCTTGACTACAGAAACTCGAAGAAACATTTTCCTCTTTACAATCATTTACTTTCATTTTTTACTAAGACACTGATGTTCTATTTTCCTCTGGCCAACAAAGAGAGCTATAAGCCAAGCAACCCCATAGATTTCAATGCAGGGTGTTTGGAATCCTGGGAATTGTAGTCCGACACAGCAGCCCTGTAGTACAGGTACTGACCTTGTGAATTACAGATTCCAGTGTACCCTGGGCAGCAGGAGCAGCTGGCAAAGGGTTTTTTATTAAACTGCCCAGGGAAGTGGGCTGTCTTGGCGTTGAGGAAAGCAAGGAGAGGACACCTGCTGCAGGTTGAGAGACTAGTGAGAAGCCAGATGGGACCCGAGCTTGAGACCCAGGGAGAGACATCCAGGGCTACACAACGCGGACCACTGCAATCAAACTTGTACCGCTGCAGCAGGGAGACTAGAGTGTACTCTCACGCTTTTTTTCCCACTTCTGAACATCACAGGCATCTGAGATTCCTTCCAGAGTGAAAGTTCGCAGCTACACCACAGGGACTGGTAATAGGGCTCATCCCCCACCATTCACACTGTTAGCTGAAGCTGGGTCACTGGAGACAGGATATTGGGTCTATCACAGCTATACTGCCCCAGTGCAGTATCCATGGAGGACAAAGGGAAAGGTCACTTAAAGTGTATGTAACACCCTCTAGTGTATAGTTTAGTTAGGAAAATTTAGCTGACTCACAGTAGCTCACGTGAGTCCGGGACATTGTTGTGGGTTCAGATTTAGATTAGTGGGCAGGCTATGCAGGCTTGGCTTCTAGTCCCCCCCCCCCGGTTTCTGGAAGCTTCTTAAAGTTCCAGAACTTAGTGGGAGGGATCTCTGATAATCCCTGGGCAAGGATGGCCCAGAAGGTGGGGAGATTCCCCTTAAATATTGGAGAGTGTGGCCAGAGGGTGGTTGTTGTTGGGTGGAAGATAGAGTGCCGAGAGGAATGTGAGGCCTGGGAGAGGACCCCGGGGCTCGGAGTGCTCTGTCTCCAGGCTGTAGAGGAAAGAAGGAGAGGAAGCTGAAGAGAGGGACCTTCACCACCCTTCAGTCTCATCCAGGAGACACCCTCTCTATCATGGGAAGACATGTACAGCAGGAGGCCTGAACAACAATCTTAGCCAAGGCAGCAGGATTTAAAGGGACAGTGTGAGTACCTCTACTTATCACCCCCAGGTTCAATAAGCTAGAAGACTGCCAGATGCAACATTTAGCAAGCTTGTATTGGGACAGTGTCACAGCTAACCTAAATCTTTTGCTCTGGGACAGTTTTTAAGGCAGCCAGGTGGGTTGCCATTTTCTGCAAGTGATGGAACTTTGTAAGTTTCACTAAGGGGACATAGAGCTCCTGAAAAAGAGGAAATTTGACATGATTCATTAAAGATTGACATTATTCCAGAAGCAGTACAGTCCATGATCTGCATTTCTTTTTGCAAATAGAAAAGACGTTTTTCCTCAAGTTGTTCTACCAAGTTCAAGTTGGGCATCCCATAACCCCTTATCCCTATCCAAGTTAATTTGCCTTAATAAGCAACAAAAAAACAAGCCCATGGACTGGGCATTTTGCCTGGCCAGGCAGGAATAGGGGAACCCAATATCCAGCGGCCCTCTAGGGGGTAGCGCTCCATGTATGTAAAGCCAAAACCAAAAATAAAATATATTCTAGCTTACCATTCCTTAAATGTGATGGCTACATTCGTTTTTTATCTTTGAGACTAAGTACATGTCCTGCAAGTACCGAGACATTTCTGCTGATCTTGTCAGAAATCCAGTGTCCTTGTAAGTTTCTGTGCACTGAACTGAAATCTCAACTAAAGTTATCAGCCGCCTCAAGTATATTCTATGAAACATGAAAAAACTCCCCATACAATAAAAAGGTGGGGGGGGGGGGCAGGTGTTCTGTAAATCATGTCAGGACTACAACACTGCTCCTCCAACACTGACAGAGTGTGAGGAGAGGAGAGCCCATCAGCAGCATCTTCTCACAGGGGAGACCTGTACAGGTAATCAGTGCTCTCATTATCAGTGCAGCCCCAACAGTGAAGCCAATCAGTGACCATTTGTGATGCTAATGTATGCCCATCAGTGATGCCAATTTGTGTCCATCAGTGATGCCAATCTGTGCACATCAGTAATGCCAGTCAGTACTGCCTTTCAATGCCCATCAGTGCCTCCTATCCGTGCCACCTATCATTGCACATAAGTGCTGCCTATCAGTGCCCATCACTGCCGCATATCAGTGCATATTAGGGCCTCCTCATCAGTGCCACCTCATCAGTGCCCTTCCCTGCCATCTCATCAGTGCCCATAAGTGCTGCCTCATCAATGTCAATCAGTGCCACCTATCAGGGCATATTAGTGCTTCCTCATCAGTGCCACCTCATCAGCGCACATCAGTGAAGGAGAAAAGTTACTTATTTACAAAATTTTCACAGAAACTAAGAAAACTTTTTTTTTTCCAAAATTTTTTGTATTTTTTTCCTTATTTTTAACAAAAATGAAAAAGCCCAGTGGTGATTAAATATCATCAAATAAAAGCTCAATTTGTGGGAAATAAAATATAAAAATTTCATTTGGGTACAGCGTTGCATGACCGCATAATCGTCACTCAAAGTGTGACAGCGCTGAAAATTGGCCTGGGCAGGAAGGGGGTAAAAGTGCCCAGTATTGAAGCGGTTAGAGTACAAGTAGCCAGCAAAAAAAAACTTTTTATTTTTGGATAGAGTAGAGAATGGCTCAGATTTCTTGGGAAGATTTCCACTCATAGACACAACAGGAAGTTTCCCCTAAAACAATGTTCCCCCTGAAAGTTTAACCTTTAGGGGTCGGTTCACACTATTTGAATGGGCTGAAATGGCAGCGGACCACACCAAAAGTAGTGCATGACCTACTTTATAAAATGCACAGCAAATAGATCGCATGGTACTACTGTATCATATGCACTGCATTTAGGACCTGCGTTTGGGTGTCCTTAAGTTAACACCGACACCGGCTGTAGATCACAAATGTGGTGTGTTTTGAATGTGGTGCGGCACTGCATTCTGGTGTGAACTGGCCCTTAATCCTGTTCCAATGGTAACTCTAAACCTTTGAATTACCCATCACATTCTGTTCCGAGTGACATTGGTTACCAGGACAAACAGAAAGGGTAAATCTCCCCCGTGGGGTTGGAAATAAAAACCTGGCAGAGGTGCTAAATCATCCCCATTCCATCCAAAATTGATAAAAGATTGGCTTTAGATATTTTTTAATTTAAGCAAATGAGGATTCTGTATGCTGGCAATCCAGCAAAAACAACCTTCTAATCGGATTATTGGACTTGGCTGCAAGAAAGGCTGGTGGAGGGCATTGTTTGGAGGTCAGTCAGTGAGTTAACTTTTATACATTTATTGATCGCATAATAATAGCCGTGTGGCTACGCCATGTAATCATGAAGTAATTGCCCATTTCCAGTTCATGAATATAACACAAGTAATTGTAGTCTTCCTAGATGCCTTTTTGACTCATCATTGGGTTCAATGATCATTTAGTACCATTATTTTAATATCAATACAGACACAGATATGACCACAAGGAAACAAACTGCTGATTCAGTATTCTGGTTTGTTAGCAGGTGACTCGGGAGATACGGAGGATTGAGGAGAAGCCGCCGCTGCATCAGGTAAGTGCACGCTGGTCTCTCTGCATGCTGTGCTAGCTCTGCATTTAAGGGGGCACGCTAAGGTCACTCTACATTTAAGGGGGCACGCTGTGGGCACTCTACATTTAAGGGGGCACGCTGTGGGCACTGCATTGAAAGGGGGCACGCTGTGGTAAGTCTGCATTGAAAAGGGGCACGCTGTGGTCAGTCTGCATTGAAAGGGGGCACGTTGTGGTCAGTCTGCATTGAAAGGGGGCACGCTGTGGTCAGTCTGCATTGAAAGGGGGCACGCTGTGGTCAGTCTGCATTGAAAGGGGGCACGCTGTGGGCACTCTGCATTGAAAGGGGGCACGCTGTGGGCACTCTGCATTGAAAGGGGGCACGCTGTGGGCACTCTGCATTTAAGGGGGCACGCTGTGGGCACTCTGCATTTAAGGGGGCACGCTGTGGGCACTCTGCATTTAAGGGGGCACGCTGTGGGCACTCTGCATTTAAGGGGGCACGCTGTGGGCACTCTGCATTTAAGGGGGCACGCTGTGGGCACTCTGCATTTAAGGGGGCACGCTGTGGGCACTCTGCATTTTAGGGGGCACGCTGTGGGCACTCTGCATTTTAGGGGGCACACTGTGGTCACTTTGGCGAGGTCGTGTTTATGGGTGGAGCAGGGTAGGGTTTGGGTGGGGCAACAAGTGGCGAGTAACTCTTAAGGCCTGGCTAGTAGCTCATGACTTGAAATTTTGAGCCCTGTGTATATATGTGTGTGTGTGTTCAAATGTCAGGCAAAATGGTCGGCCCTCACGCATGTTCACTTCATTAAATTTGGCCCTCTTTGAAAAAAGTTTGGACACCACTGCCCTAATGAGTGCGCAAAACTCCCTTAATCAAGAGATACTGTAGATCCCATTCTAAAGTTTGACCAAACCATAGTGGGTATATGACTGACACTAAGGCTCGGTTTCCACTAGTGCGACTTGCGGTGCGACTTGACACATGTCAAGTCGCACAGCAAGTCAAAACCCATTGTTTTCAATGGGGCACGTTTCCACTGTTGCGGCTTCAGTTGCCGCAACCTCAAAAGTAAATCGTGTACTACTTTTGAGCGCGACTTCCCTCTATATATGAGGGACAAGTCTAACTGAAGCCGCGGTTTACTTTTGCTACGAAGTCGTGCTAGAAGTAGCACGACTTCGTAGCCGCACTAGTGGAAACCTAGCCTAAAGCAGCAGCACCTCTAGGGAAGTCCATGACAGATTTGCCATAATCCATTTGTTGACCAAGTTTAAGTAGTGTTGTCCTTGGAACAATAGCAGCTATAAAGAGAGCTAAGGGTTAGTACCTCAAGTTTTAAGCTTCAGCCTATTACTGGTGATGAAACTTTTCTAGTCAATAGCAGTATGCCTCAATGTTTGCTCTTTTGCCTACAGCAATACTGCTCATCTTAGTGAATGCTGTTACTACTGTGATTTAGTAGGTATTTAGTACAACATGCCAACTAGCAGTCAATGACTTCAAAAATGATTCAAAAAAGGAAGTTGAACCTCTCCCAGCATTTCAAACTCTTCTCTGTTCAAGATCCGGAAGTTGAGTCTTCGATATAATGCAGGGTCCATATTCCGGAAGTTCCGGGTGGCCTCGTACATTTTGCTGAGCACAGGAGCCAATGGTTCAAAACCTGCTGTATCTGCAAGCCATTGGTTGTACTCCCACTGGTTTATTCCAAGACGGTGAAGATATTTGATTGGTATCCCAGAATTCTGGGTTTTTAAGACTTCTTCACGGGATTCTAAAAGCATTTCCTCTGGAGAAGGCAGCTGGCATTTACCCTCCAGTACAGACAGAAAAAACTGAGCCTGGCAATGAAACAATGGGAAAGGGATCACAATTTTAACAGCTCCGATGAAGCCCAGAGTAGGGTAGCGAGCATGAATGAGATGCTTGTAGAGTGGAGGGAGATGACCCTGTTCCACATTAGTTCCCACAATGTCTTCATCCTCCAACAAGTCCACTCTAGGAATGATTGATTTCGCATTTAGGGTTTCATTTACCTGAGGTTTTTCTTTATTTTTTTTAAACCCTTTCCCAGATTCCAGTTCTTCAAGTCCATCTACATCTTTTCTCACCAACTTCTCTCTCTGGTCTATCTTCTGGTTGACCATCATGTAACTGGCAGTCAGCAAGAACGGGTAGTTATATTTATAACCTGTAGAGAGAATCATAGTGTCTGCCATAATTTCCATCCCATCTTCACAAATCAGACTATTGGGCGTAGCGCGCACCACTGGAGGCACCAATGAAAGGTTTTCTGGTGGGGTCCACTGTAAAGGAGGACCTCTGTGGCTCAGACTAACATGCTTTGCATGAGGAGACAGTTCTAAGGAAATATCAATTCCAGATGGTCCTGCACCCAGGACAACAACTGAATGGGAAGAGAAGACCTCTGGGTAGCGATAATAATGACTGTGCAACACTTGACCTGAAAAAAGTGTTTGAAACAAATTAGTGACTGGCTATGAGTAAAATTTCACTTTCATAAAAAAAAAAAATTGATATTGCACACATCATTGCTAGTCTGTTACGTACATAATGTTCATATCATTATCTATCTCAATTGTACAGTACAGGACACAGGCTGGATATGGTATGGAAATCCAATGCCTGTGGTGCTCAAAGACTCAGCCTTCTTCTCGGCAAAGCTATCATGTAACAAGAAAGGTGTTCGATACAACCAATCCTCTAAATCTTAATTTTATTTAAACCGCAATAAAACCAATCAATCTTTGCACAGGCTTCTGCCTCACAGGGCCTTAATAATAGTTTTATGGACAAGCTTTCCCCATTTCTACACCCTTCTCTTCGAGTACCCCACAGGGGAATACCCTTTTTGATAGCAATGGCAGAAATCAGGAAACTGGGACAAAAGTTTAGGCTAATTTTTACTCTGCCGAAGGCCTGTAAACACTCAAACCACTCAGAGTGACAATGCTTTTTGTGAACTGGAGCAAGACCCTATTTTAACACCACTCTCTACGTTCGAAACAAATACAATAGGAAATTCATGATGATTGGGTTTCTCCTCAAAAGATTTACACCCCTTGAAGAATCATGCTTAGCTCTATCTAGTGGAAAAATAGTTCATAAAAAAGTGGAATGTTCTGGTAGTAGACCCCGCCACTTCAGACTAAAATAAACATTTTACTGTGCCTATAGAAGATACAGGCCCTGCTCTGCAATCACCTATCACTGAAACCACAACTAATTGGACTAAAGCTTCGTACACATGCAACGATTATCGGCCGTCTTTTGTCCAGTGTTGTTGTGTTGGTTGAAATGTGCTCTAGACTGCACACGAATTTTCTCGGCCAACAAAACCCAACTTCAGAAGTGATGTCATGTGCTGGTTAACTTTCTGTGTGTTTTTTCTTCTCTGAGCATGCCCAGTCTTGCTCATCTGAATTTTGTCTGCCGAAATCTGTACTGATTGACGGAAAATCGGCCGTTCTGTTGACGGCCAACAAAAATTTTATAGCCTGCACACCAGATTTTGTTCGGCCGAAAAGTCGGAGCTGGTTGTCGGAAGCATCATACTAACAAGTCGAAAATCGGCCGATCGGACCTTGGCCAAAAATTCACGACCAACAATCGTTGCGTGTGTACGAGGCATAAGGCAATTAACAACTAACAGGATCCTGTCTTCCAGCATCAAACTCTGGAGAAACATTTACAGACAATATCCTTCTGCCTTATTGTTTTGTATTGATGCCCTAGAATATGTCATGAATTAAATGTCCAGAATGGCTCAGACGTATGGCTAAAAGCCTGGTCAGCTGAAGCTGATTAAAAAACATGCCTCACAACCATGCACTTTGAAAAAACAAGTCCCTTTGGTGAGGCACTTCCATTGCTCTCCTCAGACTTCATCTTCAAAGCCAAAACTCAGCTCTTCCTTTTAGTGCAAGATTTGGAACACAAAATCCACCATCCAATTCAAGCTCTACCAGAAAGCTTTCTTCACAATGAAGGGACACCCTCACTCCTAAAACTGAGGGGCATTCTGTTAGAGTTTGGAAAGAAGTAAACTCCGCGCTATGGATATCTAACGGGTGTATAAAAAGTATTAAGGCTGCAGCCTACCCTACTCTACAATCAAATGACTGTATAAAAAGGGGGGGGGATTAAATATGGGTAATTGGCGCTGCCTCTGTTAAATATATAAATAACAACGTGATGTGTGTGAATAAAAGTGTCTGTGCAAGTATCAATATACGCAATTGAATAAATAAAATAAAACCAACATATAAAAACAGAAATAATATGATAAGACCAACATATAAAATTAATGATATATCCCAGTGATAAAAAGTGCAACCAAGTGATATAAGACAATTGCATTAGTACTGGTATAAGCAATATATAAGCAATATAAAGTGCAAAATAACAAATGGTGCTATGTGGTGCACAGAAGTAGAAAACGGGTGTATTAAGAAAAAACATTGCCGTAATGTGCAAACCAATGAATATTATGGCAAACTGCCTAAAAATATATATTCCTAATGGCCAGTAAAGTGATAAAAAACCAAATATTAAAACAACGTGAATAAAGTGCAATTAGTGCAATAATGTGCAAAAAAGCAATTAATATTAGAATAGCTGGCTACAAACTATATATTTAGTCCTAGTAGCCGGTAATGGTGATAAGAGTGGTGTATCCGAATACAGAAAAAAGATCCGTGAAAAGAGATCCGTGAATGGATGAAATAGGATTCAGGTGACCCCGTGGTGGGCAACTGGCGAGGTGCAAGGAGATCCCCCTAGTAAATGACCTACTAACCAGATGTACCCACCCCTCACAGGGGTAAAGGGCGGGTATTTGGGTGTGGATGAAACTCCTTCCCTTCGCTCTTAACTTCTTGGTTCGGGGGATGTTGAAGGCCGTCCCTGGGGGTCCCAGGTGTCACCGAAGGAAAAAATAGGATCCCAAGGTTCTCTCCAATAGGAATGGTAATATATGCGAAGTACGTAGATAAAGGCTGGCCACTCAGCAGTAAATCATACAGGGCGAGAAAAAGGCTCGATAGTATAATGACTGAGAATACAATAGCGTTCCGGGACGCTATTACCCCGCTTGTATAAAAGCTATCTGATTCTGTATCTGACTTTGTATATTGCCCTAATTGAGTATACAAGACTCTCCTTATCATGATATACATCCCATTCTAAATTCTGACCATACTATAATGGGTAGACCTGACACGAAGGCAGCAGGATCTCTAAGGGAGTTACCAACAGGCTTGCCACATTTCAATTTTTTTTTTCTTGAGCTCGCTCTGTGGTGTGCAAAAACTAAAAAAAACAGTGCAGTTATTGAACAAGTTATAGTAGCAATTTCCTTAGAACAAAACCCACTAAGGAGTGAAGGGTTAGTTCCAACATGTTTTAGGCTGCAGCCTTATGCTGATGGTGATTAAACTTTTCTAGTTTATAGCAGTACACTTCAATATGTAGTCCTTGGCCTACAGTAATACTGCTCATCTTAACATATGATATCAATGTCAGTGCAGAAGGTACTGATGTGATCTACAGTAACAGGCACTTAGAATTACATGCCAACTTGTAAGCATATGACTTCACTCAGCATTTAACAAAGGAAGTTTAACCTCTCCCTTCATCTCAAACTCCTCTCTGTTCAAGATCCGGAAGTTAACCCTTCGGTATAATGCAGGATCGATATTCCGGCAATCCCGGGTGGCCTCAAATATTTTGACCATCACAGGGGCCAATGGCTCAAAACCTGCTGTATCTGCAAGCCATTGTTTGTACTCCCACTGGTTCATTGCAAGGCGGTGAAGATATTTCAAAGGTATCCCAGAATTCTGGGTTTTTAAGACTTCTTCACGGGATTCTAAAAGCATTTCCTCTGGAGAAGGCAGCTGGTATTTACCCTCCAGTACAGACAGAAAAAACTGAGCCTGGCAATGAAACATTGGGAAAGGGATCACAATTTTAACAGCTCCAATGAAGCCCAGAGTAGGGAAACGAGCATGAAAGAGGTGCTTGTAGAGTGGAGGGAGATGACCCTGTTCTACGTTTGTTCCCACTATGTCTTCATCCTCCAACAAGTCTACTCTAGGAAGGACTGATTTCACATTAAGCTTCTCAGATGCTAGTTCTTCAAGTTTATCCATATTTTTTCTTGTCAATTTCTCTCTCTGGCCTGTCTTCTGGTTGACCATTACTTCCCCGGCAGTCAACAAGAATGGGTAGTTATATTTATAACCGGTACAAAAAATGATAGTATCTGCTATAATTTCAGTTCCGTCTTCACAAAAAAAACTAGTGGAGGTAGCACGAACTACTGGAGGCACCAAGGAGATGTTTTCTGGTAGGGTCCACTGTAGAGGAGGACCTCGGTGGCTCAAACTGACGTGCTTAGCATGTGAAGACAGCTCCAGGGCAATATCAATTCCAGATGGTCCTGCACCCAGGAGGACAACTGAACGGGAAGAGAAGACCTCTGGATAGCGGTAATAATGGCTGTGCAACACTTGACCTGGAAAAGGTGTGGAAACGACTTAGCCACTGGCCTCAAAGTAAAACTCTACTTTATTTGATACACAGTAGCGGGAATAATAGCTATACAATGAAGTCTACGATTTAAAGTTATTATAATTATCTTTTCATTGTTATCTGTTAGGCTCCATGTACACGGGATGTTGTAAATGGCCGTTGAGGAGCAGTTGGGCGTTTTTTTTAGAAGCCCCTGAACCCATCTACATTCTATCTTATCTGTCCATGTACACAGGGTCGTTTACAGTCATTTGCAGGCAGTTGAGTTCAGGGACGTCATCTGTGACATAAGGGGGCGGGGCCTACCAGTGACATCACCGGGAGGACACGCCCACAATGGCTATATAACAAGCTGCAGAGACCGGCATAATCACCGGAGACATCGTCGGAGGAGGACCAGAGGAAGAAGAAGAAGACCAGAGGAGGCAAAAGAGCAGAAGATTGGACAGCAGAAAAGCGGACAGCAAAAGAGCAGAAGACCAGAAGACCAGAAGAGAGGAGAAGACCGGAGCGGAGAAGACCAGATGAAGATTTTTAATAAACTTTCCAAAACGTCTCCTGTTGTTATTTACACACACTGCCTTTTATGGGGTGAATGGGTAGGGGTACAGTGTACCCCATACCCATTCACATAGGGAGGGGGTCCGGGATCTGGGGGGCCCCCTTGTTAAAGGGGGCTTCCAGATTCCAATGAGCCCCCTGCCCGCAGACCCCCACAACCACCGGCCAGGGTTGTGGGGAAGAGGCCCTTGTCCTCATCAACATGGTGGCAAGGTGCTTTGAGGTGGGGGGGTGCAGAGCTCCCCCTGCCCCAAAGCACCAACATCCCCCCCATGTTGAGGGCATGTGGCCTGGTATGGTCCAGGGGGGGTGGGGCCGCTCGCTCGTCCCCTCCCCCTTCCTGCCCTACCGGGCTGCATGCTCGGATAAGGGTCTGGTATGGATTTTGGGGGGGACCCCACGCGGTTTTTTCGACATGGGGCTACCCTCAAATTCCATGCCGGACCCGAAGGGCCTGGTTTGGAACCTGGGGGGGACCCCCACGCAGTTTTTTTCCCATTTTTGGTGTGGAGTTCCCCCTTAGGATTCTCACAGCGCAAGTCACGCCGCAAGTCGGATCATCCTGATCCGACTTGCGGTGCAACTTCCATTCAAATCAATAGGCTCCCATAGGGAACCATTGACTTTGAAGGGAGGCAGAAAAAACGCTGCTAAAAGCAACGTGGCCAAACGTGCAATAACGCCAATGGAAAAAGCTACTGAAAGCACATTTGACAGCTGCTTTTTCCCGGTGTCAGAACTGGCTTTGCAGCACGTTTTTTCTAACGTCCCGTGTACATGGAGCCTTAAAGGGCTAGGATTTTTAAAAAACGACCACAAAAAAATCAAATGCTTCTACCTTGCAAATCTGGTAAGCCCAGCAACATTTAATTTCCTAGTCATACAACAGACCCACTGTTGCGTGATTAAAGCAAGCAGACCCTCCCACTTTAACTTTATCAGGACAAAAAGTGATGAGAATTATTGCAAATGGGGTGGCAGCCAAAAATAAAAAACACATTTCTAATGTAAGTAAGAATTAGAACTTCTGAATAATATTTTATTGTTCTCTGTGCCCCCCTGCTCTGGTGACATTCATGCCCTCCACCCCTGTTTTTTTGTTGGGGGAAATCATATGGATAGGAAGTGAGGGAAGTCAGAGAAAATCTCCCCGCCGAGCAGAGAGCAATAAAAACTTGATTGAAATTCTGTTTTAACTACTTCATCTTCCAAACTTTGAAATCAGTTTACCACCCCCCCCCCCCCCAAAAAAAAAACTGCTTAATTTCACCAATTATCCCTGTCCTAGAACCAAACTAGAATTAGAATTAGATTTTCTCACCTTGAAACTGTTCCAACCCTTCAATGTCTGGCACAAATGGATGGGAGTAGTGTCTACAGAATAAAAGAAAAGAGGTGTCAGGTTTACTCAGTAATACTTTTTTTTTTCATATTTTAGATAGTGTAGGCAGTGGTTAAAGGTGATCTTCATGCCCCCTATTACCCCCCAGCACCCCCTCTAAATGATCATTATAACTGGCATTTAAAAAATAAAAAAATATATACTTTTTTGCAAACCTAAAGCAATGGTCACATGATGTTCCCATCCCAAGTGTTCTCATCACTCCTTACTGGAGATAGGATCCTTTGTTGGGTGTCCATGTCACCACCGACTTGATGTGGACATTTCTTATTGGCTGTCCAGAGGTGGGGTCCTCTCAGGATCCAGAATAAAAGTTTGCAGTGGTTAAGCCAGTGGCAGGAGACTGACAGGTCATTACTCAGCGGTGGCGGGGCTACTTTTGTATGTATGAGCACTCTCCAGGAGTACTATAAACCTTTTCTCTCTGCCCCGCTCTCGTCTACCTAGGCCAGAATGATATCTTCTCTCCTTTGAAGCCTCCTGGGAGATCAGTGTCACATGTCCAGGAGCAGAGGCACACGGCAGCCAGGAGAAGCTGGCGCGCATCATCAGGGGCCGGCTTCTTGAACCCAGAAAAGGCAGTCTGGCTCCTGATGAAGTCACAAAAGGGGTGGGCAGTGGGAACTGGGCAGTTGCACCTGAGCAATGGAGTTCAGCAGGATTTGCTGGACAGGCGAGTATGTGAATCCAGGATAAACCTTGATAGCAGGTAAAGGGGACTATAGAAAAAAAAAAGGGTTTGAGGCGCATGCGCGAGGTCGCGGAAGATGGCCGCTTAGCTTCCGTGCTCCGCGCCACCGGACACTTACCCTCCGCAATCTGAAGCACTGCTCCGCTCCAGCGACGACTCCTCTGCCCCATCGGCTTGCTGACACCACCGGGCACACGGGGGTATGCGCCGATCGTCCCAGCGCAATCAAAGGAAGCGGCCCCAGGTGAAATTAACTCCGGCAGGGAGGGGCAAGATGGCGCCCGAACCTCCGGAGCCTGATGACTCCACGCGGCTCTCCTCTTCTTCCCTGGCGGACAGCCTGCAGCAGTTCCCCGTGGACCTGGTAAGCCCAGCTTCTCCAGACTCTGATGCCATGTTAGCGAAATTCAGGGCCATCGTTAGGGATGAGATCGCTACAGCATCCCGCAAACTTTCTTCCGACCTCATGCAGGGGTTGAAGGAGCTTGGAGGCCGCACCAATCAATTGGAGCACAGAATGGATCTGACCACCACAGTGTTGGAGGGCCATGAGGATGAGGTGGACAGGCTAACTGGGGAACTTAGTGCCCTCCGTGATAAACTGGAGGATGCTGAGAATAGGGCCCGCAGGGATAATCTTCGGATTCGTGGATTCCCAGAGACTGTCACTGACCTCCAGGGCACAGCTACTGCCTTTTTCCAAGAACTGGCCCCAGACATTCCCCTGGAATGCCTGGAATTCGACAGGATTCACAGGTCCCTGGCTCCTAAACCTACTGAGGGTCCCCCTCGGGATGTTATCATCAAATTTCACTACTACCGCACTAAAGAGAGACTCATGCAGGCAGCCAGGGAGCACTCTGATCTCTCCTTCCAGAGCTACTCACTCCAACTGTTTGCGGATCTTTCCCCGGCCACCATTGCCAGGCGGCGGTCCTTGAAGCCCTATCTACAGATTCTGCAGACCCACAAAATTAAGTACCGTTGGGGCTTCCCCTTCAAACTCTCGTTCACGGTGCAGGGCCACCAATTCCATGCTACCTCCCTGGCTGATCTACGTAGCCACTTCCAGGAACTGAACTTGGATCTCCCCTCCTCACAGGCGACACCCAAGTCCTCATCCTCGGCTTCCAAGTCGAGACCATCCACGTCATCCCCACCTTCCAAGCCGTCATCTCAAGGCTCTCATCATGGCTCCCAGGCCCTTCGTTCTCTTCAGGCTCAACGCTTTCATGATGTTCCCGTCAAGTGATACCACTGGACTAAATTTTCTTTTTTTGGGCCTTTTTTGCCCTTTTTTTTTCCATTTTTCCGGATGTACCCCGCCATTGGGTGACTTTGTAGGGGTCCCTGGGACATCCTACTGGGGTGGGTGCCCCCCCCCCCTGTGACCCCCTCCGGGTTGTGGGGGGCTGGGGGCCCGCATCCTGCTCCTGGTTGCACTTTTTGGTTTTACGGGTGTTGTTTTTTTTTCTCTTCTCTGTTTTTTTTGTATTGGGCTGTTTTACACCCACTGGTTATGACTTTCTCCAGTTTTTGAATGTGTATTTTATTTTTTATTTTTTTTATAGCAATGCTGTACTATGGGGGATTCCATTTCTAGTGCCTTATGTTGCTTACATGACGATGCTTTTTTTTTTTTTTTTTTGGTTCTATTAAGTTGTCGTCGCAGTGCTAAATTTTTTCTTTTTATCATGGTGTTTTTGTGATGCTTGGGGGTTTGGTACTTTTGTGCCCCCCTGGGTGTTCGCAGAGACTCTCTCTTTTTTTCTTCCGCGGAGGGGTCCGGTGGACCACCGCCCTCCCATTGTGTAGGTTCTTGCTCAGGATCATGGTCCTGACCAACCCCCGACGCATTTGTGGTCCTTCGGGTCCACGCCTAGATGCATTTATGCGTTACCGTTTTTGTGATTATGCTATGCTTTTTCTTCTTTGTGTCTCTCTGTTTCCCTTTTTGTCTCTGTCTCTCTTTTTTGTGGTTCTCTTTTTTTCTTCTCCGTCTTGTCTCCTTCCCTTTTTCCCAGGTCCTGTGGGGCGGGCGGTTCAGGGTAAGTTGCTCTTTTTTTATACCTCTTTTTTTAAATGACGCTTAACTGGTTATCCCTGAATGTGCAAGGTCTGAACTCTCCCCAAAAAAGGGTTAAAGTTTTTCGGTTCCTCCGCCAGAAGCATGTAGATATAGCTTGCCTCCATGAAACCCATTTTTCCTCCTCCTCGCACCCCAAGTATTTTGACACTCACTATCCGCAAGTGTTTCTAGCTAATGGTCAAACTAAGCAACGGGGGGTATTGATCGCATTCCGCAAGGCTGTCCCCTTTCGTTGTGATAAACAAATAGCGGACCCTGAGGGTAGGTATCTCTTGCTCCAGGGCCTTCTTCAGGACACTGAGGTGACAATTTTGAGTTATTATGCTCCTAATTCTAATCCGGGCCCCTTCCTATCCCATGTCTGCTCCCTTCTACTGTCCCATGCCAAGGGTACTCTTCTCCTGGCGGGAGATTCTAATACTGTACTGAATCCCTCCCTGGATAAATATCCCCCTGAGAGAGCTGCTCCCTCATCTGCCGCCAAGCGCTTTGTTTCCTCCTTACGATCTTCTGATTTTGTGGACCTGTGGCGAGAGTTACATCCAAGCGGTAGGAACTATACGCATTACTCCCATCCTCATTGTTCCCACTCCCGTATTGACCATGTTTTCATGTTACGGAAACACCTTCCCCTGGTTCTGTCTGTTTCTATTTTAGCAGTCCCCTGGTCGGATCACGACCCTCTTCTGGTGGAATGCAAGTCTATTTTGAGTACGTCTCAGCGTTCCTCCTGGATAATGAATGATTCCTTATTGTCTTTTGTTGATGTCCAAGCTGAGCTTTTGCAAGCCTCCAAAGACTATTTTGACCTTAATATGGGCTTGGTTTCTTCCCCAGTGACGCTGTGGGAGGCATATAAGGCAGTGTTGCAGGGTCGGGTTATTCAAATAGCTTCCAGACGGAAGCGGGAACGACTGAAACTCCAGCAAACGTTGGAGGCTCGTCTGGACCGTCTCTCCTCTGCCTTTAAGCAGGCTCCAACTCCTGCCAATCGCAGACTATTGGCCCATTGTCGGACCGAATTGGACTTATGCCTTACTGATAAGGCGGAGAGGACCTTGCGTTGGTCTCGCCAAATGTGGTACGCCAAAGCCAACAAACCGAACGCGATGTTGGCCAATAGGTTGCGGACTTTCGCCCCTAAATTTACCCCTGTTACTTTGCGCACTCGCCACAATGTGCTTACCAGTAACCCCCTTCGGGTCCTGGAAGAATTCCATCATCGCCTTGCGGGGCTGTACTCGGCCCCGTCAAGGGCCGACCCTCACGCTGCGGAGGCCTTCTTACAGAATGTCTCTTTGCCCACACTTTCGGCTTCTCATATGACTCTTATGGATCGTGATATTCAGGAGTCTGAAGTTTTACAATGTATTAAGGAACTGAAGATAGGGAAGAAACCTGGCCCAGATGGTTTTACTGCATTGTTTTATCGGAAGTTTGCCTCTGTCTTGGCCCCCCATCTGACTGCAATGTTTAACGCTGTTAAAAATGGACAATCCCTTACCCCGGACCTATTGACTGCCAACATTGTCATGCTGCCTAAACCGGATCGGGATCACTCATCATGGGCTAATTTTCGCCCAATTTCGCTTATCAATATTGATATGAAGTTGCTAACTAAAATATTGGCTACGCGCTTGAATTCTTTCCTTCCTCGCCTGATCGGGAAGGATCAGGTCGGTTTTGTGCCCGGCCGGCAGGCAGGGGATGCTATTCAGCGGATCATACAATTGCAGCACTTTGCTCTTCAACGGCATATACCCACTATGTTACTATCCCTGGACGTGACCAAGGCTTTCGACACCCTGTCTTGGCCTTATCTTATGACTACTCTCCGCCGATTCGGCTTTGGCCCCTCCTTTCTGTCCTGGCTTTCTGCCCTTTATGATTCCCCTCAGGCCCGTATCAAATATTATGGATTTGAATCGCTCCCTTTTTCCATTGGCCGGGGTACACGGCAGGGGTGCCCGCTGTCACCCCTCCTATTTGTTCTGGCTTTGGAGCCCTTAGCAGCAGCAATACGTACCCACCCTGACATCTCGGGCATCGAAGTGGCAGGCTCCCCGCACAAGATATCGTTATTTGCGGACGATATCTTGCTGTCCCTTACATCGCCTAGGATTTCATTGCCCAACCTTCTGGCTTTGCTGGATGCGTTTGCCGTTTTCTCAGGCCTGCATATCAATCCTGCCAAATCTAGTGCAATGTCCGTTACTTTGCCCCCTGAGGATGTGGTAGCCCTCCAAGCGGCCTTTCCTTTCAAATGGCACCCTGCTTTACCCTACCTGGGTATTAAATTATCTCCCACGTATGAAGGTCTTTATGCTGTTAATTACCCGCCTCTCTTTCGCCACTTGACATCCCTGCTTTCTTCCTGGTCTTACCTCTCTTTGTCCTGGTTTGGTAGGATCACGGCCGTTCGTATGACCTATCTTCCTAAACTATTGTACTATTTCCGTGTACTGCCGGTTCCGATTCCCTCTCATATTTTACGCATTCACCAGTGCAAAATTCTGAAATTTATTTGGGGTTCTTCTAGACCCCGTATTAATAAACGCGTTCTGTATGCTCGGAGGATTTCTGGAGGGTTTTCGGTTCCGAATTTGAAGGCGTACTACACTGCAGCGTCAATAGCCCCTCTCTCTCATTTACACGACTCGTTTCAATTGCCACTATGGGCCACGATTGACTTGGTGGATGCCAGCCCAGTCCCCCTTTCTTCCATCCCTTGGCTCCCTCCTAAATTCCGACCGCCGGACTTGCGCCCTTGCCTCCTTCACTCTCTCCGCCTCTGGGACTCTGTCAAGTACTCAGCCAATTTGATTTCCCCCCACTTACCCTTACTGCGTCTCTTCCCTTGCCCTATGTTTCCACCTGGTCTTGCTAATCCACGCGTGTTTTCATGGTGGACGGACCATGGCTTCGTGGACGTCCACTCGTTATTTACCCCCACGAAGATACTCCCTTTTGGGGCCCTCCGCTCTTCGCACGACATACCTTTGAGAGAACATTTTCGATATATGCAACTCCATAGTTTTCTTCAGCAACTCATTAAACATAGGCCCTTACCCTACACGCTTACGCCATTTGAAAGCCTCTGTAGGGCACGGCCCCACTCGCCGGGACTCATATCCCTCTTATATGCCTCCATTATTGCCTGCGATACACCCCCTTTCACGGTCTATCACTCTAACTGGGAATTAGAATTGGGGGGTGGGTTGGACGGGGAAGACTGGCGGCATATGACGGCAGCTCTCTCTAAATGTTCACGAAATGTCTTGATTCTGGAAAATGCATATAAGGTATTTTACCGGTGGTACTATACTCTGGCTAGGCTGGCTAAATTTATACCCTCATGTTCCCCCCTGTGCTTCCGGGGATGTGCTCAGGAAGGGACTATGGCTCATATTTGGTGGAAGTGCCCCAGGGTATGCAGACTGTGGATTAGGGTTTATGCCTTGCTCCGTAATATTTTTCAAGTTACCCTGAAGAGGGACCCATATGAAGCACTCTTGTGTAAACCTATACCTGACCTGACTCGTACACAACGTCAGTTGGCTCAGCATTTGTTTACAGCTACGAAACTGACCATTGCCCGATCTTGGAAGACCCCCTGGCTTAGTTTTGAGGCGGTCAAAAACCGTATGAATGATATCCTTGTTAATGAAAAGTTGACTGCAATAGTTTCTGATTCCCACGCCAAGTTTTTAAAGGTGTGGGACCCTTGGATCTCGAACGTTGCCCCTTCCAGATTCCAGACCACCCTTCTCTCTCTTTAAAGCCTCCTGGACGCTCGCCCCGCAGGACTTGTTCCCCCCTCTTCCCCTTCCCCACCCTTTCTCTAATCTTCTTTCTTTGTTGTTTTTCTCTTTGTTTGTCCTACTTCTTCGCTCCTTCTTTCTCTCTTTTCCTTGTCTTTTTGTGTTGTTTTTCCTCCTGGCTCGGTACTCTCAGGCCCGGCCACTGTTTGCTCACTGGAACGTAATAGCACTTTTCATTTTGTTAGTCTTTCTGCTTTGTGAAAGCACTAAGGGATTTTAGGTCCCTATTTATGCATTTCCACTTGTTGATACCCATTATTTGGTCCGTGATGTTTCCCGGTTGGCTCACGCCATATGTCGGTATCGTGTTTTGCTGCCATCTGTTCCCATGCGTTCCATTTTCTTTTGTCTTATTGTACACATGTACCATGTTTTTGATGTATGTTTATGCCTCTTCTTAAAATAAAACTTTTGTACAAGAAAAAAAAAAGGGTTTGAGGGTGGTGTGGGAGGGTGCAGCATGGTGCGACGGCAGAAAACACTCAGAGTCACAGTGCAGAGTAACAGAAATATATTGTAACTGAAGTTTGGCAATACGGAACTGGACCGGTGGGAAGGCAACCCGACCCGACCGGGAGGACTGATGGCAGGTAACAGCGATTTGTCAGTAGAAGTAGGTCTCAGGTGCGCTGACAGCATCTGTCTCAAGGGGCGGAATGTTGAACTGTCCAGTTTGTACCCAAGTGGGGAGGCTTCCAGGTAAGATGGCATGTCCCTGCACTTTCCCTACTCCTCTGGGACCTCTCCCTGATGCTAAGCACTTTCCCTGCCAGAGGGGTAACTTGTCCCTACTCTAGCCACACACTAAATGCGCCCCAAGCCTGGGAGCCAGGGTCTGATTCTGCCTAACCCAAGATGGCAGCCTGAGTCACATAGGGTGCCAGCATCCAATCGGATAGCTGCCCCCTGTGAGCCAGGAAACCTTAGAGGAACTAAGTTGCTCTTGACTTCCTCTCCCTCTGCAATGCCACTGAAATTCCTCTTTAAGTCCTTAAAAGTATACCCATTGTACACAAATAAGGGCATCAAATGATTTAGAGGTTGGGTGATTAATCAGTGACAAGCATGAAAAGGATCTTAGTCTTTCTGAACCCAAGTAAAGAGAGAAGAGGGATGAGAAATCCAGATGTAGGTTCGGGCCTCTAGAGGACCTCTGTTTCTTACCCCACGCAGACCATGATGGCATCAAACTGTTCTGTCACAGGATCACCATCGTCCAGAGTTTGGAAGGTCACATCCCAGGAAACCTCTGAGTTCTTTCCTTCCCCCAGTACAGGAGTGATCGATTCCACCCGGGTATTAAACTGCAAAGCACAAAAAAGTCCTTTAGATGTTATGGCTGCAGATTTTTTTTTTAGAATTACACACTTCCGCTCCTGGGGTGGCTACATTCAATCACTCCGTCTGCAATGGTGTCACCCTAGGTGGGTCTTTTCTTTTTGGGTGTACACCAAAATAAAGCTTCAGTTGGTTTTGACACCCAGCACTGTACAATTCAACATCTGGTAGCTTCTTGAGGTTCTTGTAGTCCACAGAAGAACAAGATCCATAATCCCCATACAGTGCCAGGACAAGGTCATCTAGCGCCCAGGGTGAACATGCAAAACTAGACGCCCCCCCAAGATGTAAGAACATTGTCAGCAAAAATCCTCACCAGAAAACAATGAACATTAATCTGCATGCTTACCCCCTAAGGATAAATTCCTCCTCCTTCCAGTTCAAATCCGCCCCATACTAAAATCCCCCCTCAAAAATGGCCCGCCCCATGCTAAAATCCCCCCTCACTAATTTTTGCACCCCTAATCCCCCAAATCCCCCCAACTAGGTCATCTAGTGCTCAGGGTGAACATGCCAACCTAGACCCCCCCCCCCCCCCCCAAGATGTATGAACGTTGTCAGCAAAAATCCTCACCAATAAACACTGAGCATTAATCTGCATGCTTACCCCCCTAAGGATAAATTCCTCCTCCATCCGCCCCATACTAAAATCCCCCCTCAAAAATGCCCCGCCCCCATGCTAAAATCCCACCTCACAAATTTTTGCACCCCTAATCCCCCCAAATCCCCCCAGCTCAAATAGCCCCCCCTCCCCCACCAAAAAAATCAATTCACCCCTCTTAGCACAAATCCTCTAACCCCTAAAATTTCCCCTCCTAGTACACTTCTCCTCTGCACTTCAAATTCCCCCTCCTAGCACAAATTCCCCCAAAATCCCCCCTTCTATCACAAATCTTCTTCCCCCCATCTGCCATCAGAACACAAATGCCCCCAGGTCACCACTCCTAGCATGCCGCCCCCCAAATTTCCCCTCCTAGAACAATACTTACCCCCTGCTGCCCCCCAAATACCCCTTCCAACACAAATCCCCTCTCCCCAATCTCCTTGTGGCACCCTGCCTCCACCCCACGTGATACCACATTGCCCAGGGCAGTCGCCCTTCTTTCCTACCCCTAGTCCTGGCTCTGCCCCATAACCCTTTTTTTATTATTTTATTCTTGGGGGGGGGGGGGGGGGCTTTGCATTCCCTGGCTGTAACAATGTAAAAAAAATAAACAATATCAATATCCCTTTTTTTTCGTTTTGAATAGTGTGCGGCAGGATTCAAACGGGTGTAAGGTTTTCAATTGCTGTTTGTGCCCCATGTAGGGGGAATTTTTCCACTCCATTTGTCCCGGTAGCCAGTGTCACCAGGACAGAAAGTGATGGAAAATAACTTACTGATATCACCGGAACAGAAAGTCAGGAGGAATCTTTCCTCTTAGACAGTTATCTAAAGCTGGCTATACACTAGTAGGTTTTCAAATGAAAATTATTATGAAAATGCAGAATAAAATTCTCAGTGCATTCAACAGCTTGACGAATGTCGCTGGAAAGTAGCTCATATTTCCGTTTACTTTACTGAATAAAAAACCTTTAAATAAAGAATTCTTCAAAAAAAGGCTTCTAAAGTTACATAAAATATTAAAGCAGTATTAATCCCTTTACCCCCCTTCATGACCAGGCCATTTTTTGCGATATGGCACTGTTACTTTAACTGACAATTGCGCGGTCATGCAACGTTGTACGTTTTAAATTTATGTGGTATTTGATCACCTCTGCTTTTTACATTTTTTGCGCTGAAAACAAAAAAAAAAACAATTTTGAAAAATAAAACAATATTTTTGCTTTCTGCTATAAAACACATCCAATACAAAAATTGAAAATCATCATCAGTTTAGTCCGATATGTATTCTGCTACATGTTTTTGGTAAAAAAAAAAAATCCCTATAAGCATATATTGATTGGTTTGCACAAAAGTTATCGCGTCTACAAACTATGGGATATTTTTATGGCATTTTTTTTTTTCTACTAGTAATGGGGGCGATCAGCGATATTTAGTGTGACTGCAACATTTCGGTGGACACCCGACACTTTTGACACTTTTTTGGGGACCAGTGATCAGTTACTAATACAGTAATCAGTGCTAAAAAAATATGCACTGTCACTGTACTAATGACACTGGCAGGGAAAGGGTTAACATCCGGGGTGATTAAATGTGTCCCCGGGGGGGGTTTGCTAACTATGTGGGGAGGTGCTCTAACTGGGGGAAGACAGAGATGCGTGTTCCTGCTTAGCTGGAGCACAAGATCTCTATCTTCTCCCCTGTCAGAACAGCGATCTGCCTCTCTCTGGAACAATCGCAAGTGGCCGGCGGACATAAGATCCACCTGACCCACTGATTGGCTCTGATCAATTAGCGTACAATCGCGCCTCCGGTGGCAAACGCATGCCTCCTAGTGGCTACTGCGCGAATTGATGTACAGTTACGTGATTTCGCAAAGCCAGTACATCTACGTTAGGCAGTCGGCAAGTGGTTAACTGACATTTGCGCGGTCATGCAACACTGTACCCAAATAAGATGTATATCCTTTTTCCCCACAAATAGAGCTTTCTTTTGGTGGCATTTCATCACCTCTACGTTTTTTATTTTTTGCACTATAAACAAAAAAAGACCGGCAATTTTGAAAAAAAAAATATATTTTTACTTTCTGCTATAAAACATATCCAATACAAAAATTTAAAAAAATTAAATTTCTTATCTTTATCTTTAGGCCAATATGTATTCTGCTACATATTTTTGGTAAACAAAATCCCAATAAGCGTATATTGATTGGTTTACACAAAAGTTGTCACATCCACAAACTATAGGAAATATACTGGAATTTTTATTTTTTGTTTTTTTTTTATACTAGTAATGGCTGCGATCAGTGACTTTTAGCGGGACTGCGATATTGCGATGGACAGTTGGACACTAAATTACACTTTTGACTCTTTATGGGAACCAGTGACTAATACAGTAATCAGTGCTAAAAAATATGCATTGTCACTGTACCAATGACACTGGCAGGGAAGGGGTAAAACATCAGGGGCAAACAAAGGGTTAAATGTGTGCCTAACCAGTGTTTTTGTGTACACTATGTGTGGTTCTTTAATTAAGGGATGTGCTGGATTTTATTCCCTGCTTTGCAGGGAAAGAAAATGCATTAGTTCCCCCTGTCAGAATGGAGCTCTGCCTTGTTTACATAGGCAGAGCCTTGTCCAGTAGGGCCGGGACAAGGAATGGGCAGGAGAGGTGGCTGCCCTGGGCACTATCATGTAAAGTGCGGGGCACCACAAGGAGATGGGAGGGAGGGGATTTATGTTGGAAGGGGGAATTATGGGGGTTGCAGGGGATAAGTACTATTCTAGGATGGGAATGGGGGGGTGCTAAGAGTGGTGTTCTAGGGGGATTTGTGTTGGGAGGGGGGGGAGAAGAATTATGGTAGTAGGGGCGATTTGGGAGGAATTTGTGCAGGGAGGGAGGGATTTGAAGGGGGGGATGACCAGTGACATTACTACAGTAATCAGTGCTAAAAATATGCACTGTCACTGTATTAATGACACTGGCAGAGAAGGGGTTAACACCAGGGGTGATCAAAGGGTTAAATGTGTCCATAAGGGGTGCTTTCTAACTGTGTGTGGGGATGTACTTATGGAATGAACACAGGGACCTATGTTCCTAGATAGTGCTTACAATGGCAGACCGCTGTTCTGTCGCCACAGGAGCGATCGCGGGGGCCCAGCAGCAGTTGCGGCCACCGGACCCACAGATCAGCTTCCCCTGTGGCAAATGGGTGTGGGACAGTTACGTAGTTCCGCGGACAGAGCCGACTTGCCACAGTATACTGTATGTACTGCTGGTGGTCGGCAAGTGGTTAAAGGGCTTCGTATTGGCTGGCTGGAAGAGAGGGTTGCCCTTTTTGCGCATAGATAGACAACAGATGCAGCGCTCTGAACAGGGGAACCTCTAAGTGAAGTTCATGGATAGAGTCCACAGACGTGGGCTCTGGCTCCGATGTCCTCCAAATAACAAATGAGCAAACAAATCCAGTAAGTGAGCCGGTAACTCTAAATCCGTATAGAAAATTTATTCCTTACATGAAAAATGAGTATACAAGAAGGCTAACATGTTTCGGCAAACTGCCTTTTTGCGGAGGACCTACTATTGTTCCTTCATGATGTGGGTCCCTCTCTCCTGGGTGCATTGCAACTCTTGAATTCCTACTCCATGGGTCTCAAAATGAACTAGACTACAGTCAAGCATGGTGGTGGAAGTGTCATGGTCTGGGGCTCCATGAGTGCTGCCAGCCCTGGGGAGCTACAGTTCATTGAGGGAACCATGAATGCCAACATGTACTGTGACATACTGAAGCAGAGCATGATCCCCTCCCTTTGGAGACTGGGCTGCAGGGCAGTATTCCAACATGATAATGACCCCAAACACACCTCCAAGATGACCACTGCCATGCTAAAAAAGCTGAGGGTAAAGGTGAAAGACTGGCCAAGCATGTCTCCAGATCTAAACCCTATTGAGCATCTGTGGGGCATCCTCAAACGGAAGGTGGTCTCTAACATCCACCAGCTCCATGAGGTCATCATGGAGGAGTGGAAGAGGACTCCAGTGGCAACCTGTGAAGCTCTGGTGAACTCCATGCCCAAGAGGGTTAAGGTAGTGCTGGAAAATAAGGGTGGCCACACAACATATTTACACTGTGGGCCCAATCTGGACATTTTGACTTAGGGGTGTATTCACCTTTATTGCCAGTGGTTTAGACATTAATGGCTGTGTGTTGAGTTATTTTGAGGGAACAGAAAATTTACAATGTTATACAAGCTGTACACTCACTACTTTACATTGTAGCAAAGTGTCATTTCTTAAGTCCCCATTCACAGTAGCGAAACTTGTCAGGCGACTTGGTCGCCTGACAAGTCGCGGTGGGTCGCCTGCCATTGATTAGCACAAGACCCGTTCTAATAGGAGCGACACAAGTCGCTCCGACTTAGAAAAAGGGTCCTGTACTACTTTGGGGCGACCTGGAGGCGACCTGCATTGACTTCAATGATATAAAGTCCGTGCATGTCGCGCCGAGGTCGCGGTGCACAGGTCGCCCCAGCAAGTAGCGTCGCCCTGTGTGAACGGGGTCTCAGTGTTGTCACATGAAAAGATATAATAAAATATTTACAAAAATGTGAGGGGTGTACTCACTTTTGTGAGATACTGTATATGCCCATCTGATCACAACATCTCTTCCCACCCTGTCTGGTCTTAGAGCCAAGTGGCAGCGGGATATCCCACGCCTGGATGATGATTAGAATGACATTTGGGATCTCCCATTCCGTACTTTGGTCTCTTCATGGTGTTGGAGATGTGACCACTCCCCAGACGCTTTTCCCCATAATTTCTGGTCCTGTCCAGTTATCACTGGGTTTTGGTCAGAGGTGTTGTCGGTCATCAATATGGTATGGATAACAAAAATACTCCTCTCCATGGAGATCTGTATACTGGGTGTGATAGAAAAACGGATTCCGTACTGCTGCAGAAAGAACACTGATTGGTCTCCTTTTCTATGCCAGCAAAGCTATTGCATTAAATTGGAAGAAACAGCCCCCCCCCTTCTATCTCCTTTTGGAAAAGCCTAATCAATAACAGCCTCCCGCACCATAGGGATACCTATGTAAATAGGGGTTGTCCTAAGATGTAAGATCGGGTTTGGTCAAGGTGGTTATCTGGTCAAGGTGGCTATCTGGTCAAGGTGGTTATCTGATCCTGCTACGGCATCATCATGACTGGTTGCTTTAATGCCATGGTCACGTCTTCATTGAGTTCCACCTTCCTCAACTATGGCAGAGCCACTCACAAAGTGTTGTACACATCAATGACGACATACCTGAACACTGCTCCTTATTTATAAAGGGATGAAAATGTTCTAGTATGTGTGCTAAGTAACAGTCCTATCTAATCATGGAAATATTTCGCTTCCCCCCTTCTCACCTTGATGTGTGGTCGGATGGAGAACCTATCCGTATAATCCTCCAGGTATTTTAAGACTTCGGAGCGGTGGATGAAGGAGGGCAGGGATGGGTCAAAGGCAAAATCAGGGAACTCCATGATCTCTTTAGGGAGGTTGGTACTGTAAGTAAAAACATATTGAGAATACAGATGAACGATTCATCATGAAAATTACATTCTATTATTCAATGGTTAGTAATGTGCTGGATTTTAGGGGTTCTGTAATGTAGCTCGAGGTTCCTTAACCACTTAAGCCCCGGAAGATTTTACCCCCTTCCTGACCAGGGCCTATTTTGCGATTCGGCACTGCGTGACTTTAACGGACAATTGCGGGGTCGTGCTACGCTGTACCTAAACGAATTTGACGTCCTTTTTTTCCCACAAACAGAGCTTTCTTTTGGTGGTATTTGATCACCTGTGCGATTTTTTGATCATGCCCTATAAACAAAAAAAGAGCGTCAATTTTGCAAAAATAACAATATTTTTCACATTTTTTTATATGAAATTCCCCAAAAAAATGTAAAAATCTAAATTTTTTAACATTTTAGGCCAATTTTTTTTTACCATATGTTTGGTAAAAAAAATCGCAAAAAGCGTATTTTGATTGGTTTGCGCAAAAGTTATCGCGTTTACTAACAAAGGGAAAGATTTTTGTCATTTTTGTTGTTTTTTTTTTTTAACGCGTAATGGCGGCGATCGGCGATTTTTTTTTTGCGGGACTGCGACATTGGGGCAGACAGATCGGACCCTTGACTGACATTTTTGACACTTTTGGGGTTACCAGTGACATTACTACAATAATCAGTGCTATACATATGCACTGTTACTGTAAAAATGACACTGGCAGTAAAGGAGTTAACTGTATTGAGAGAGGGAGGGGTTAAGTGTGTCCTAGGGGCGTGTTTCTAACTGTGATTGGCTGTGGCTTGATGTGTAAGAACAGTGATCAATGGTCCTACATAGTAGAACCATTTCATCACCATTCTTACACAGGGGAGACTGACAGGCGGCTTTGTTTACACTAGCCGCTTGCCTTTCTCCCGCTGTCACGGACGATCGCGAGTGCGGGGGGGGGGTCCGTGACCGAGCGGGAGCGGAAGTGCGCATCCGGCGGCACGCGCTCGCTCCCAAAACCCTTACAGGCTAGCGACGTAGCCCTACATCGCTTTGCCTGTGAGGGGCTGACTGCCGAAGTAAATAGTCGTGCGGCAGTCAGCAAGTGGTTAAATAAGGTAGAAATATTTTGGCTAAGATCTAGTGTAGTATCTGTTCATATCATTTTTTGGAAGGGAGAATGTCAGTGCCTCTTGTAGAATGAGGGTGCTGGTGAGTATCCCTTCTGATGTAATTTGGTAAGGAATAGTAATGGCGGGTGGAGGGCCTTTTTCCTCCTGGGTTAAACCTAGCCCTGTACACAAGGCTCTCCCTAAGCTGTCTAAGTTCTGATGCCTCCTGGTAGGGATGGGGCTGCATCTATCTGGCTGAGGGCAGGGCTGTGAAAAAAAGCCTGTGGTGTATGTGCCACTGGGGTGGCAGTCGAGGGGTGCCATAATTCTCACAGGGGGGATACTCAGTTTTTCGGTACCAAAGTCACTGCACCGTGTCACATTTTTTTGTACCTGCCTCTAGGGCTGGGCCTTTTGGCTAGGACCACAGGAAATTTTTATTCCTGGCCGAAGGGCCTGACATGGTATTGTACTATGGCAGCCTTTTTCAACCTGGGTGCCCAGGCACCCTGGGGTGCCTTGAGGCATCTTCAGGGGTGCCTTGGCAAAAAGGGCTAAAAATTGATCAAAAATTGTATACAAGCTAGCAGATGGATGAAGCCTGCCTTTTAGCCACAGGTTTTCAATATGCACCATTACGACCTTCTAGAACTCAAATCCTCAGGCATGCAGGCTCCGCCCCCTATAGGCGTTACGTCAGCCGGTAAGCATTGACTTCCTCGGTAGGGGTCTACCGAGAAAATCAATGCTTACGGGCTGACGTAACGCGTATAGGGGGCGGAGCCTGCATGCCTGACGTCATATCCCCTCGAGAGGAGCGTTCTGGAATGTTTGTAACCGATTTTCTTTTGCTGTTTTGAACACTCATTTATGGAAGTGCATTCTAATAAATACCTGGATTATTTAATTATGCGGAGAGCACTAGATTCTTGTCCATTTATCTCCCTATGCAAGTATTGAACCGATTTGGATCGGAGTGAACTTCCATACATACCCATTGATGTTACCATCTCGTATATACCCGATCAGAGGGAACAAGCTTATTTAGACCCTTGGTGATGCGGGGGTCTAAAAGTGAGGTGAGAGGCCAAATTTATTGGTGAAGGGTTGGTGATCACTGTCACTGTGGTGTGAAGTACTGAAGACTTTCTTCACTGGATTTTTTGGACTTTTTATTTTTCACCCTGAAGCACATTATTTTTCACTTTGAAGTATATCATATAATTTAATTGTGTTATTGTACAGATTTGGCACAACATTGGCATACTAGTCCGTACCAGTGTGGAAAAGTGTATTTGCTTTGGAAGAAAATATCCCCTCTAACGTTGGGTGTCCTACTTGTGTGGATGTTGCTGCAAAATGACTAGAATCATTTTTTATTATTAATTTACAGAACTTATATAGCGCCAACAGTTTGCGCAGCACTTTACAACATTAGGGTAGACAGTACAGTTACAATACAATTCAATGCAGGAGGAATCAGAGGGCACTGCTTGTTAAAGTTTACATTTTAGAATGGGATGCCTCAAGACTGGCCATAATTTTAACCACTTTACCACCGGAGGATTTTGCCGTCTTACGTCCAGGCCACTTTTTGCGATTCGGCACTGTGCGAATTTAACTGACAATTGCGCGGTCATGCAACGCCGTACCCAAACGAAATTTACGTCCTTTTTTCCCCATAAACAGAGCTTTCTTTTGGTGGTATTTGATCACCTGTGCGATTTTCATTTTTTGCGATATTAATAAAAAAAAGCGACAATTTTGAAAAAATAACAATATTTTTCTACTTTGACAGTTAAAAAATATCCAATATATTCAATTTTTGTCATATATTTAGGCCAAAATGTATTTAGCTACATGTCTTTGACAAAAAAAATTCTCAATGAGCGTATTTTTAACCGCGTTAAGACCAGAAGATTTTACCCCATTCCTGACCAGGCCATATTTTGCGTTTCGGCACTGCATTATTTTAACGGACAATTGCGCGGTCCTGCGATGCTGTACCCAAATTAAATGTATGTGCTTTTTTTCCCCACAAATATAGATTTCTTTTGGTGGTATTTGATCACCTGTGCGATTTTTACTTTTTGCGCTATAAACTAAAAAAAGTGACAATTTTGAAAAAATAACAATATTTTTCACATTTTTTATATGAAATCCCCCCCCCCCAAATGTAAAAATCAAATTTTTTTATCATTTTAGGCCAATTTGTTTTCTGCTACATATTTTTGGTAAAAAAAAAAAAATCGCAATAAGTGTATTTTGATTGGTTTGCGCAAAAGTTATCGCAGCTACTAACTACGGGAAATTTATGTCATTTTTATTGTTTTTTTTTTTAACTAGTAATGGCGGCGATCTGCAATTTTTTTGCGGGACTGCGACATTGCGGTGGACAGATCGGACCCTTGACTGACATTTTTGACACTTTTGGGGGTACCAGTGACATTGCTACAGTAATCAGTGCTATAAATATGCACTGTTACTGTAAAAATGACACTGGCAGGGAAGGGGTTAACTTTTATTGGTGATCAAGGGGTTAATGTATGCCTGGTGCTTACTAACGTGTGTGGAGGGAGGGGACTATGTGACACAGGGACAGATCGCAGGTTCAGCTATGCTGAATCCTGCAATCTGACCCTGCCTGTCACTTAGGAGATCCGCCCGCTTTGTTTACACAAGCGGGCGGATCTCCACACTCGATCCCCGACGATCAGTGATCATCGCTGCTCCTCCCCTGGCCCGACTCCCGCTGTAACTGAATACAGCGGGAGCGAGCCTCCGGCGCCGCGCGCGCGCCGCCCACAGGGGGAGGAGTCCAGTGACGTAGGTCTTTGTCGCTGGACGATAACAAACCACTTTGCCGCAGTAGTACCCATGTGAGCGGTCGGCAAGTGGTTAAAGGGCACCCTGGGATTGTCTATATTTTTAAAGGGTGCCTCGACTGAAAAAAGGTTGAGAAACACTATACTATGGTACTATGCACTTATCCACTTCCCCTACCCTCTTTTTTATGTGTGTTTTTGTCACCTGCACTGTCTCACATACAGATTAGTAGGGTTTAGGGCCACAGGCCTACCCTGAAAGTCTTGGGAGGGGGGGTACATGGCCTTCTGGTCTGGTCCTCCCTTTCTCATGGGCTCTCCCTTCGGGAGAGCCCAGCCTAGTACTTGGGGTTGACCTCCCAGAGAATGGGGTCCACCTGGTTTTGGCAAGGTAAGCCAGTGAGTACCCCAGTCCCTGTCAGGAGCCTTGCGGCCCGGGGGATCAGGGTAAGGGTCCTTTGTCTTCAGAGGAGGACTGTGTACGCCCTGTGCACTTTTTTGTGTTCTCACTTTTTGTGTGTGCACTTTTTTTTTTGCACCGGGTGTTACGTTTTTGAGTGTGTTTCACTACACCAAGGGACTTTAAAATAAAAAAAAAAAAGAAATATATGCAGATTGTCTACATACACTATATTACCAAAAGTGTTGGGATGCCTTCTTTTACATACACACAAAATTTAATGGCATCCCAGTCTTAGTCTGTAGGGTGCAATATTGAGTTGTCCCACCCTTTGCAGCTCTTTTGGGAAGGCTGTCCACAAGGTTTAGCAGTGTGTCTATGGGAATGTTTGACCATTCTTCCAGAAGCGCATTTGTGAGGTCAGCCACTGATATGGACAAGAAGGCCTGGCTCGCAGTCTCCGCTCTAATTCATCCCAAACGTGTTCTATCAGGTTCAGGTCAGGACTCTGTGCAGGCCGGTCAAGTTCCTCCACCCAAAACTCGCTCATCCATGTCTTTATGGACCTTGCTTTGTGCACTGGTCCAAATCATGTGGTGGAGGGGGGATTATGGTGTGGGGTTGTTTTCAGGGGTTTGGTTTGGCTCCTTAGTTCAAGTGAAAGGAACTCTTAAGGCATCAGCATAGCAAGACATTTTGGACAATTTCATGCCCCCAACTCTATAGAACAGTTTGGGGATGGCCCTGCCTGTTCCAACATGACTGCGCACCAGTGCACAAAGCAAGGTCCATACATAAATGGAGGGACTTGACCGGCTCGCACCGAATCCTGACCTCAACCCGATTGAACATCTTTGGGATGAATCATAGCGCAGACTGCGAGCCAGGCTTTCTTGTTCAACATCAGTGCCTGACCTCACAAATGCACTTCTGGAAGAATGGTCAAACATTCCCATAGACACTCCTAAACCTTGTGGACAGCCTTCCCAGAAGAGTTGAACCTGTTAAAGCTGCAAAGGGTGGGCCAACTCAATATTGAACCCTACGGACTAAGACTGGGATGCCATTAAAGTTCATGCGCGTGTAAAGGCAGGCGTCCCAATACTTTTGGTAATATAGTGTACATTGCAAGGCTTCTGCCGAACATTACTGCAGATTTTCCTATACTTCTAAAGAGATCAGGGACATACTATATTTTTTTAGCATGCATGCATCTACCATAAAATAGTGTTTCTATTATTAAATGTAGTTTTGCCAGGGTTAAAAAAATTATTGGTGATACCGGGGACATTTCAAATGACATAACTGAGCATTAGAAGTACAGCCTACAGAATAGACTTGTGCACGACGCAAAATAGTATTTTATTTTGTTTTCATTCATAAAATCCATAATTTCATTCTGTTATGTTCGTTATGTTATATTAGATCATTTTCGGCTAATTTGTTATTTCTGTAGAGTATAGATATTGGTTACAACAATCGATTTGTTTTATTTTCGGATAATTTGTCGTTTATGTATTTATATATATTAGTGATAACGATTGGTAATTCGGAAAGGCATTCGACTTACTCCATTTAATTTACTCTGTGCCAGTAATCCAGCCCCCAACACCAAAGGAATCAACTGATTGGAATAGAAAACTGTAACTCGGATGGATCAGTTACTTTCCACTTGATCAGTTGCTCACTAATAGAATAAAAAACGAATCGATGCGATTGAATTCAGATCATTAGTTATGCTATTACGAGTCGACCTGCTGTTTCATTAGATCTTTAATGAATCATGCTGAATTAATTAGTTTTTTTCGTTATTTCTTTAATATTAGTTAAAATTCATTACTTTTTCTTTGATTGTTTGGATACATCCCCGAAAGATCCAAAATTTGGCAGAATTTTGATTAGTTACGGAACACACATTGCACATGCCTACTACAGAACATACTGCCCTCCATCAGATCTTACTTCAGGTCTCTGTACATGCTGGAGTGGATGTGTGCACCGCCCTCCACCTCTCCCGTGTACACCCAGGTCCCCCCCAATTGTCCCGACATCTCAAACACCACGGGAGGTTCGAAGGTCAAGGGTCGGGAGAGGATGTGACGGGCGCTACAGAGTCCCGCCCCTCCGGCACCGATCACCGCCACCCGTAGCCGGCCAGACGCCATGATGGTTTTCTGTTGGAAAAATGAAAACAGAAAAATAATAACTATACAAAATAAATAAGTAAAAGTTTCAAAGCTGAACTTCAGCCACAAAAATCTTTATTTAACCACCTCAATACTGGGCACTTAAACCCCCTTCCTTCCCAGACCAATTTTCAGCTTTTAGCGCTGTTGCATTTTGAATGACAATTGCGCGGTCATGCAACACTGTACCTAAACCAAATTTATGTCATTTTTTTCCCCACAAATAGAGCTTTCTTTTGGTGGTATTTGATCACCGCAACGTTTTTTTCTTTTTTGGTGCACAAATAAAAAAAGACCGAAAAGTTTGAAAAAAAAAAAAAAGTTTTTTTGTTTAGGTTATAAAATTTTGTAAATGGATACGTTTTTTCCTGCACTGAGGAGCACTGATGACGCCGCACTGACAGGCACTGATGAGGAGACACTGATGGGGTGGCACTGATGGGGTGGCACTGATATGCAGCACTGATGGGCACTGATAGGTAGCACTGATATGCAGCACTGATGGGCACTGGTATGTGACACTGATAGATAGCACTGATATGCAGCATTGGTGGGCACTGATAGGCAGCGCTGATGGGCACTGATAGGCAGCACTGATGGGGACTGATCGGCGGCACTGATGGGCACTGATAGGCGGCACTGATGGGCACTGATAGGTGGCACTGATGGGCGGGACTGATCGGCACTGATGGGGGGCACTGATGGGCACTGATAGGCAGCACTGGTTGGCGGCACTGATAGATGGCAATAACGGGCACTGGTGGGCAGCACTGATAGATGGCATTGGTGGGCAGCACTGATAGGGGGCCACCACTAGCAGGCTCTCTGAGCCCTGTTTGCCATCCCTGGTGGCCATGGTGGGCATCCCTGGTGGTCATGGGTGGGCATCCCTGGTGGCTCTAGTGGCACCCCCTCCCCCCAGGGCTGCACTGGTAATCAATCATCTGATTACCAGCACAGACCCCCCCTGTGATCAGTGAGTAATCAGAAATACTCACTGATCACCCCGGCTGCAGAATCGATCCTCTGCTCTTCTCCTCACTGACAGGATCTGTCAGGAGGAGAAGAGATCGAAGCCGTTACAACGGCTGTATTGACATTACATGAATGCTGTGATTGGACACAGGCGTCATGTGATCAGGAGGGCCAATCACAGGGCCCTCCTGCCGAGTCTTGTTGCTCTGTGTCCTAGGGACACAGGCACATCGAGATCGCGCCGCTGCGCGCGCCCGCGGCGGCGCAATCTCTCTCCTTCTGAAGGACGTTACGGAACGTCCATTCAGAAGGATGAGACTCCCGCCTGGCCGTATATCTACAATGGCCCGGGTGGGAGGTGGTTAAATGTAATCCACAAAAGGTTAGAGATTTACTTTGTGAGCACCAAATGCATTTGCAACCCCAGATATTACCATATAAAAGCAGTGGTGGCATCATCCCTGTGCTGTACATAGTCTGTGCAGAGACAAAAGTTGTGGGAGCCCAGCAGGCTCCACCCACCACAGAAAACTACGGGAGAAGGCGGAGACACGAGCAGTCACCCTGCACAATAAGAGAGAGCAGCAGTGACCGGTCTTTATCCCCTTCAGCTCCTGAAGATTTTCCCCTCTTAATGACCAGAGCATTTGCTGCTTTTCGGCACTGCCCTAATTTAACTGGTAATTGCGCAGTCATGCAACGCTGTACCCAAACAAATTTTCTTTAAATCTTTTCATACAAATAGAGCTTTAGTTTTGGTGGTATTTGATCACCACTGTGTTTTTATTTATTTTTTTGCAATAAATAAAAAAAAAAAAAAAGACCGAAAATTTGGAAAAAAAACAATATTTTTTAGTTTCTGCTATAAAACATACCAAAAAAATAAACACATCTAAAATCTTCAGAAATTTTGACTAAAATGTATTCTGCTACATATTTTTTGCTTAAACAAAAATCAATAACTGTATATTGATTGGTTTGCGTGAAGGTTATCGCGTCTACAAACTATGGAATATACACTATCTCACAAAAGTGAGTACACCCCTCACATTTTGTAAATATTTTATTATATCTTTTCAAGTGACAGCACTGAAGAAACGACACTTTGCTACAATGTAAAGTAGTGAGTGTACAGCTTGTATAACAGTGTAAATCTGCTGTCCCCTCAAAATAACTCAACACACAGCCATTAAGATCTAAACCGCTGGCAACAAAAGTGAGTACACCCCTAAGTGAAAATGTCCAAATTGGACCCAATTAGCTTTTTTCCCTCCCCGGTGTCATGTGACTTGTTAGTGTTACAAGGTCTCAGGTGTTAATGGGGAGCAGGTGTGTTAAATTTGGTGTTATCGCTCTCACTCTCTCATACTGGTCACTGGAAGTTCAACATGGCACCTCATGGCGAAGAACTCTCTGAGGATCTGAAAAAAAGAATTGTTGCTCTACATAAATTGCCTAGGCTATAAGAAGATTGCCAAGACCCTCAAACTGAGCTGCAGCACGGTGGCCAAGACCATACAGCGGTTTAACAGGACATGTTCATCTCAGAACAGGCCTCGCCATGGTCGGTCAAAGAAGTTGAGTGCACGTACTCAGCATCATATCCAGAGGTTATCTTTGGCAAATAGACGTATGAGAAGTTGAAGGGGTGGAGGGTCAGCCTGTCAGTGCTCAGACCATACGCCGTACACTGCATCAAATCTATATGGCTGTCGTCCCAGAAAGAAGCCTCTACTAAAGATGATGCACATGAAATCCCGCAAACAGTTTGCTGAAGACAAGCAGACTAAGGACATGGATTACTGGAGCCATGTCCTGTGGTCTGAGGAAACCAAGATAAACTTATTTGGTTTAGATGGTGTCAAGTGTGTGTAGCGGCAACCAAGTGAGGAGTAAAAAGACAAGTGTGTCTTGCCTACAGTCAAGCATGGTGGTGGGAGTGTCATGGTCTGGGTCTGCATGAATGCTGCCAGCACTGGGGAGCTACAGTTCATTGAGGGAACCATGAATGCCAACATGTACTGTGACATATTGAAGAAGAGCATGATCCCCTCCCTTAGGAAACTGGGTCGCAGGGTAGTATTCCAACATGATAACAACCTCCAAGACTTAGCTGGTCAATATGGCTCCTGTTGTCGGTTTGCTTGCAATACGCTCAGTAGAGCATGAACGGGCGATCAAGCATTGAGGAAAGACTACTGGCAGTGAAAATCTTCCCTTAGATGTGTAGACGCATTCGCTCTACGTAGACATCTCCGCCGGCGAACACTACATGCGCTATGTGCGGATCTGTTTGCCGGTAGAAATCTACAGTATGTGTATTGCGGAACAGAGTTCAAGGATCAAGCAACAAGGATATAAGAGCCAGCGGGGGGCCCCTGTATAATGTGCAGATTGTTTTTCTCAGTGGGAATATGTTTACTCTGTGAAGTCAATATTGTTTTAATATCCATCTGCTTTTATGAAGGGATACACGCTCATGTCTTTCAACTATGCCTGATCACCATAGTGGAAACCGCATGGCTCTTTCCATGCAGAAAGCTTCGCGTCTATGATAACAGTAGTATAATCCTATTAGACATTGTTCTCTGAAACTTTGCTAAATAGGATTCATGCCAGTAGTAGTGGTGGGAACGCATGCACGGGTTTCATTAGAGCATCGTTCACGGTTCTACACGCTGGTTTCATTGTGTAGTGTTTGGCGGGAAGCAGTGCATGCTGTTCTGCTCATTCACGATCGAATACTCCCCCTTTCTATTGTATATTTGAATGTATACAAGTGTGTCATTGGCTGATTCTATGTAAGTAATGTGTCATGCGACTGTACATTTGGAACTGATTGGCTGATGTTGTATAGCCTTCACTTCCTGCTGTTGCCCCTTTTGTTGTCTCATAAATAAACGGAGCTCCATGCCTTAACCAGGATATTCTAACGAGCATCCAACGTGATAGCAGCCTTTGTGTCTGTATTACTGGGTATTGATGAGCACACTCAATTACCTTATACAAAAGAGCTGAGAGCTGTGCTTTTTAGCACAACGTGATTGGTTGCGCTTGGGGTATATTAATATCCAAAAGTGCACTTATTATCCCAACGGTGTTATTTGTGCATCAAGCGTACATTATTTCTAAGACAGCATCTGTGGCGCATACTCAAACGGAAGGTGTAGGAGGGCAAGGTCTCTAACATCCACCAGCTCCGTGATGTCATCATAGAGGAGTTTAAGAGGACTGCAGTGGCAATCCGTGAAGCTCTGGTGAACTCCATGCCCAAGAGGGTTAAGGCAGTGCTGGAAAATAATGGTGGCCACAATATTGACACTTTGGGCCCAATTAGGACATTTCCACTTAGGGGTGTACTCACTTTTGTTGCCAGCGGTTTAGACATTAATGGCTGTGTGTTGAGTTATTTTGAGGGGACAGCAAATTTACCCTGTTATACAAGCTGTACACTCACTACTTTACATTGTAACAAAGTGTCATTTCTTCAGTGTTGTCACTTAACAAAAAAATAATAAAATATTTACAAAAATGTGAGGGGTGTACTCACTTTTGTGTGATACTGTATAAACCTCGGAGTGTTCATCTATAAACCCCGGAGTGTTCATCTATAAACCCCCAGAGTGTTCATCTATAAACCCCCGGAGTGTTCATCTATAAACCCCCGGAGTGCTCATCTATAAACCCCCGGAGTGCTCATCTATAAACCCCCGGAGTGCTCATCTATAAACCCCCGGAGTGCTCATCTATAAACCCCAGGAGTGTTCATCTATAAACCCCCTGGAGTGTTCATCTATAAACCCCCCGGAGTGTTCATCTATAAACCCCAGGAGTGTTCATCTATAAACCCCAGGAGTGTTCATCTATAAACCCCCGGAGTGTTCATCTATAAACCTCCGGAGTGTTCATCTATAAACCCCTCGGGCTGTTCATCTATAAACCCCCCGGGCTGTTCATCTATAAACCCCCCGGGCTGTTCATCTATAAACCCCCCGGGCTGTTCATCTATAAACCCCCCGGGCTGTTCATCTATAAACCCCCCGGGCTGTTCATCTATAAACCCCCCGGGCTGTTCATCTATAAACCCCCTGGGTGTCCATCTATAAACCCCCGGAGTGTTCATCTATAAACCCCCGGAGTGTTCATCTATAACCCCCCCCCAGTGTTCATCTATAAACCCCCGGAGTGTTCATCTATAAACCCCCCGGGCTGTTCATCTATAAACCCCCTGGGTGTCATCTATAAACCCCCGGAGTGTTCATCTATAAACCCCCGGAGTGTTCATCTATAAACCCCCGGAGTGTTCATCTATAAAACCCCCCCAGTGTTCATCTATAAACCCCCGGAGTGTTCATCTATAAACCCCCGGGCTGTTCATCTATAAACCCCCGGGGTGTTCATCTATAAACCCCCGGGGTGTTCATCTATAAACCCTCGGAGTGTTCATCTATAAACCCCAGGAGTGCTCATCTATAAACCCCGGAGTGTTCATCTATAAACCCCCGTGGTGTTCATCTATAAACCCCAGGAGTGTTCATCTATAAACTCCCAGGCTGTTCATCTATAAACCCCAGGAGTGTTCATCTATAAACTCCCAGGCTATTCATCTATAAACCCCCCGGGCTGTTCATCTATAAACCCCCCGGGATGTTCATCTATAAACCCACCGGGATGTTCATCTATAAACCCCCTGGGTGTCATCACCCCCTGGGTGTCATCTATAAACCCCCGGAGTGTTCATCTATAAACCCCCGGGCTGTTCATCTATAAACCCCCGGGGTGTTCATCTATAAGCCCCCCCCCAGGCTGTTCATCTATAAACCCCCCGGGATGTTCATCTATAAACCCCCTGGGTGTCATCTATAAACCCCCGGAGTGTTCATCTATAAACCCCCGGAGTGTTCATCTATAAAACCCCCGGAGTGTTCATCTATAAACCCCCGGAGAGTTCATCTATAAACCCCCGGAGTGTTCATCTATAAACCCCCGGAGTGTTCATCTATAAACCCCAGGAGTGTTCATCTATAAACCCCCCGGGCTATTCATCTATAAACCCCCCGGGCTATTCATCTATAAACCCCCCGGGCTGTTCATCTATAAGCCCCCGGGCTGTTCATCTATAAGCCCCCGGGCTATTCATCTATAAACCTTGGGGTGTTCCTCTATAACCCCTTAGGGTGTTCATTTATAAACATCGGGGTGTTCCTCTATAAACCCCCTGGGTGTTCATCTATAAACCCCCAGGCTGTTCATCTATAAACCCCCGGGCTGTTCATCTATAAACCTTGGGGTGTTCATCTATAAACCCCCAGGCTGTTCATCTATAAACCTTGGAGTGTTCATCTATAAATCCCCGGCTGTACATCTATAAACCTTGGGGTGTTCATCTATAAACCCCCTGGGTGTCATCTATAAACCCCCAGGGGAGTCACCTATAAATCTGAGTGTTCATCTATAAACCTCCGGGATGTTTATCTATAAACCTCAGAGTGTTCATCTATAAACCCCCGATGTGTTAAATTATAAATCCCCAGGGGGGAGTCACCTATAAACCTCGAAGTGTTCATCTATAAACCCCAGGGGGGTTCATCTATAAACCTTGGGTGTTCATCTATAAACCTCAGGGTGTTCATCTGATACCTTCTGATAAAGATTATCCCATAGGAATGGCTTGTACTCACATATGAAATATAGGATCTCTTACAGTCCCATGGACGCCAACTGATCCCAGATTCAGAGTCACTTTGCTGCACTGGGTTCCTTCTCCTTCTCAAAGGGCGGCTGTGGTCAGTGAACTTTGTGCCTCCTCAGTGATTGATTGGTGAAATCTCTCTGTTAATAGTAGATATTGACACTGAAAGTACCGCAATGTACAGCAAAGAGTCACACTTAGTGCCGGGACAAGGTCCTCCAACACCCAAGGCAGGCATGCCAAAGTACAAGAAAATTACAATTTAAAGGAGTTAATAAAAAAAAAAAAGAGTCAGCAGCTACAAAAAATGTGGCTGCTGACTTTAAAAAGGACACACACCTGTCCCAAGATCCAGCACTGTCCTCACCCAAGCCAGTTATTCCCCAGTCTGCAGGATCCCCAGTGCCATCATGTTTAGTAAGGGAAGCCAGCTGTGACTCCTTGTGGTTTGGTTTCAGTGGGAGGAATAGGGCCCATCATTGGTGTCAGTGGGAGGAATGGGGCCCATCATTGGTGTCAGTGGGAGGAAAAGGGCCCATCATTGGTGTCAGTGGGAGGAATAGTGCCCCATCGTTGGTGTCAGTGGGAGGAATAGTGCCCCATCGTTGGTGTCAGTGGGAGGAATAGTGCCCCATCGTTGATGTCAGTGGGAGGAATAGTGCCCCATCGTTGGTGTCAGTGGGAGGAATAGCGCCCCATCATTGGTGTCAGTGGGAGGAATAGGGCCCATCATTGGTGTCAGTGGGAGGAATAGTGCCCCATCGTTGGTGTCAGTGGGAGGAATAGGGCCCATCATTGGTGTCAGTGGGAGGAATAGTGCCCCATCATTGGTGTCAGTGGGAGGAATAGGGCCCATCATTGGTGTCAGTGGGAGGAATAGTGCCCCATCGTTGGTGTCAGTGGGAGGAATAGTGCCCCATCGTTGGTGTCAGTGGGAGGAATAGTGCCCCATCGTTGGTGTCAGTGGGAGGAATAGTGCCCCATCGTTGGTGTCAGTGGGAGGAATAGCGCCCCATCATTGGTGTCAGTGGGAGGAATAGGGCCCATCATTGGTGTCAGTGGGAGGAATAGTGCCCCATCGTTGGTGTCAGTGGGAGGAATAGGGCCCATCATTGGTGTCAGTGGGAGGAATAGTGCCCCATCGTTGGTGTCAGTAGGAGGAATAGGGCCCATCATTGGTGTCAGTGGGAGGAATAGTGCCCCATCGTTGGTGTCAGTGGGAGGAATAGTGCCCCATCGTTGGTGTCAGTGGGAGGAATAGTGCCCCATCGTTGGTGTCAGTGGGAGGAATAGTGCCCCCTCGTTGGTGTCAGTGGGAGGAAGGGTGCCCCTTCATTGGTGTCAGTGGGAGGAATAGTGCCCCATCGTTGGTGTCAGTGGGAAGAAAAATGCCCCATCGTTGGTGTCAGTGGGATAAATTATGACACATCATTGGTGTAAGTAGGAGAAATAGTGCCCCATCATTGGTGTCAGAGGGAGGATTAGTGCTCCATCATTGGTGTCAGTAGGAGGGATAGTGCCCCATCATTGGTGTCAGTGGGGGGGAATAGCGCCCCATCATTGGTGTCAGTGGGATGAATAGTGCCCCATCATTGGGGTCAGAGGGAGGATTAGTGCTCCATCATTGCTGTCAGTGGGGGGAATAGTGCCCCATCATTGGTGTTAGTGGGGGGGAATAGCGCCCCATTATTGGTGTCAGTGGGAGGAATAGTGCCCCATCATTGGGGTCAGTGGGAGGAATAGTGCCCCATCATTTGTGTCAGTGGGAGAAATTATGACCCATTGTTGGTGTCAGTAGGAGAAATAGTGCCCCAGCAATACTGTCAGTGGGAGGATTAGTGCCCCATCATTGGTGTCAGTGGGAGGGATTATGCCCCATCATTGGTGTCATTGGGAGGAATAGTGCCCCATCATTGGTGTCACTAGGAGAATCTATGCCCCATCATTGGTGTCACTAGGAGAATCTATGCCCCATCATTGGTGTCAGTGGGAGAAATAGTACTCCAAACCAGGTGAGCATCCTAGGGTGACAACACTGCTCCTTCATAGACACATTGCAATGAGTGTTGTCACCAAGTGTGTTACTTTTGGCAGGATCATCAGGTGAAAATAAAGAAAAGAAGCCTGAAAACAAAAAACGAATGCAACCATCACATGCAATATAATACAATTTTCTACAGTGAGGGGAAAAAGTATTTGATCCCCTGCTGATTTTGTATGTTTGCCCACGGACAAAGAAATGATCAGTCTATAATTTTAATGGTATGTTTTTTGTTTTGTTTTTTAACCATGAAAGACAGAATAACAACAAAAATATCCAGAAAAACACATTTCAAAAAAGTTATACATTGATTTGCATTTTAATGAGTGAAATAAGTATTTGATCCCCTATCACTCAGCAAGATTTCTAGCTCCCAGGTCTCTTCTATACAGGTAACAAGCTAAGATTAGGAGCACTCTCCTAAAGGGAGTGCTCCTAATCTCAGCTTGTTACCTGTATAAAAGACACATGTCCACAGAAGCAAATCATTCAGATTCCAATCTCTCCACCATGGCCAAGACCAAAGAGGCGTCCAAGGATGTCGGGGACAAGTTTGTAGACCTACACAAGGCTGGAATGCGCTACAAGACCATCGCCAAACAGCTTGGTGAGAGGGTGACAACAGTTGGTGCGATTATTCACAAATGGAAGAAACATAAAATACCTGTCACTCTCCCTCGGTCTGGGGCTCCATGCAAGATCTCACTTCGTGGAGTTTCAATGATAATGAGAACGGTGAGGAATCAGCCCAGAACTACACAGGAGAAACTTGTCAATGATCTCAAGCCAGCTGGGACCACAGTCACCAATAAAACATATAATAACACACTACACCATGAAGGACTGAAATCCTGCAAGGTCCCCCCCTGCTCAACAAAGCACATGTAAAGGCCCATCTGAAGTTTGCTAATGAACAACTGAATGATTCAGAGGAGAACTGGGTGAAAGTGTTGTGGTCAGATGAGACCAAAATGGAGCTCTTTGGCATCAACACACCGTGTTTGGAGGAGGAGGAATGCTGCCTATGACCCCAAGAACACCATCCCCACTGTCCAACATGGAGGTGGAAACATTATGCTTTGGGGGTGTTTTTCTGCTAAGGGGACAGGACAACTTCACCGCATGAAAGGGACGATGGACGGGGCCAAGTTCTGTCAAATCTTGGATGAAACCTCCTTCCTTCAGCCAGGGCATTGAAAATGGGTCATGGATGGGTATTCCAGCATGACAATGACCCAAAACACTCGGCCAAAGCAACAAAGGAGTGGCTCAAGAAGAAGCACATTAAGGTCTTGCAGTGGCCTAGCCAGTCTCCAGACCTTAATCCCATAGAAAATATGTGGAGGGAGCTGAAGGTTCAAATGACCAAACCTCAGCCTCAAAATCTTAATGGCCTGGAGAGGATCTGCAAATAGGAGTGGGAAAAAATCCCTCCTGAGATGTGTGCAAACCTGGTGGCCAACTACAAGAAATGTCTGACCTCTGTGATTGGCTTGCCAACAAGGGTTTTGCCATCAAGTACTAAGTCATGTTTTGCATTTTTCTGGATATTTCTGTTGTTATTCTGTCTCTCACTGTTAAAATAAACCTACCACAAAACGCTCATATGTGAACAGGAGCCATTGAAATGAATGGGATTTTGCTTGTTGGGCGTTTTGAGACTTCAGAGATGAGCGTTTTATGAGCTGAAAAACGTTCAGGTGTGAACAGGGCCAAAAAAGTACATGAACTTCTTTTTTGGCAGATTACAAGCATTTTTGTTAGATGTCAATGCCTTCCTCCAAACACCTGCAAAAAACGCATGTAAACGCCCAAAAAATGCCTGAAAAACGCCCAAAAAAAAACCTTAGGCTCCATTCCCATATAGGCGTTTCAAGTTGTGTGCAGAATCACGGCTATTCTGAACCATTGCAAGTCATGGGACACCCGAGCATTTCCCGTGACTTGCACTGGCACCCCAAACGCGGTGCGATTTTGCCGCGATTGTTGCCCGACGAATCGCAAGAAAATCATGCAAACAGAATCGCGGGACGGCTGATGCCGAAAAGAAGTTCTTGTATTTTTTTTTTTTTCGGGCAACAGGCGTCCCATGATTCTGTTTGCGCCATTTTCCTGTGATTCGTCGGGTGACAATCGTGGCAAAATCATGCCATGTTTGGGGTTGCCATTGCAAGCCACGGGAATCGCTCGTGCGTCAGGCGACAAACGTGGCAAAATTGCGCTGCGTTTGGGGGTGCCATTGCAAGTCACGGGAATCCCTCGGGCGTCAAGCGAAAAACGTGGCAAAATCGCGCTGCATTTGGGGTTGCCATTGCAAGTCACGGGAATCCCTCGGGCGTCAGGTGACAATTGTGGAAAAATCGCGCTGCGTTTGGGGTTGCCATTGCAAGTCATGGGAATCGCTCGGGCGTCAGTCGACAATCGTGGCAAAATCGTGCTGGGTTTGGGGTTGCCATTGCAAGTCACGGGAATCCCTTGGGCGTCAGGCGACAAACGTGGCAAAATCGCGCTGCATTTGGAGTTGCCATTGCAAGTCACAGGAATCACTCGAGCGTCAGGCGACAAACGTGGCAAAATCGCGCTGCATTTGGGGTTGCCATTGCAAGTTACAGGAATCGCTCAGGCGTCAGGCGATAAGCGTGGCAAAATCGCACTGCATTTGGGGTGCCATTGCAAGTCACGGGGATCGCTCGGGCGTCCCGCAACTTGCAATGATTCGGAATCATGAGCAGAATCGCAGCAATTCTGCCCGCGATCCGAAGCGCCTATATGTGAATGGAGCCTGAAAACGATACGCTGAGGTGTGAATGGAATCTAATAGTTTTATCTGTGTGATACAATATTATACAAAGTTGCAACGACTCCCACTGCAAACATTTGTATCAAAACTAAATAGAAAAGTTATTTACTGACATCCCCTGGAGGAAAAACTTTATTTATAAACTGAGAACAAACAAATGATACTGACCTGAACCCGTCCTGATGATCTCTGGACCGTAGGGGGAAATCTTCGCTGCTCATGACAACTCCAGCCCTGGCATGACTTTTGCACGCAGCAGAGTCACATGCAGGCTTCCTATTGGCTGCAGCCATGAAAGGAAGTCAGCTATTCTGCTGCAAGGCACTCTGGGAGTCGTAGTCCTGGGCTCAATCTGCAGGACGTCAACTCTTCCCATGTTATGCAACATGACCCTTTAAATCTTAAAGGGACCTAACGCTCCTCAGGCACGTTACATTGTGACTGTACAATATGCTTTAGATCTACCGGATACTATTTAGAGCAAGGGATCGGATCCAGATTGGTTGGAGAGATTAGGTTTTCATTATTATACAGGATTTATATAGCGCCAACAGTTTGCGCAGCGCTTTACAATGTGAGGGAAGACAATACAGTTACAATACAGTTCAATACAGGAGGGATTAGAGGGCATAATACAATGCATGTCGGGAACACGTGCAGAATCACGCATTTTCAACACGCACAGAAACTCGCTGCTCTTAACCACTTAAGCCCCGGAAGATTTTACCCCCTTCCTGACCAGGGCCTATTTTGCGATTCGGCACTGCGTGACTTTAATGGACAATTGCGCGGCCCTGCGACGAATTTGGCGTCCTTTTTTTCCCACAAACAGCGCTTTCTTTTGGTGGTATTTGATCACCTGTGCGATTTTTTGATCATGCGCTATAAACAAAAAAAGAGCGACAATTTTGCAAAAATAACAATATTTTTCCCATTTTTTTATATGAAATTCCCCCCCAAAAAAATGTAAAAATCAAAATGTTTTAACATTTTCGGCCAATTTGTTTTATGCTACATATGTTTGGTAAAAAAAAAAAAAATCGCAAAAAGCGTATTTTGATTGGTTATCGCGTTTACTAACAAAGGGAAAGATGTTTGTCATTTTTGTTGTTTTTTTTTTAACGAGTAATGGCGGCGATCTGCGATTTTTATTGCGGTACTGCGGCATTGTGGCGGACAGATCGGACCCTTGACTGACATTTTTGACACTTTTGGGGTTACCAGTGACATTTCTACAGTAATCAGTGCTATACATATGCACTGTTACTGTAAAATTACACTGGCAGGGAAGGGGTTAACTTTTGAGAGGGAGGGGTTATGTGTGTCCCTAGGGGCGTGATTCTTACTGTGATTGGATGTGGCTTGAGGTGTAGGAACAGTGATCAACGGTCCTACATAGTAGAACCGTATGATCAATATACCTACACAGGGGAGAATGACAGGCGGCTTTGTTTACATCAGTCGCCTGCCTTTCTCCCTCTGCACCGACGATCGCCGAGTGACTGGCGGACATCGGGTCTGCCGGTCACACGCGCGGGGGGGGGGGGGTCCGTGACCGCGCGGGGGCGCGCGCTCGCTCTCTAGACCCTCACAGGCTAGCGACATAGTACTACATCGCTTTGCCTGTGAGGGGCTGACTGCCGCAGTAAATAGTCGTGCGGCAGTCGGCAAGCGGTTAAGCAGACATGCAATGGTTCTTAATGGCACCCTTAGTGCACTCCTGGTGCCGCAGCACCATGCGTTTGGGTGCAGCACAATTTTACAATAGGGTCGGGGACTTTTTCTTCCCCTGTGTTTCTCGCAGGTAGGGCGGCCCATTGAAATGAATGGGCTGTTCTTCACACAGGGGTGAGCCAAGGGTTAGACGCCATTCACACCAGAGTGGTTTGTAAATGAGTGCAAAATTGTGCATTTTTGTATGCATTTACGAAATGTGCGAAAAACGCCCGTTGTGCTTGTGGTGTCATTTATTTATAAACGCAGCAAGCGGATGTTTTTTTTCACGCAGATAAACGCCTAAAAAAAAAAAAAAAAAAAAAAAAAATGTGCAAGGCTCATAGCTCAAAAAGCTACATGAGCTACTTTGGCGCATACACGAATCGGTCACTTTATTAGGCACACCTTGCTGGTACCGGGTTGGACCCCCTTTTTGCCTTCAGAACTGCCTTAGGCTGGCCATACATGTTCAATTCTCTTGTACAATTTTCCTCTACATTTACCTTAAACTATGTAGTGCAAGGACCTGCCTAATTGGATACAATTGAAAGTTGTTTAGATTTGACCTCATATTATATGTTTTTTGGTAAATCTAAAGGAAAATTGTACAAGAGAATTGAACATGTATGGCCAACCTTCAATCTTCATGACATAGATTCTGCAAGGTGTTGGAAACATTCCTCAGAGATTTTGGTCCATAGTAACATGAGAGCATCATGCAGTTGCTGCAGATTTGTCGGCTGCACATCCATGATGCGACTCTCCCGTTCCACCACATCCCAATGGTGCTACATTGGATGAGATGTGGTGAGTGTGGAGGCCATTCGAGTACAGTGACCTCATTGTCATGGTGAAGAAACCAGTGGTGAGATGATTTGAGCTTTGCGACATTATCCTGCTTGAAGGAGCCATCAGAAGATGGGTACACTCAGGGCTCGAGTCCTGGGGGAACGTATGGGAACGGCGTTCCTGTACTTTTTCTACAGCAGGAACGCCGCTCCCGTTAGCAGCTAGTCCCTCCGACATGATCCCAGCTCCTGGTTCCATCTCCTGCTCTGGGATGGCGGGCCAGTAAGCCCAGATTGCGGGTTCTTGACCCGCCATTCCCGAGCACAGAGTGAGGAAAGGAGCCGGCACTAGAGGAAGCAGAGCCGATTCTTCCTGTATAGTGTCAGCTCCTGTCACAGGCAGAGTATGGCAAATTTACTTCGCCTCCGCCTGTGACAGAAGCAAAACAAGATATATATATATATATATATATATATATACATATACAGAGAGAGAGAGAGAGAGAGAGAGAGAGATGGAAATAGAGCGACATAAAGAAACAGATGGAAAGAGAGTGAGGGACGGGGGGAGAAAAGAACAAGTGAGAGAGAGAGAAGAAAGAAAGAATAGAGAGGGGTGAGAGATAGAGGAGAAATAGAGAGGGAAGTTTGCAACTCAAAGTATACGTAACCAACCTTAGTACCCAACAGCAGTACCCGCCACCAGTACCAGCCAGCAGTACCAGTCAGCAGTAGCCACCACCAGTACCAGCCAGCAGTACCCACTAGCAGTACAAGCCAACAGTACCAGCCAGCAGTACCCACTAGCAGTACCTGCCAGAATTACCCACCAGCAGTACCCGCCAGCATTACCCACCAGCAGTACCAGCCAGCAGTACCCACCAGCAGTGCCCACCACTAGTACCCACCAGCAGTACTCACTAGTACCCGCCAGCAGTAGTCACCTAGCAGTACCAGCCACCAGTACCCGCCAGCAGTACCCACCACCAGTACCAGCCAACAGTAGCCACCCAGCAGTACCAGGCAGCAGTACCCATTATCAGTATCCACCAGCAGTACAAGCCAGCAGTATCCGCCAGCAGTACCAGCCCTGGAGGACAGCCAGTTAACAGCCACCAGCCATACCCACCTCGGGGACAGCAGCAGCCAGCGATACCTGCAGGAACCCAATTCAATCCACTTAAAAAAACAGAATAGGATCTGTCCCCTTCTGTCTGGGCAGATCAGATTGAAGGGCCCATAGAGTAGAGCAGGCTGTGTCCGTGTCTGATCTGCATATGCTGACATGGACCCTCTGATCTGCCCACTCCGCTCATTGTGGCCCGCAACCGGTTACCATGTCACTAAAGTGGCCCTCGCTCCTCAAAAGGTATATATACACAAACACACACTTTTTTTAATTTTTGAGGTGGGGGTGGTAATCTTGGGTGAGTTCCCACACTTTTTTTCCACAGGAGTTGACCCCTGGGTACACTGTAGTCATAAAGGGATGGGCATGGTCAGCAACAATACTCAGGTAGGCCGTGGTGTTTAACCTGTTCCGAAAGACGGCTACAGCGCAGGCCTAAATTGCGGGGAGGGCATTCATTTACGTCCTCCCGTGCATGAGCTGCCTGCGCGCTCCCTGCCAATGGCAGCTGATCACGTTAATGTAAACAGAGCCGGTAATCTGCTTTTTTTTCCCTCACGCTAGAGAAAAAAAAAGCCAATCGCCAGCTGCTGTCAGAGGGACATCGGTCCCGAAGAGGAAAAGACTTCTGCCTCCTGTGTGCCCAACTGTGCCACCTACCAGTGCAGGTCATTGCCACCTACCAGTGCCCACCAGTGCCACCTATCAGTGCCAACTAGTGCCCCATCATCAGTGCTGCCCACCAGTGTCACCTACCAGTGCCAATCAATGCCACCTATCAGTGCCCATGAGTGCCACCTATTAGTGTCTTTCAGTGCCACCTATCAGCGCCACCCAATGCCGCCTTATCAGTGTCCACCAGTGCCTCCTTATCAGTGCCTATCAGTGCAGCCTATCAATGCTGCCTCATCAGTGCACATCAATGAAGGAGAAAAATCACCTGTTTGCAAAAGTTTATAACAAACTCTAAAAACTGTTTTGTTTTCAAAATTTTCGGTCTTTTTTTTTGTTTGTTCAGCAAAAAATAAAAACCCCAGTAGTGATTAAATACCACCAAAAGAAAGCTCTATTTGTTTGAAAAAAATGATAAAATTATAAAAATGTAATTTGGGTACAGTGTTGCATGACTGCGCAATTGTCATTCAAAGTGCGTCAGCGCTGAAAATTGGCCTGGGCAGCAAGGGGGGTTTAGGTACCCAGTAGGCAAGTGGCTAAATGATGCTCAACTGATACTAAGGGGCAAAAGTGGGCCAATAAAATATCCCCCACACCATTACACCACCACCAGCCTGAATCGTTGATACAAGGCAGGATGGATCCATGCTTTCATGTTCTTTACGCCAAATTCTGACCCTTCTATCTGAATGTGCGTCCAGAGATGGTACTCTGCATACCATGGTTGTATCGAGTGGTTATTTGAGTTAGTCGCCTTTCTATCATCTCCAACCAGTCTGCCCATTCTCCTCTGACCTCTACGAGGCATTTTCCTCCACACAACTGCCGCTCACTGGATATTTTCTCTTTTTCCCACCATTCTCTGTAAACCCGAGAGATGGTTGTGTCTGAAAATCCCAGTAGATCAGCAGTTTTTAGAATACTCACTGCCACTTCTACAAATGATCCAGCAGGGAATTCACTGCTCAGACCACAATAAGAAAGACCGGCACCTGAAAAAACGGATACCTGGGTTATGACATCCAGCTGCAGCCATAACTCTGGTATTAAACATCAAAGTAATGACATATTTTCCCTGTTGGGCAGTCAGCAAGTGGATATTCTACGCAGATCCAAGGTTATTCATTGATAACAAGGTGTTGACAGTTTCCCACATTATGGCCACTACATGGCGCTGAGTATCATAAGACAAACGTATGCTTCCTGGCTGCAAAACCGAATGTTCTCAGACAATTTTCTCTGCTGATTGAAGGTTATTCATTAATAACAAAGTGTGAATGGTGGCCACTAGATGGCTTTGAGCACCATAGGAAATAAGTATGCACTTCAGCTCCACCTAGTGGCCATAATGTGGTATTTTCTCCATTCACACTATTTCTTTTGTAATAAGTAACATTCGATCTGTAAAGAATATAGCCTAAGAACCTTGCATTTCGCCCCATTTGCACAGAATGAATTTGCGTGCAGTTTGGATGGATGAACAGCTATGCTATTTTTTTTTTTTTTTATAATGTGTTAGGGCAGGACACAGCGTGCTTGTAACATTTATGGGAGGGGATTTACGAAAACTGAAGCATGCAAAATCTGATGCAGCTCTGGAAAGAAGAAACCAATCAGCTTCCAGGATTTATTGCCAAAGCTCAATTGAACAAGCTGAAGTGAACAGCTGATTGGCTACCGTGCACAGCTGCACCAGTTTTAGTAAATCTCCCTCATAAACGCTGTGGGTTGTATTCATAAAAACTTTTCATAGTTGTTCATTCATCGGAACAGCATGTAAATTCATTCTGTGCAAAAGAAGCAAAATCGAATGTTCTCGTGCTATATTCTCTGCAGATCGAGTGTTAACAGTGCATTAGAGAATGGGAAAAATACTGCATTATGGCCACTAGGTGGAGCTGAAGAGCATACTTATTTCCTAGGATACCCAAGTTTTCTGTTGATTTTCAACAAACTAACTTTTTTCAGAACATGCCAAAGGAAAAAAAAAAAAAAAAAAAAAAAAAAAACTCATGAATATTTACACTGAATCATTGTTAAAAGAAGTGGACCCTGAAATCCTTTTAATCCTTTTTTAAATCTTACAATTCAACGTATTACTAGATGGCTATAAATATCATATGAAATAAGTATGCTCCTCAGCGCCACCTAGTGGCCACCATTCACACCTACTCAATAAACAAATTTCTTGTTAAATAGTTTTTATTAAGATTATTTCAAATAGTAACAAACAGGGAAAGTAAATCATAATAATAACAGAGGAAGGAAATCATAATAATAACAGAGGAAAGCAAACTCATAAAACATTGATATTATGGCCAGTAGTACATAGGTGCAGTTATGTAATCTAACTTCATGCCCATGTAGATAAGCCATTACAGCATTAAGCAATCTAAATATACGAATAGCATTAATACTTATAAGATGGGGTCGCTGATGGCCATTCTCTAATAGGGCCACCCCAACCCCCCTGAACACCCCAAATGGGTACACACTGTGTCCAGTTGGGGGGGTAGACCCTCCGACAGCTAAACATACGTGGACCACCATATATTAGACTGACATGTACATAGTTCTACAAGATGTTATTTGTGACACTAACAGAGAATACATGAAAGGTAAAATAAAGGGGATACTCTTTGGTTGTAAATCAAAGCAGGCTAACTGGGCTTGGGACCAGGAGCGGCATTAGGTAGATAGGCATTCTATGATCTTTAACAGCTAGTAACTTCTCAAAATGACATTGTGTGTTTACCCGTGAACTAATTTCCTGAATTTTTGGTGACTTCCAATGGTGAGTGATGGTCAATCTAGCAGCAAACAAGATGTGGAGTACTATAGTCTGGTACTTTGGAGGGATCGGATCTATTCCCAAGTTCTAAAGTGCCAAAGCCAGCCAGATAGAGAAGGTTGTGCCCAGAAAAACTCCAAGCAAAACCTCGACTTCCTTCCAAAAGGGTTGAAGAAGGGTGCAATCCCAAAGGATATGATACAGTGTTCCTACCTTATTGCACCGTCTCCAACACAACGCACTGGAGGAGGGATAGATTTTAGACAGCCTATGGGGCATTAAGTACCATCCATGATATATTTTCCGAAATTGTTCCCAATGATCAATACATTTAGACAGTTTATAGTTGACCGTGATGGCCTTATGCCATTGTGAATCTGTAAAGGTCAATTGGAATTCAGATTCCCATTTAGTCCTACTTGGGCCCAATGAAGGTGCTTGGATGTTCATATACAAGTTGTAAAAAAAAAGATATGCCCTGTGTGTCAGATATAGCGTGGCCCCTAAGGAAGTCCCATGCCGTAGCAGGGATGGATAACTGGAAGGCAAGTTTGTTAGTTTTGTGAAAAAGGCAAATTTGTGCGGTTTTAAAGCAATCTGTGGGAAGAGAGCTTTCCTTAATGCTGAGCCAATAGTTGTGGCCATTCTTTTTCCAATCTAATGTCGAGAAGGATGGAATGATCCATTCATAAGCCCCCAATGGAATATCTAAGTTATGCCTTTCAAGGGTCTGATGGCGAATGGACAGTAAGGATCACCAGGCAGTTAGTGTGGCCGTAATAGTAGGATGATGGATGCGGTGGGTCGAGGAGGACAAGGATGAGGCAGCTAATAGTGCCCCTAGATCCTGGTGCACTAGTAGGGATCTCTCCATGAAAACCCAAAGTTTGTCAGGTGGTTCCTGTAGCCAATATTGCATTTGGTCAAGGAGTGAGGTGGTATGATAGAAGGGGATGTTGGGGAGCCCCACGCCTCCGTGGGTTCTCTTGCTCACCAGCGTTTTAAGGGCTATTCTCGGTCTTTTGCCAGACCATATCAAAGTCCTAAGAAGGGTATTACATTTCGCAAAGAAACTAGATGGTAGTGATATTGGGAGGGTGCGGAAAAAATATAATAGTTTGGGAAGAAGCTGCATCTTAAATGCAGCCATTTTACCTAGCCAGGATAATTGTGCTTTGTTTATCTGCTTCATATCATGTTCTATGTTACGGAGTAGAGGTGGGAAATTAGCCTCATATAGTTCAGAGGTGGATGGTGTCAGCTGGATGCCTAGTTAGGAAATGGTGCTGTGTTCCCTCAATAAACAAATTTCAATCGGCAGAGAATATAACCTGAGAACATTTGATTTTGCAGCCATGATCCTGTGATAACCACTTGCTGACAGAGTGTTTATATACAGTATCTCACAAAAGTGAGTACACCCCTCACATTTCTGTAAATATTTTATTATATCTTTTCACGTGACAACACTGAAGAAATGACACTTTGCTACAATGTAAAGTAGTGAGTGTACAGCTTGTATAACAGTGTAAATTCGCTGTCCCCTCAAAATAACTCAACACACATTCATTAATGTCTAAACCGCTGGCAACAAAAGTGAGTACACCCATAAGTGGAAATGTCCAAATTGGGGCCAATTAGCCATTTTCCCTCCACAGTGTCATGTGACTCGTTAGCGATACAAGGTCTCAGCTGTGAATGGGGAGCAGGTGTGTTAAATTTGGTGTTATCGCTCTCACTCTCTCATACTGGCCACTGGAAGTAAACCATGGCACCTCATGGCAAAGAACTCTCTGAGAATCTGAAAAAAGAATTGTTGCTTTACATAAAGATGGCCTAGGCTATAAGAAGATTGCCAAGACCCTGAAACTGAGCTGCAGCACGGTGGCCAAGACCATACAGCGGTTTCACAGGACAGGTTCCACTCAGAACAGGCCTCGCTATGGTCGAAAGAAATTGAGTGCATGTGCTCAGCATCATATCCAGAGGTTGTCTTTGGGAAATAGACATATGAGTGCTGCCAGCATTGCTGCAGAGGTTGAAGGAGTGGGGGGTCAGCCTGTCAGTGCTCAGACCATACGCCGCACACTGCATAAAATTGGTCTGCATGGCTGTCGTCCCAGAAGGAAGCCTCTTCTAAAGATGATGCACAAGAAATCCTGCAAAAAATTTGCTGAAGACAAGCAGACTAAGGACATGGATTACTGGAACCATGTCCTGTGGTCTGATGAGACCAAGATAAACTTATTTGGTTCAGATGGTGTCAAGCGTGTGTGGTGGCAACCAGGTGAGGAATACAAAGACAAGTGTGTCCTGCCTACAGTCATGCATGGTGGTGGGAGTGTCATGGTCAGGGGCTGAATGAGTGCTGCCGGCACTGGGGAGCTACAGTTCATTGGGGGAACCATAAATGCCAACATGTACTGTGACATACTGAAGCAAAGCATGAACCCCTCCCTTCGGAGACTGGGCTGCAGGGCAGTATTCCAACTTAATAACCACCCCAAACATGCCTCCAAGATGACCACTGCCTTGCTAAAGAAGCTGAGTGTAAAGGTGATGGACTGGCCAAGCATGTCTCCAGACCTAAACACTATTGAGCATCTGTGGGGCATCCTCAAACGGAAGGTGGAGGAGCGCAAGGTCTCTAACATCCACCAGCTCTGTGATGTCATCATGGAGGAGTGGAAGAGGACTCCAGTGGCAACCTGTGAAGCTCTGGTGAACTCCATGCCCAAGAGGGTTAAGGTAGTGCTGGAAAATAATGGTGGCCACACAAAATATTGACACTTTGGGCCAAAATTTGGACAGTCACTTAGGGGTGTACTCACTTTTGTTGCCAGCGGTTTAGACATTATTGGCTGTGTGTTGAGTTATTTTGAGGGGACAGCAAATTTACACTGTTATACAAGCTGTACACTCACTACTTTACATTGTAGCAAAGAATAACAAAAAATATAATAAAATATTTACAAAAATGTGAGGGGTGTTGTAAGATACGGATGTACGTACATCGGTCAGGAAGTAGTTAAACAGAACTTAGAGAAGGGGAGAAAATCCTCAACCCTGGGTGAGTGGCAAACTTATCCCAGTGCAGCGACCCAGCAGCCAGGCAACAAGTGTTTTCAGAAGGGGATGGCTTCTATCATACTTTTCTTCCTTTAACCTCTTGCCGACCGCCGCACGACTATTTACGTCGGCGGTCAGCCCCTCACAGGCAAAGCGACGTAGGGCTACGTTGCTAGCCTGTGAGGGTCTAGGGAGCGAGCGCGGGCCGCCGGAGGCGCTCTCACGCGCGGTCACGAACCCCCCCCCCCCCCCCCCGCGCGTGTGCCCAGCGGACCCGATGTCCGCCGGTCACTCGCGATCGTCCGTTAGAGCGGGAGAAAGGCAGGCGGCTGATGTAAACAAGCCGCCTGTCATTCTCCCCTGTGTATGAATAGTGATCATACGGTTCTACTAGGTAAGACCATTGATCACTGTTCCTACACCTCAAGCCACAGCCAATCACAGTTAGAAACACGCCCCTAGGGACACACATAACCCCTCCCTCTCAAAAAAAGTTAACCCCTTCACTGCCAGTGTAATTTTACAGTAACAGTGCATATTTATAGCACTGATTACTGTAGTAATGTCACTGGTAACCCCAAAAGTGTCAAAAATGTCAGTCAAGGGTCCGATCTGTCCGCCGCAATGTCGCAGTCCTGCAAAAAAAAAAAAAAAAAAAAAAAAATCGCAGATCGCCGCCATTACGCGTTTAAAAAAAAAAAACACCAAAAATGACAAAAATCTTTCCCTTTGTTAGTAAATGCGATAACTTTTGCGCAAACCAATCAAAATACGCTTTTTGCGATTTTTTTTACCAAATATATGGTAAAAAAAAAAACAATTGGCCCAAAATGTTAAAACGTTTTGATTTTTACTTTTTTTGGGGGGGAATTTCATATAAAAAAAAAATGTGAAAAATATTGTTATTATTGCAAAATTTACGCTGTTTTTTTGTTTATAGTGCAAAAAGTAAAAAAATCGCACAGGTGATCAAATACCACCAAAAGAAAGCTCTGTTTGTGGGAAAAAAAGGACGTCAAATTAGTTTGGGTACAGCGTCGCACGACCGCGCAATTGTCCATTAAATTCACGCAGTGCCGAATCGCAAAATAGGCCCTGGTCAGGAAGGGGGTAAAATCTTCCGGGGCTTAAGTGGTTAACATGAAATTACAAGGCACAGCTATTCTCCCGAGGCTGCAATGAGCTGAACCCTGCAAGGCTAGCAAGTACAGTCAGGGTTGGCAAGTATATATATATATATATATATATATATATATATATTCCTTTGAATAGAAAGAAAGGGTAATAAAATAGAGGAAAGGAATGACAGTATAATATAGGTGACGAGTAACCTTTGCCCAAACTGATCTCTGGCCCATGGCAAAGCTTCAGCTCCTCTGCAGACATGACCGGGACATCATAAATTCAAATTTTCTGTTAATTTTCAACAAAACTAAGTTCTTTAGAACATGCCAGAAAAAAAAAAAAAAAACTTGTGAATATTTCCACTGAATCATCATTAGCAGAAGTGGATCCTGAAAGAATCTTACAATGCAATTACTAGCATAGTGCCACCCAGTGGTCAAGATATCTCGGTGCAGCCAAGAAACAGGACCTTGTATTTCAGCATGTTATCATTATGTATTCAGAGGAAACATCTCCCAGAAAAAGAAGAGAAGATAACATTGTATCTATGTACTGAGCACAGTGGCCCGGTGGTTAGCAATTCTGCCTTCCTCGCAGCACCGGACATTTGTAGGCTGACCTTTCCCTCTAAAATGCTGGCTACCTGTGGTCATACTTAAGCTGGATACACACTATACAATTTTTGTTGTTGGATTTCCTTTAGATTTACCTTTTCTATGTAGTGCAAGGGCCTGCCTGATTGCATACAAATATAAAGTGTTTAGGTTTGACCTTATATTATATGATTTTGGTAATGGGCCATACACACTATACAATTGTCTTTAGGTTTTTTCCTTTAGATTTACCAAAATCATATAATATGAGGTCAAATCTAAACACTTTATATTTGTATGCAATCAGGAAGGCCCTTGCACTACATAGAAAAGGTAAATCTAAAGGAAATCCAACAACAAAAGTTGTATAGTGTGTATCCAGCTTAAATCTAAAGGAAAAAAATCTATAGACAATTGTATAGTGTGTATCCAGTTTTACTCTCCGGCTTTACTACTTTGGGTTGCCAACAGAACAATTATGCAAATGAGAGCGTCTGTTTTTTTCTGCCCTTTGTCAGCAGCAAGCTAGAGAGGCAGATCACTATTCTGACACTGAGCGCAGCAGTCTGGGTCTTCAGTAGGGATAAGCTCAAGAATGTTGGGATCCTAATCCAAACCCTTGTGAGTGAGTTCACCAGGATGCGGTCACTATACTGGACCAATCATCTGTTGCGGGGGGAATTTCCTGCCTAACACTGATACTGACCACCAATGTAAGGAGCATTCTTCTCAATGACCACCAATGTAAGAAGCATTCTTCCCACTGACCACCAATGTAAGAAGCATTCTTCCCACTGACCACCAATGTAAGGAACATTCTTCTCAATGACCACCAATGTAAGGAGCATTCTTCTCAATGACCACCAATGTAAGGAGCATTCTTCTCAATGACCACCAATGTAATGAACATTCTTCTCAATGACCACCAATGTAATGAACATTCTTCTCAATGACCACCAAAGTAAGGAGCATTCCTCCCACTGATCACCAATGTAAGGGGCATTCTTCTCACTGACCACTAATGTAAGGAGCTTTCTTCCCATTGACTACCAATATAATGAACATTCTTCCCACTGATCACTAATGTAAGGAGCTTTCTTCTCACTGACCACCAATGTAAGGAGCATTCTTCTCACTGACTACCAATGTAAGGGACATTCTTCCCACTGATCACCAATGTAAGGAACATTCTTCTCACTGACCACCAATGTAAGAAGCATTCCTCCCACTGATCACCAATGTAAGGAACATTCTTCCCACTGATCACCAATGTAAGAAGCATTCCTCCCACTGATCACCAATGTAAGGGGCATTCTTCTCACTGATCACTAATGTAAGGAGCTTTCTTCCCATTGACTACCAATATAATGAACATTCTTCCCACTGATCACTAATGTAAGGAGCTTTCTTCTCACTGACCACCAATGTAAGGAGCATTCTTCCCATTGACCACCAATGTAAGTGACATTCTTCCCACTGATCACCAATGTAAGGACCATTCTTCTCACTGACCACCAATGTAAGGAGCATTCTTCCCATTGACCACCAATGTAAGTGACATTCTTCCCACTGATCACCAATGTAAGGAACATTCTTCTCACTGACCACCAATGTAAGGAACATTCTTCCCACTGACCACCAATGTAAGGAACATTCTTCCCACTTACCACCAATGTAAGGAGCATTCTTCTCACTGACCACCAATGTAAGGAGCTTTCTTCTCACTGACCACCAATGTAAGGGGCATTCTTCCCACTGACCACCAATGTAAGGGACATTCTTCCCACTGATCACCAATGTAAGGAGCATTCTACCCACTGACCACCAATGTAAGGGGCATTCTTCCCATTGACCACCAATGTAAGGGGCATTCTTCCCACTGACCACCAATGTAAGGGACATTCTTCCCACTGATCACCAATGTAAGGAGCATTCTACCCACTGACCACCAATGTAAGGGGCATTCTTCCCACTGACCACCAATGTAAGGGACATTCTTCCCACTGATCACCAATGTAAGGGACATTCTTCCCACTGATCACCAATGTAAGGAACATTCTTCACACTGACCATCAATGTAAGGAGCATTCTTCCCACTGATCACCAATGTAAGGAGCATTCTTCCCACTGACCACCAATGTAAGGGGCATTCTTCCCACTGATCACCAATGTAAGGAGAATTCTTCCCACTGATCACCAATGTAAAGGACATTCTTTCCACTGACCACCAATGTAAGGAAACACTCTTCCTACCGACCACCAATGTAAGGAGCATTTCTTCTACGGACCTCCAATTTGGGGGGGGGGGGTCGGGGGTCTACAACTACAACTGCCATGGTGACATCAGTGTAAGAGGACCATTCTTCCAATAACTACCAATGTAAGGTGGTCCTTTTCCAAAAATGACCATCAATCACAGGGTGCAAATCTCCTTTGACCACCAATGTACAGGGGCATTTCCACTGACCACCAGCCGAACAATACAAAGACAAACATGACCCCACTAAAGGGCATTAATTTAAAATTTTTAATACGACAAACTTTTTTAGTATCGTGACAACGGGTTCTTTAGAGTCATGGAGGAATTCAGAGGTCTTGTTCTTGTGGGACTCCAGGAAACCAGACTAAGAAGGAACAGTACATAGGAACAATATATATATATATATATATATATAAATACACAAACAGGCCTGAAGAGCTGGGGGAGCCGAGTTTCATCAAGGCACCACAGTTTACTCTTTAGGTTTCAAAAGCTCAAGAGGCAGCAAAAAAGGATTTAAGGGGCAAAAGCCCAATTCTTTCCAGTCCGCCACCTGTGAGCCTTGTGCAGCATTTTCCTGCTCTGAATCCTCTGATTTGGTTGGCTTGTTCATATCTGTGTAGATTTCACGCAAAATGTCGCTTAAAGCCTGAGCATCCAGAGTCTGTAGCTGGCCTGGGATGCAATGCAGGAGATGAAGGACGACTGCCGATTCTGAAAAGACAAAAGGCACATTAATATCACATATTTGACTTTTGGAGAAATTTTGGTATAGGCTACATAACCAAATAGTAATCTAGAAGTATTACTTAACCACTTCTGGACCGGAAGGATTTGCCCCCTTAATGACCAGGCCATATTTTGCGATTCGGCACTGTGTTACTTTAACGGACAATTGCGCGGTCCTGCGACGCTGTACCCAAATAAAATTGAAGTAATTTTCTTCCCACGTCGGTCAGAGGATCCCGAGACCTGGCTATGAACCTCTGAACCGTCTAAGTGAGGCAAGAAGCAAACTGATTGACCTTGGGTGCCCCCCCCCCCAGACCCACAGGAGATAAAAGCCTCCGGGTGAGGGAACCACTCCCAGGCCGCCAAGACACACTTGGTGCCACCTTGGTGATCACAATAAGCCACCGCCGTGGCACAGGCCGATTGAATCCGGACAGGACAATTTTGCAGACGAGTTGCCCAGTGGCTCATGCCAAACCGTATTACCTTGAGCCTCTGCAATTTCGCAGAAAAGACAGACAGACTGCCAACAGCAACCGGATAGTGCCCTATAACTTTTGCAGCTTGTCCGGGGGAGGGAAGACCCTCACCAAAGCGGAATCCTCTATAAAGCGTACTTGAGAGGAACCCGGCTCCGGAAAGAATCAAAGACACCCCACCCCCCCACCCCAGAAACGGATGAGGCACCCCATCACGCAGTCGAAGATTCATCTGCAGATCCGGCCTGGTCTGTCTCCGATTTACCTGAGCAGATCTTCTCGGAACCCTCAGAAGACTTGAACTGCAGTACCGTCACTTGCGAACCGGAGGTACGAACTGGCCGCCTACAAGCAGCAAAAGAAGACCCCCGTCTTACACATGGTGCCTTGCCCCTAGAGGATTGAGGAAGAAGAGTACTCTTACCCCCCAGTGAGGCCTTTGATCAACTCACCCAGCCTCTCTCCTGTGAAAGGAAGATCAGTCAAGGCCTTTTTGGAAGCCTGGTCAGTAGACCAGTCCTTTAGCCACACCATGAGCTTAATAGCAATCCCCATCGCTGACGCCCTGGCCACTAATGGGGCTACATCCAGGGACGTATCACACATGAACACCAGCGCTTGAGCCAACTGGTCCATCAGTTCCTTCGGCCAGACAGACCATGAGTACCTTAATCCCTGTCAGGAGTCTTGCGCCCCGGGGGATCGAGGTTTGGGTCCTACCTCTTCGGAGGGAAGACCACTAGTTTCGCACACCCTGTGCACTTTTTGTGTTCTCACTTTGTGTGTGTGCACTTTTTTATGCACCGGGTGGAGTCTTTTGAGTGTGTTGCACACGCTACGAAAAAAAAAAAAAAAAAAAAACTGGTCCATCAGTTCCAGCACCGCAGGGGGGAGACGTTCAGTTTCCAAGTTACTTCACCCATTCAGTAGCAGTCTGCGCTACCAGAATGTTCTACCAGAACGTTCACAAAGGTAGACTTTAACATGTGACCTGCTACCACGTGTAAATAGCGGGACAAGGATTCCACCCGCATATCCACGGGATCCACAAAAGTTGGAGACTCTTCCACTGGTACCAGAGTTGCTTTATTCAACCTGGCCACCGGAAAATCTACTTTTGGTGGTACAGTCCACCCAGTGGACACTGCCTCTGCATAGGGGTAACGGCGTGCAGAACGCTTAGGCACCACCAACATGTGCTTAATGCGTCGCCATTGTTCATCCACAATAGGGTGAAAAAATTCTGGACAAGGGAACACCTTGCTGGACTTATGGGATTTGCGGGAGCCAAAAGACACCTGCGTACCCGGCGCTGTGGGTTCATTAGCTATTTTTTTTTTTTTTATATTTAAAGCTTCCCGCACGGAAACTATCAGGGCTTCCACCAATGGAAGCAGCGCGGTGGCTGATGAGGACAGGTCCTCTTCAACTTCACAATGCGAAGACACCGACCCCTCAAGGTGGTCTGCGTGTGCGGCGACCATATCTATCTCAGAGTCCGAGGACCCTGCCGATGGAGGTGAGAATGTTTGCAGCTGAAAACACCAGAACAGACAAATTCCAATTTGACATCGGGCTTTGCAAAAAAAAAAAACAATTTCTGGCTGCAACTGTGAACCGGAGGGTCCTGCAGTCGTTTCTAGGGGCTCTGCAGGTGAAATTTTATCCTGGGACTCCATTTTGCAAAAAATTATTTTGTCTATGTCCCTTTAAGCCCGCAAAAAAAATGCGTTCCCACAGCTAATACTGCGGACCCCCAACCCTGATTAGTATATTATATATAGTATAATAGCAGAGAAGGAGGGGGAAAAAACCTACAGGGAGCCCCCAGAAAACGTTACCAGAGCCCAGAGAAAATCGTCCAGTCTGATCAGTGTAGAAAATGAAAGGAACACTGAGCTGCACAGGAAGAGGAAGAAGCTCTGCCGCCATCATGAAAAAAGTCTGCTGCATGTCTGTCCAGCCCACGGACCTCAAGAAAATGTCCGCAATACATTCTCAATGGGGAAATAAGATAAAATGGCTGCTCATACAAACTAATGTGAACACAGAGATCATGAACTACGGCAAAATCCCCCCCGACGCGCCATGCGGTCTCCGGGACACCCAGAATAGAAGGCATCAAAAGGGTCTCTAATCGGGGATCCACTCAGGACACCCACCCCCCCTCAAATAAGCGCAGAAGCGGCCACAATATTACCCCCCCCCCCCCCAGGTAAAAACCTGCTAGGGGAGGGAAAATGCCAAGGGGTATATCCTAAAGGGTGCCAGGGAATCGAGGGAGCCCCAAAGATCCGACCATTCCAGGGAGGGGCCCACGTCCGCCCCGCGACCTCGAGGGGTTTTGGGGGGACATGTTACTCACCATACCACGGTACAAGGTTGGCACCACTCTGAAACAAATCACCTCTCACCCGGGATGGGGGTGCTGTTAGCCAAGGGGAAGCTGCGACTCAGGGCATTCCAGGTCGTTTGCGTCCCGGCGAGATGATCCACTCGCAGGCTCGTCCCCATCCATCGGGGCACTGTCGTGGTGAGGCCTACTAGTTCTAGACTATGACCTGCTCACGCTCGATTGCCAGGCGGGGAGACCTTAGGGATCTAGATTATCTAGTGCGAATACCAGCCGGCGATTGCTTGTAAATCCTCTGGATCTTGGTCCTCAGGAACTAACCAGTTAAAAAAAAAAAAAAAATCACAATTTTCCATGTTACAGCTAAAACCGAAGTCCCAGCAGGGATCTGGGTCCTACCCCTGACACTAGGCAGAACAAAACTGTTTGAGAATAGCAGAGCCTGAGGGGTTATGCCTGCAGGGACAGCCCCTATAGGCGTGGACAAGTTTTTTTCCGCCTAGTGCCTATCTCTAGGAGAAGGAACATAACCCTATAGTCTATGAATAGGAAGAGCTGCGTCTGTCGATGAACGATAAATTGTTGTTTTGGAAAGGGTGGGGGAAGGGTCACAGGTTGGATGTTACAGAATGTTATAAGGAAATCTCTCCAGAGTACACAACCAAACCCCAAAAAAAGCTGGGATGGGTTCCAACTTCTGACAAGGTTCTATCGCATGTCCTTGTGACACCTGTACCACCCCAGTTTCTTGTATGGGTGTCACATGAACTGGAAGTGAGAGAAAATCCCCAAAGTGGAGTCACAGACAGAACTGAAAACCTTACAGAAATCTGAACTACATTCCCCACTAGACTAAGCCCCTATACATACCACATTCAGACAGCTTCGGAAGGGTCTCCCCTGTGGTTGCCTTGGAAAGGTATTTATAAATCTTCTCAAAGTCCAGTTTCTTCCATCGATCGTCAGCCTCACCCATAGCCACTGGCTCCACCCCTGAGGGAGCTGGCCCCTCCCCTGAGGGCTCTTCCTGCTGTGATCTCTTCTTGGCAGGGCTTTTGGAGCGGGAAGCACGCTTTCGGGGCTCTTTACAAGGTATGGAATGCCGTAGAGTCACTGGTTCAGTGGACGCGATAGTCAACATCTAAACAATTTCAAAGGCATAAGAAGGTAAACTATAAATTCAGTAGATGGACTAATAGATTACAAAACGCATAAATACTGCATTTGGTTTACTACAACCTAATCCATTGGTCTCATTATGATTTTAGTTACAGGCCCAGAACAAATATACAGATCGGAGGTTTGGAATGACTTTTCTGATCTGCGTACTTGTTTCAGAGATTCAGAGAATATTGGAAGACAGTGGACTGGCATCACAGCCATCTAGCAACTGGGACTTTCAAAAGAAAGTCAGCAATGGCAGCCCACATAAATTCCTCAGTAAAGTCGATCGTCGTCCATATACCGATCGCTGGGTAACTATCCCTTGAATGGCAAGTCGGGGGAATCGCAAATAGGTGTAGCACCCTCCTAGGTAGGTGCTAGGTAAAGTAGATGTGTGACCCTGTTCTGCTTATCAGGAGGGTCTGATCTGTTAGTTAGCCTGTCACAAGCTTCCAGGTGTGATCTGTTGAGTCTGGGGAGTCTCCCCACTGTATCCAATGAGGGAACTTGTTGGACAGTGGAGGAAACCTAGCCAATAGTACACCAGGGTTTATGACTGTCCCAGTGGGTGGGCATTGCTGCAATGCATCCTGGGATTGGAAATAAATCCTGAGGGGGCATGTGACAGAGTGTCTTTTGGCGGGAGCAAAGTCCCAGGAGGTGGACAGCGGTCTCTCCTCCAGCTGAAGTGAGGAAGGTGGTCCAGGTAGTCGGCCTAGGGACCAGGGGTTGAGCTGTGCTGCAGAGGATCCAGTGTGTGCTGACCAGTGGAGCTGCTGGGCAGAAGACTTCTGGAAAAACTGTGTTGCGAGTACTTAAGGATCTGCTCAGGGGTCTGCCTGAGAGAGGGGACCACTCCAGAGAGGTCAAGGGGATCAAGGAGCCAGCTAACCCAGAGTGTTACTGTAAAGGGGGTGCCAAGCGTTAAGCCCTGAAGATTAGGGATAAAGGGGGTGCCAGGAAGGGCCCTGAAGTTGTTCAGCAGTACAGTCTTTTTCAAGGAAAAGCTTGCCTTAGGAAAGGATTACCTCAGGAAGCTCAAGTGACTCTCACAGCAAGTGCCAAGTGAAATATCGGCTTAGCCGTGACTAGCTCAACTCAGCGTCGATCAGCATTTTTCAGAGCGTCCCTGCCTATTTTGCATAGTTCAGTTCAGTTGGAGTATCCCACTCATCCCTTCTCCTATCCAAGTTTCTAATAAAACCTAAAAACCAAAGAAACTGAACTGGTCCTTGTCTGAGGTAAAAACACCTGGAAACATGTCAGAATGTTCTACCGTTGCTAGTGGTAACCCAGGGGAACCCGTCATCAGCAGCTCCCATGGGAGTAGTGCTACATAAATCTCAGATCAAGAAAGAGCCAGCATTCTGCCACAGAAACCTCAAATATTTATAAGAATTCATAATATAAAAAAAAAAAAATTCACCGACATTTTGGGGCCACAATGGATCCCTTTCTCAAGGGGACACAAATCAATAGCTAAACATGTGGGGAAGGGAATGATGGAGAAGAATCACCAGGGAAGGTTTCACTGCCCCAGAAATCTCATGGGGCGTGAAAGCATGACACCATTGATGAATACCTAGCGGTATATGACCGGTGAGCCAAGCAACTGGGGCAATGTGAAAAATACAACAAAAGAAGTTGCAATAATAGGCTCAAACAAAAAGGTATGAAAAAATAAAAAATGTACTTTATTGAAAACAATAAAAATAAACAAAATTGCAAAATGTAGGAAAAATTAACAAATAGGAAAATATAATGCTCATGGGCTAAACAATGAATACAAGTGTCCTGACTCATATTAAAAACGCTGGTATAGCCTCCAAGGCTCCACCCCCCACCCAGACACAAGCCAACCACGATCAAGAATCCCCCCCTGAATAGAACTGGATAATCACAAAGATTTTGATTGAAGATATGTGCATGGGGCTAATATCATCCGGATCACCAAAGAAGCTGAGTCTCCAAATTATGCAAATATTCTCTCTGCACAAAAGTCCCAAATCTTAAATCTAAAAGTGAAGGATCCCACTGGCTCTGTGCAATTTGGAGACTCAGCTTCTTTGGTGATCCGGATGATATTAGCCCCATGCACATATCTTCAATCAAGATCTTTGTGATTATCCAGTTCTATTCAGGGGGGATTCTTGATCGTGGTTGGCTTGTGTCTGGGTGGGGGGTGGAGCCTTGGAGGCTATACCAGCGTTTTTCATATGAGTCAGGACACTTGTATTCATTGTTTAGCCCATGGGCCCATGAGCATTATATTTTCCTATTTGTTCATTTTTCCTAAATTTTGCAATTTTGTGTATTTTTATTGTTTTCAATAAAGTACATTTTTATTTTTTCATACCTTTGTTTGAGCCTATTATTGCAACTTCTTTTGTTCTTGTATTTTTGACACAAATCAATAGGCATATAGTATATTTGTTTGTGGATTAAGCATAAATAAATAGCAGCCAATCACAGGAGAGGGGAGGAGCTTGCTCAGCACTAAGCAGTCAGCAGCTTTATGAAACTTAAAAATATGCAGTGGAATCCTGATGCCTGAACTGTGGCTTTTTGGCAGTTTTTGCCCTGCAGACAGCAATTTACATTCTCCTATTGTCTTGTAATAGCAGTGATCTCTAGCAGTCTCGTGTAATGTATCTCCAGTCTCCAACAACTCCTATATAGCATTTTAGCAGCCTCTGACCATCTTTCATCACAAGCCTGTAGTCTCTGACCTTCTCTTGTAGTATGGCCTTATTCTCTCTGACCTTCTCTTGTAGCATTGCCTTATTCTCTCTGACCTTCTCTTGTAGTACGGCCTTATTCTCTCTGACCTTCTCTTGTAGTACGGCCTTATTCTCTCTGACCTTCTCTTGTAGCATAGCCTTATTCTCTCTGAGCTTCTCTTGTAGCTTGGCCTTATTCTCTCTGAGCTTCTCTTGTAGCATGGCCTTATTCTCTCTGAGCTTCTCTTGTAGCACGGCCTTATTCTCTCTGACCATCTCTTGTAGCACGGCCTTATTCTCTCTGACCTTCTCTTGTAGCACGGCCTTATTCTCTCTGACCATCCACGGTAGCAAGCCCGTGCTCTGTGACCATCCACGGTGGCAAGCCTGTGCTCTATAACCATCCACGGTAGCAGGGTGGATAAAAATCTATCCAAAAGGTAGTTTTCTATATGAGATGCATTAATAAATTTAATTTATTCAGCATGAACTGGAGCTTAGTTATATTCAGCACTTTTTACATTTTTTGGTAAACTCATTCAATGACTCCAAGCTCTGAAAGCTGAGATAACATGCATTGCATTGATGCAGTCACACAATTTCACAGTCACCATGAGATAAAACAAAGTTCAGGAATATTCCTTTATCCCATTGTTTTGCAAATCTATGTGCACTACAAACTGTATGATTGAATCGGTTCTGAAATTGCTGTTTTACTAACCTGACAGCTTATTATTCTAAATAGGAAACCTTCATTTTGTTTGCAAATATCAAAGATTCTAACCACCAGCAAGAATAAGTCCTTACATATAAAGAGCACCTCCTCTCATTTCAGATCCATCATGGCAGCACCAGTTAGCGGGCATCCACTCACCTGCTGTTGCCACATCCCTTACCTTGTCGTGTCACTGCCGCATCACCAGCCTTCCCATTAAAGTGAACGGGACTGTCGGTGAGTCAACAAGAGGAGGAGCCACTGTGGGACAGAGATGACAGTTGCTCTTGAAAAATAATTTAAATAGACTTGATTTAATTGGTAGCAAGCCCGTGACCATCTACTGCCGCAAGCCCGTGACCATCTACTGCAGCAAGCCCGTGACCATCTACTGCAGCAAGCCCGTGACCATCTACTGCAGCAAGCCCGTGACCTTCTAATGCAGCAAGCCCGTGACCATCTACTGCAGCAAGCCCGTGACCATCTACTGCAGCAAGCCCGTGACCATCTACTGCAGCAAGCCCGTGACCATCTACTGCAGCAAGCCCGTGACCATCTACTGCAGCAAGCCCGTGACCATCTAATGCAGCAAGCCCGTGACCATCTAATGCAGCAAGCCCGTGACCATCTAATGCAGCAAGCCCGTGACCATCTAATGCAGCAAGCCCGTGACCTTCTAATGCAGCAAGCCCGTGACCTTCTAATGCAGCAAGCCCGTGACCTTCTAATGCAGCAAGCCCGTGACCTTCTAATGCAGCAAGCCCGTGACCATCTACTGCAGCAAGCCCGTGACCATCTACTGCAGCAAGCCCGTGACCATCTACTGCAGCAAGCCCGTGACCATCTAATGCAGCAAGCCCGTGACCATCTAATGCAGCAAGCCCGTGACCATCTAATGCAGCAAGCCCGTGACCATCTAATGCAGCAAGCCCGTGACCATCTAATGCAGCAAGCCCGTGACCATCTAATGCAGCAAGCCCGTGACCTTCTAATGCAGCAAGCCCGTGACCTTCTAATGCAGCAAGCCCGTGACCTTCTAATGCAGCAAGCCCGTGACCTTCTAATGCAGCAAGCCCGTGACCTTCTAATGCAGCAAGCCCGTGACCTTCTAATGCAGCAAGCCCGTGACCTTCTAATGCAGCAAGCCCGTGACCTTCTAATGCAGCAAGCCCGTGACCTTCTAATGCAGCAAGCCCGTGACCATCTACTGCAGCAAGCCCTTGACCATCTACTGCAGCAAGCCCGTGACCATCTACTGCAGCAAGCCCGTGACAATCTACTGCAGCAAGCCCGTGACCTTCTACTGTCGCAAGCCCGTGACCTTCTAATGCAGCAAGCCCGTGACCTTCTAATGCAGCAAGCCCGTGACCATCTACTGCAGCAAGCCCTTGACCATCTACTGCAGCAAGCCCGTGACCATCTACTGCAGCAAGCCCGTGACCATCTACTGCAGCAAGCCCGTGACCTTCTACTGCAGCAAGCCCGTGACCTTCTAATGCAGCAAGCCCGTGACCTTCTAATGCAGCAAGCCAGTGACCTTCTAATGCAGCAAGCCAGTGACCATCTACTGCAGCAAGCCCTTGACCATCTACTGCAGCAAGCCCGTGACCATCTACTGCAGCAAGCCCGTGACCATCTACTGCAGCAAGCCCGTGACCTTCTACTGTCGCAAGCCCGTGACCTTCTAATGCAGCAAGCCCGTGACCTTCTAATGCAGCAAGCCCGTGACCATCTACTGCAGCAAGCCCGTGACCTTCTACTGCCGCAAGCCCGTGACCTTCTAATGCAGCAAGCCCGTGACCTTCTAATGCAGCAAGCCCGTGACCTTCTAATGCAGCAAGCCCGTGACCATCTAATGCAGCAAGCCCGTGACCATCTACTGCAGCAAGCCCGTGACCTTCTACTGCCGCAAGCCCGTGACCTTCTAATGCACCAAGCCCGTGACCATCTACTGCAGCAAGCCTGTGGCCTGTGACCATTGACTGTAGCAAGCTGGTAGTCTCTATCTCTTGTAGCAAACCTGTAGCCTTTGACTGTCTCATAAAACAAGCCTCATGTAATATGTCTCCAATTTGTGTTTCCTGAAGCAGGTCTTCAGTCCCCAAAAACTCCAATAGCATGTTAGTCTTCTCTTACCATCTCGTGTAGCATGTCTGTAGTCTCTGACCATCTTGTGTAGCATGTCTGTAGTCTCTGACCATCTTGTGTAGCATGTCTGTAGTCTGACCATCTGATGTTGCATGTCTGCAGTCTGACAACGTTCTGTAGCATAACATTTACTCAATATTGCGTGAGGGCCACACAGCAATGTCAAGGGTCACGCTTGAGGACCACCATTGCACTAGAATTTTATGACACTAATGGTAGATTGGGGCAGGGAGAGGGAGTGGAATGTCATTGGGAGTTTATAGTTCCTCCAGTACAACACATTTTATTACAGATTTAATTACCTGTGAGAAGGCCGCAGTCAAGGTTTCTTCTGTTGGCTTGGACATCCGGCACAATAAATCCGTCCATAACTTGAAAAACATTAAGGAGAAATTAAAATATGTATGAATATTAGGTATCAAGGTGATAATCAAATTTCTGGGGGGGCAGTATACGAGGCCTCCTCCTTTTACCTCAATGGGCACCGGGTCTTCGGCCTCTTCAGCCTTCCTGTCCTTCACCCATTTCTCATAGACGGTCTGGACGGCCTCCCGGGCAGCGCGGCCACGCAACCAATCGATATAGGAGGACACCTGAGGAAGGATAGATGGGCTGAGTGAAGATCCAGAATGGCTAAATTTGGAGTGAGCCATATCTGGTGTGTAGGGGCTGCAGACCTCATCTAAGATGAAGGGTGGCCCCGATGTGTAGCATACTTACCAAATCCCCGATGTGGCCCCGATGTGTAGCATACTTACCAAATCCCCGATGTGGCCCCGATGTGTAGCATACTTACCAAATCCCCGATGTGGCCCCGATGTGTAGCATAATTACCAAATCCAGTGCTGCTTCCCATAGAAGACCCCTCCTGCTCACCATGTGTCAGCTTCTCTTCAGTCTAAGTACTTTCTGTGTCGGAATGTCCGAGTCCCATGAGCGCCAGGCCCTACCTCCTAAAGCTAGCTATTGGACAGCGAGGTTTCCTATCCCAATGGGCCAATATTGACGCACAGAAGGTGGAAGACCAGGAACTCAACACAGAAAGATCACTTCATGGTTGCACAAGGAAGTGGCGTGCACCGTGGGGGAAGAAATGGGTGTGGCTACAATGTTATAGGATGTGGTTTAGAAAAAAACAGGGGGAGGGGTTATAAAAAGATGCACGGTGTACGTATGATGCCAAGAATTATTTTCAGAAGTGGTACTGTGCAGAGTCCATACATACAGAATAAGAACAGATACTGAGAATTACACCCAGCATACAGGACAAGAGAAGTGGTACTGTGCAGAGTCCATACATACAGAATAAGAACAGATACTGAGAATTACACCCAGCATACTGGAGAAGAGAAGTGGTACTGTGCAGAGTCCATACATGCAGAATAAGAACAGATACTGAGAATTACACCCAGCATAAAGGACAAGAGAAGTGGTACTGTGCAGAGTCCATATGTACAGAATAAGAACAGATACTGAGAATTACTCCCAGCATAAAGGACAAGAGAAGTGGTACTGTGCAGAGTCCATACATACAGAATAAGAACAGATACTGAGAATTACACCCAGCATACTGGAGAAGAGAAGTGGTACTGTGCAGAGTCCATACATGCAGAATAAGAACAGATACTGAGAATTACACCCAGCATACAGGAGAAGAGAAGTGGTACTGTGCAGAGTCCATACATACAGAATAAGAACAGATACTGAGAATTACACCCAGCATAAAGGACAAGAGAAGTAGTACTGTGCAGAGTCCATATGTACAGAATAAGAACAGATACTGAGAATTACTCCCAGCATAAAGGACAAGAGAAGTGGTACTGTGCAGAGTCCATACATACAGAATAAGAACAGATACTGAGAATTACACCCAGCATACTGGAGAAGAGAAGTGGTACTGTGCAGAGTCCATACATGCAGAATAAGAACAGATACTGAGAATTACACCCAGCATACAGGAGAAGAGAAGTGGTACTGTGCAGAGTCCATACATACAGAATAAGAACAGATACTGAGAATTACACCCGGCATACAGGACAAGAGAAGTGGTACTGTGCAGAGTCCATACATACAGAATAAGAACAGATACCGAGAATTGCACCCCGCATACAGGACAGGAGAAGTGGTACTGTGCAGAGTCCATACATACAGAATAAGAACAGATACCGAGAATTACACCCAGCATACTGGAGAAGAGAAGTGGTACTGTGCAGAGTCCATACATACAGAATAAGAACAGATACTGAGAATTACACCCGGCATACAGGACAAGAGAAGTGGTACTGTGCAGAGTCCATACATACAGAATAAGAACAGATACCGAGAATTGCACCCCGCATACAGGACAGGAGAAGTGGTACTGTGCAGAGTCCATACATACAGAATAAGAACAGATACCGAGAATTACACCCAGCATACAGGACAAGAGAAGTGGTACTGTGCAGAGTCCATACATTCAGAAAAAGAACAGATACTGAGAATTACACCCAGCATACTGGAGAAGAGAAGTGGTACTGTGCAGAGTCCATACATACAGAATAAGAACAGATACTGAGAATTACACCCGGCATACAGGACAAGAGAAGTGGTACTGTGCAGAGTCCATACATACAGAATAAGAACAGATACCGAGAATTGCACCCAGCATACTGGAGAAGAGAAGTGGTACTGTGTTGCACCCCTTGGTATCTGGACTTTGCTCAGGGAGGAAGAACACTGAAAGCAAATAATTTGATAATATTTATAAATATTCTGCTCAGTTGCGTTTCTTTGAAATGAAGGGACACCGAGATATACTGATACAGAAGACCAACCAATGACAAAGAGACTGTCATTAGATACTGACCTCCGATTGGCTCCGCCCTTGGACCGGTGGGTTAGGGACTTTTTGGCCCACCTGGGCCTTGAGACCTTTCAGCAGTTCCATCTT
>NC_138771.1:625815953-625888453 GCF_965119305.1 Pelophylax lessonae
GGGGGAGAAGAGAGAAGAGCGGGGAGAAGAGAGAAGAGCGGGGGAGAAGAGAGAAGAGCGGGGGAGAAGAGAGAAGAGAGGGGGAGAAGAGAGAAGAGAGGGGGAGAAGAGCGGTGGAGAAGAGAGAAGAGCGGTGGAGAAGAGAGAAGAGCGGTGGAGAAGAGAGAAGAGAGGGAAGAGAAGAGAGGGGGAGAAGAGAGAAGAGCGGGGGAGAAGAGAGAAGAGCGGGGGAGAAGAGAGGGGGAGAAGAGAGAAGAGAGGGGGAGAAGAGAGAAGAGAGGGGGAGAAGAGAGAAGAGCGGGGGAGAAGAGAGAAGAGCGGGGGAGAAGAGAGGGAAGAGAAGAGAGGGGGAGAAGAGAGAAGAGTGGGAAGAGAAGAAGAGAGGGGGGAAGAGAGAAGAGAGGGGGGAAGAGAGAAGAGAGGGGGGAAGAGAGAAGAGAGGGGGGAAGAGAGAAGAGAGGGGGGGGAAGAGAGAAGAGAGGGGGGGGAAGAGAGAAGAGAGGGGGGGGAAGAGAGAAGAGAGGGGGGGGAAGAGAGAAGAGAGGGGGGGGAAGAGAGAAGAGAGGGGGGGAAGAGAGAAGAGAGGGGGGGAAGAGAGAAGAGAGGGGGGAAGAGAGAAGAGAGGGGGGGAAGAGAAGAGAGGGGGGGAAGAGAAGAGATGGGTGGGAGAAGGGAGAAGAGAAGGGGGGAGAGGGAGAGGAGAGAAGGGAGGGGGCAGAGGAGAAGGGGGGGAAGAGAGGGGAAGAGAAGAGATGGGAGGGAAGAGAGAGAAGGGGGGGAGAGGAGAAGGGGGGAGAGAAGGGAGAGGAGAAGGGGGGGAGAGAAGGGAGAGGAGAAGGGGGGGAGAGGAGAAGGGGGGGAGAGGAGAAGGGGGGGAGAGGAGAAGGGGGGGAGAGGAGAAGGGGGGGAGAGGAGAAGGGGGGAGAGGAGAAGGGGGGGAGGGAAGAGGAGAAGGGGGGGGGGGAAGAGGAGAAGGGGGGGGGAAGAGGAGAAGGGGGGGGAGAGGAGAAGGGGGAGAAGAGAGAAGAGTGGGAAGAGAAGAAGAGAGGGGGGAAGAGAGAAGAGAGGGGGGAAGAGAGGGGGGAAGAGAGGGGGGAAGAGAGAAGAGAGGGGGGAAGAGGGAAGAGAGGGGGGAAGAGAGAAGGGGGGGGAGAGGAGAAGGGGGGGGGAGTAGACAAGTGATAGTTAGGTGGGATTATGTGCTCAGTGTTGTATACATATCAGAGGGCTCGGATCTCCTCCTCACTCCAGTAAACAGTCATACAGACACATGGACATGCTGGATATTGTAGTCCTACAGGCTTCCCCCCTACAACAACACACGGAAATAGCGCCCAGCCCTTCCCTCCCCCACCTCCATCACACAAGGCCACCAGCCTTACCAATACCTAGCATGTACTTCTTACACGGCTACTCCCGCAACTCCTCTTCTCCTGTACGGTCGCTCAATATGACGTCAAGGAAGCCTGAAGAGCTGAGGGCGGAAGTTGAACTGGAGCGGAGAGGTGTCTACAGTCTCTCTCCACCCATTAAAAATATCATTGTGCGGTGAATGCGGCGTAAACGTAGGAGGATAAATGAATAAATGGTGTAATCAGTGGGGAATAAAATATTACTGGCAGCGGTGGGATTCGAACCCACGCCCCCGAAGAGACTGGAGCCTTAATCCAGCGCCTTAGACCGCTCGGCCACGCTACCTGTTGTTGCATAGGATTGGCCTTCCATGAATCCAGAAAGAGAACTATTCCAATGTTACCACCTATCATTACTATGTTGTAAAAATAAACATAACCATTATTTCTCTATCCTCTGATTGTGTCATAGATAATCAAAATCCACCTTCTGTATAACAACCAGCCGAGCCTTCCCTCTGCAAAACACTCCTGTAATATAAGAACACAATATTCACCCTGAATAATCCAACTTTATGGAATGAATTTATTGGCTGCAAGGTGTGTGACAACAATGGATGGACGGTGTGCTCTCTGTACCATAGATCTCTCTGTAAAGAATACTACAGATCTCTCTGTACAGAATACCATAGATCTCTCTGTACATGATACAATAGATCTCTCTGTACATGATACAATAGATCTCTCTGTACAGGATACAATAGATCTCTCTGTACAGGATACAATGGATCTCTTTGTACAGAATACCATAGATCTCTATGTACAGAATACCATAGATCTCTCTGTACAGAATACCATAGATCTCTCTGTACAGAATACCATAGATCTCTCTGTACATGATACAATGGATCTATTTGTAAAGAAATCAATAGATCTCTATGTACAGAATACAATGGATCTTTCTGTAAAGGAAACAATGGATCTATGTGTACAGAATACAATAGATCTCTCTGTACAGCAGGGGTAATGAATTAAAATTCAAGGAGGTCCGGTTGTTAAAATTTTCTTTGGGCCGAGGTCTGAATCTGAAGTCTGTGCTATGACTCAGAAAGATGGGCAAAATAAAACGTGTTCATCAGTGTTGCTCATAAAAAAAATATGCCCTTTGGAGTGTCCCTTAACATAAAATAAGGGTCACGCTGATGGGCACATTTTATGTTAGGGGGCATGCTGATGGGCAAAACAAAACGTGTCCATCAGCGTTGCTCTTAACATAAAATTTGCCCATCAGAGTGACCCCTAACATAAAATGTGTAAAATGTGCCAATCAGAGTGACCCTTAGCATAAAATTTGCCCATCAGCGTGACCCTTAACATAAAATTTGCCCATCAGTGTGACCCTTAACATAAAATTTGCCCATCAGTGTGACCCTTAACATAAAATTTGCCCATCAGCGTGACCCTTAACATAAAATAAGGGGCACGCTGATGGACAAATTTTATCTTAGGGGGCACTCTGATGGACATATTTTGTTAGGGGCATGCTGATGGGCAAAACAAAACGTGTAAATCAGCGTTGCTCTTAACATAAAATGTGCCCATCAGAGTGACACCTAACATAAAATGTGTAAAATGTGCCCTTTAGAGTGACCCCTAACATAAAATGTGCCAATCAGAGTGCCCCCTAACATAAAATGTGTAAAATGTGCCAATCAGAGTGACCCTTAGCATAAAAATTGCCCTATTAGCGTGACCCTTAACATAAAATTTGCCCATCAGCGTGACCCTTAACATAAAATTTGCCCTATTAGCGTGACCCTTAACATAAAATGTGCCCATCAGTGTGACCCTTAACATAAAATGTGCCCATCAGCGTGACCCTTAACATAAAATAAGGGGCACGCTGATGGGCACATTTTATCTTAGGGGGCACTCTGATGGACATATTTTGTTAGGGGCATGCTGATGGGCAAAACAAAACGTGTAAATCAGCGTTGCTCTTAACATAAAATATGCCCATTAGAGTGCCCCTTAGCATAATACAAAAGGATACAATAGATCTCTCTGTACATGATACAATAGATCTCTTTGTAAAGGATACAATGGATATCTCTGTACAGGATACACTGGATCCCTCTGTACATGATACAGTGGATCTATCTGTACAGGACACAATAGATCTCTCTGTACATGATACAATAGATCTCTTTGTAAAGGATACAACGGGTCTCTCTGTACAGGATACACTGGATCTCTCTGTACATGATACAATGGATCTATCTGTACAGGACACAATAGATCTCTCTGTACAGGATACAATGGATTGCTCTGTACATGATACACTGGATCTCTCTGTATATGATACACTGGATCTCTCTGTACATGATAGAATGGATCTCTCTGTACAGGATACAATACAATAGATCTCTCTGGACAGGATAAAATGAATCTCTGTACAGGATCCAATGGATCTATCTTTACAGGACACAATAGATCTCTCTGTACAGAATACAGTAGATCTGTCTGTACGGGATACAATAGATCTCTGTATGGGATGCACTGGATCTCTCTGTAATGGATACAAAAATCTATCTGTACAGGATGCACTGGATCTCTCTGTACATGATACACTGGATCTCTGTGTACATGATACAATACAATAGATCTCTCTGGACAGGATAAAATTAATCTCTGTGCAGGATTCAATGGATCTATCTGTACAGGACACAATAGATCTCTCCGTACAGAATACAATAGATTTGTCGGTACGGGATACAATAAATCTCTGTACAGGATGCACTGGATCTCTCTGTACAGGATACAATAGATCTCATCTCTATACAGTGTACAATAGTTCTCTCTTTACAGGATACAGTAGATCTCTTTGTACAGGATGCAATGGATCTCTCTGTACAAGATATAGTAGATCTCTCTGTACAGAATACAATGGATCTCTCTGTACAGGATACAATGGATTTCTCTTTACATCATACAATAGATCTCTCTGTACAGAATACAGTGGAATCTCTCTGTACATGATGCAATAGATCTCTGCACAGAATACATTGGATCTCTGTACAGGATACAATAGATCACACGGAACAATGAGCTCTCTGTGGCAGTGAGATTTCAGTGGTGGGATGAAAACCTCCCAGTGATCTCAGCAGTGTGACGTCTTGTCTATGTAATGAGGTGTCAGAGACTTTAGTCACATGGCTCGTTGGTCTAGGGGTATGATTCTCGCTTCGGGTGCGAGAGGTCCCGGGTTCAAATCCCGGACGAGCCCTGCTTTTGGTAGAGGTTGAGAGCAATTAATAGAGCAATGCGATCTTTGTTCTCCTACAGGTTACAATGTAACACACTGCCAATATACTACAACAGCATCGCATGCAATATATATATGTGTGTTCATATGCAGCAGTCTACTTACATTGGAGTTCTCCCTTTGCTACAATTGTATCTTCATTTTGCTATTTATATCTTCATTTTGCTATTTATATCTTCATTTTGCTACAATTGTACCATTTTCTATGATGACATCGGAGTCATTACACGATATCAGACTATCTTTGATTTTCTTCTGTCATTACTAACTTTTTTTTTTTTTTTTTTTTATGAACTGACTTTGGCTGCATTCGCAGATCCACGTCGAGCGAGCGCGCGTTTTTCCACAATTTTTCTTCTTGTACATTTTCATGTTGGGTAGCCCATTCGTTCGTTTGCCCTACATGCGACAAATGCGTCAAAGAAGCTTCTTCGCCTCTTTGGGCGTTGGGCTTTGCGCGTTTCTTTTTTTTTTTTTTTAATTTTTGATTTAGTGCTATGCAGCAGATACCGGAAAAAGATAACTTCACAAAACATACATTCGAGGTACGGTATTACATGTTCAGGGGGTATTCAGTTATATGCTGTCAGGAGTGAGCTTATATAAAGTAATAGTAAAAGAGTGAAACTACACTATATTACCAAAAGTATTGGGACGCCTGCCTTTACACACACATCAACTTTAACCACTTAAGCCCCGGAAGATTTTACCCCCTTCCTGACCAGGGGGTATTTTGCGATTCGGCACTGCGTGACTTTAACGGACAATTGCGCGGTCGTGCGACGCTGTACCTAAACGAATTTGACGTCCTTTTTTTTCCCACAAACAGAGCTTTCTTTTGGTGGTATTTGATCACCTGTGTGATTTTTTGATCACGCGCTATAAACAAAAAAAGAGCGACAATTTTGCAAAAATAACAATATTTTTCACATTTTTTTATATGAAATTCCCCAAAAAAAATGTAAAAAATCAAAATTTTTTAACATTTTCAGCCAATTTGTTTTATGCTACATATGTTTGGTAAAAAAAAAATCGCAAAAAGCGTATTTTGATTGGTTTGCGCAAAAGTTATTGCGTTTACTAACTAAGGGAAAGATTTTTGTCATTTTTGTTGGTTTTTTTTTTTTTTAACGCGTAATGGCGGCGATCTGTGATTTTTTTGCGGTACTGCGACATTGCGGCGGACAGATCGGACCCTTGACTGACATTTTTGACACTTTTGGGGGTACCAGTGACATTACTGCAGTAATCAGTGCTATAAATATGCACTGTTACTGTAAAAATGACACTGGCAGTGAAGGGGTTAATTTTTTTTTGAGAGGGAGGGGCTATGTGTGTCCCTAGGGGCGTGATTCTAACTGTGATTGGCTGTGGCTTGAGGTGTAGGAACAGTGATCAACGGTCCTACATAGTAGAACCGTATAATCACTATTCCTACACCGGGGAGAATGACAGGCGGCTTTGTTTACATTAGCCGCCTGCCTTTCTCCCTCTCCACCGACAATCGCGAGTGATCGGCGGACGATCGGGTCCGCCGGATACACGCGCGGGGGGGTCCGTGACCGCGCGGGAGCGCGCGCTCGCTCTCTAGACCCTCACAGGCTAGCGACGTAGTACTATGTCACTCTGCCTGTGAGGGGCTGACCGCCGCAGTAAATAGTCGTGCGGCGGTCGGCAAGCAGTTAGGCTGCATTCACATGTCAGCTTATAATCGCGGGCAGAACCGCCGCGGTTCCGCCCGCGATTCGGAGATTTATTGCAAATCGTGGGACGCCTAGCGTTGCCCGTTGATTTGCAATAGCCCCCCAAACGCCGAGCGATGTTGCCGCGATTTACGCCCGCCGAATCGCGGCAACATCGCGCAAACAAAATCGCGGGACGCAATACGCTCCAAAGAAGCTCTTGTACTTTTTTGGAGCGTATTGCGTCCCGCGATTTTGTTTGCGCGATGTTGCCGCGATTCGGCGGGCGTAAATCGCGGCAACATCGCTCGGCGTTTGGGGGGCTATTGCAAATCAACGGGCAACACTAGGCGTCCCGCGATTTGCAATAAATCTCCGAATCGCGGGCGGAACCGCGGCGGTTCTGCCCGCGATTATAAGCTGACATGTGAATGCAGCCTTAATGGCATCCCAGTCTTAGTCCGTAGCAGAGGCGTAACTAGAACCTTCAGGGCCCCGGTGCAAGAAACCATGAAGGGCCCCCCGGACCCCTGGCCGGGCCCTTCCCTTCAAGCCTGGGGGGAGCACAGTGGGGGGGAACCAGGGGAGAACACAGGGGCCCAGAGACAGCAGAACACAAGTGAACTGGATAGGAGGAGTGGCGGGGGCAGCATACAGAGGAACCAATCTCCTCTTTTTTCCTCCTGCAGCTACAGGAAGAAAAAGGAGGGCAGTGATTTCTCAACATGCTGCCCCCACCGCCCCTCCTATCCAGGTGTACAGGGGAGCCACACAGGCCCCCTTGAGCATGGGGCCCGGTTGCAATTGCAACCCCTGCAATCCCTGTAGTTACGCCCCTGGTCCGTAGGGTTCAATATTGAGTTGGCCCACCCTTTGCAGCTATAACAACTTCTAGGAAGGCTGTCCACAAGGTTTAGGAGTGTTTCTATGGGAATGTTTGACCATTCTTCCAGAAGTGCATTTGTGAGGTCAGGCACTGATGTGGATGAGAAGGCCTGGTTTGCAGTCCTGGCTCTAATGCATCCCAAAGGTGTTCTATCAGGTTGAGGTCAGGACTCTGTGCAGGCCAGTCAAGTTCCTCCACCCCAAACTCACTCATCCATGTCTTTATGGACCTTGCTTTGTAACACTGGTGTGCAGTCATGTTGGAGCAGGAAGGGGTCATCCCCAAACTGTTCTCACAAAGTTGGGAGTATTAAATTGTCCAAAATGTCTTGGTATGATGACACCTTAGGAGTTCCCTTCACTTGAAATAAGAGGCCAAGCAGGGGAGAACTAGGCCAGGGGGCAGGGGGGCAATCGCCCCCCAGGGCCTCTCTGATGCCCCCTAAAAAAGGCTGCACTGCTTCTGCCACAGACATGCCTAAAGGATTTCTGGTAAAGAGAAGAAAAATGTCCCCACTGCTGACCTACTGTGTGGGGTGAAGACAAGAACAGAGCGAACAACCCCCCCCCCCCCCCCCCCCAGCATGGATGGTATAAACTGTGTCTGAGCAGAGGCCGGTTCCCTGCCCCACTGGAGACTCTCCTCCCCCAGGCAGCCCCAATCGAGCTGTCCCAGCTCCCCCCAACTGCCCACTGATGGCCAGGTTGGGAACCCAAATTCAGCCGGTGAGTAGAGAGTACTGGGAGCGGAGCTTCAGCCTGGAATGGGGGTCAGGAGGAGGCCTGGAAGAGGGAGAGTGGGAGGGGGGCCGAGTCGCTGCACCATGGGCCTCTGGATTGTACTTGCCCCCTGGGCCGAAGTTGAAAGCCCAACCCCTGAAAAATAAAACCCACACCGATAGGCGTGCGCACAGGGTGTGCCAGGTGTGCCTGGGCACACCCTAATCACCCCTTGGGGTACGGATTCCCTCTGTTTAGACCCCTGATATAATGGGGGTACAAAAAACGTCCAATCCCTCTCCACCCCATCCAAACTTACATTGGGTGTCTGTGCTGCACCCCTTCATTTCTGTCTATTTTGGGGATTTCCGGGGATTTGCTTGGTTACTGCTTACATGGGAAGCAATGTACAGTATTCCCCCCACTCATATATCATATCATTATAAAAATATATATCAATATTATTATTTATACATTATAAAATTATTTATATATATTTTCACATGCAGTATATTATGTTTTTTTTTTTTTTTACGCAGAGAATAAGTGTAGGTACTCCCCCTTTCCAAGTAACCCTTTGACTCCGCCCCATACCCAACTCTGAGCACCGCCCCTTGTTTCCACCCCCCCCCCCCATATCTACCTCCCAGTACTGCCCCTTTTAGAGAGTACAGAGCCAAGTATCATTTAAGTAACCTGTATGGAATTTGTTAGTGATAACAATAAAAGCAGTAAAATAGATCCCCTGCAGGCAGCAACAATAGATCCCCACACCAATAATAGACCCCCCTAGCAATAATCACCCCCCCCCAACAACAATAGACCCATCTAGCAATAATAGACCCCCCCTAGAAATAATGCCCCCCCAACAACAATAGACCCATCTAGTAAATCTAGACCCCTTCAGCAATAATAGATCCCCCCTAGCGATAATTCCCCCCAACAACAATAGATCCATCTAGCAATAATAGACCACCCAGAAATAATAGACCCCCACACCAATAATAGACCGCTCCTAGCGATAATTACCCCCCCCCCAACAACAATAGACCCATCTAGCAATAATAGACCACCCAGAAATAATAGACCCCCTAGCAATAATGCCCCCAGCAACAATAGATCCATCTAGCAATAATAGACAACCCAGAAATAATAGACCCCTTCAGCAATAATAGAACATCCAGCAACAATAGACCTCCCTCAGCAACAATAGACCTCCCGCAGCAATAATAGACCCCCTAGCAATAATAACCCCTCCCCCCAACAACAATAGACCCATCTAGAAATAATAGACCACCCAGAAAAAATAGACCTCCACACCAGTAATAGACTCCCTAGCAATAATGCCCCCCAACAACAATAGACCCAACTTGAAATAATAGACCCCCACATCAATAATAGACCCCACTAGCAATAATGCCCCCCAACAACAATAGACCCATCTTGCAATAGTTGACTACTCAGAAATAATAGACCCCTTCAGCAATAATATACCCCCCTAACAATAATCACCCCCAACAACAACAGACCCATCTAGCAATAAAAGACCCCTTTAGCAATAATAGACCCCCCCAACAATAGACCCATCTAGCAATAATACACCACCCAGAAATAATGGACCACCCAGAAATAATAGACCCATTCAGTAATAATAGACCCCACTAGCGATAATAACCCCTGAAAAACAATAGACCCATCTAGCAATAATAGACCACCCAGAAATACTAGACCCCTTCAGCAATAATAGACCCCCCTAGCAATAATAGAACACCCAGCAACAATAGACCTCCCTCAGCAATAAATGACCTCCTGCAACAAATTACTACCCCAGCATCAATAAACCCTTCCATCAACAGTAGATCCCTCCCAACGACTCACCCCCTCCTGCAACAATAGATCCCCACCAGCAATAATAGACCCTCCCCAGCAATAATAGACGGCCTGCAACAATTTATTCCCCTAGCATTAACAGACCCCCTCCCTTAACACTAGAGCCCTCCCAACAACAATTTACCCCCCTACAGCAATAATAGATCCCCCACCAGCAATAATAAACCTCCCCAGCAACATTAGACCCCCTGCAACAAAATGCTACCCGAGCATCAATAGACCACTCCTTTAACAGGAGATCCTTCCCAACAATTAACCGAGCAGCAACAATAGATCTCCCACCAACAACAGCAGCCCCCCCCCCCCAACAATAGATTCCCACCAGCAATAATAGACCCTCCCCAGTAATAATAGTACGCCTGCAACCAAATACTGCTCACCATTATCTCCCCCCCCCCCTCACCCTTAAAAGTATAGCTCTCCCAACAATAATTGACCCCCTACAGCAACAATAGATCCCAGCCCATCAGGGCGTCTATAGGGTCCAGGTATCACCTCATACTATCAGTGGTGACACTGACCCTCGCCACATGCAAAAACTAAAAAAAGATGAGAAAGAAAATAAAATGTCAGTCGATTCCACCTGTAAAATATAATGTTTTGCATATTAGTTATATATACATAGCCCTCAGTAATCAGCAACAATGTATAGCCCTTAGTAATCAGCAAGAATGTACCCTGGTGAAAATATAGAGCAGAAGACCTCGTGGCGCAACGGTAGCGCGTCTGACTCCAGATCAGAAGGTTGCGTGTTCAAATCACGTCGGGGTCAACTCCTTTTGCTTTCAATACAAAGCTTCATTTTCTCCCATAGATGAATTCATAGTGTGTACAATCACAGTTTTTTTTTTTTATCAAAACACATATGAGAATTCAAACACGCTTTGCCTAATGTGTATAAAAATATAATTTAGGCATCCAATGTTACTATGGAAATAAACATCATACTATATAAAAATAAAATGTAACATTGCATATTACGCTTGGAAAAGCAGGCATCAAATCGTTAATAAATCCTTCGCTGTTGATTGATATAAAATGTTTGCGACGAGGGTGGGATTCGAACCCACGCGTGCAGAGCACAATGGATTAGCAGTCCATCGCCTTAACCACTCGGCCACCTCGTCACTGTGTTAGAGCCAGCACACCTGTCCAATAGGCCATCTATCTCTATAATAATTCTATCTTTGCTATGGGTGGAGTTTCGTTGTTCAGTCTGAGGGGCTCACTGAGACTTAGTGGGGGGGCGTGTCTAGGCAAATCGGAAGCATTTCTTAAATACTGAGATAATCACAGAAACTTGTCTAGGGGCGTGCCTATGCAAATTGAGAACCGGTTTGTCTCTCCTGCTTGGCATATCAGAACAATGTTTCTTTTTTCTAATATTTTTAAAGGCAATTATCACACTGTCTATAGTTTATTGTATCCGCATGTCCATTCATGTATCTTTTCAGTTAATATCTTAAACTACAAAAAAGTCGCCATCAGTTGCGCCGCGGGTGTTGGAAGGCTGGGCCCAGTCTTGTAGAAATGTCAGTTATCGTCAGTGAGGTTAATCCTTACCTGTTCCTCCTTATGGAGAAACAGAACATGATGAATGGAGGACGATGAGTGCTGATTACACAAATCTCCCCCACCACCCTGAACCGACAACTCGGGGTGTGTGTTATTCTGATACTAATCATTGGCGATCCTTTATTATTGTTAAGAAAAGATGAACTAATGCAATTGTTTGACAGTCCTTTCCAAACCATGTAGGATTGTTCTTATTAGGAAAGTTTTAGATAGGATTACAGTTAATGGTGTTATCCTATATTGATTATAACAAAGAAAGAACAAATAAAGTTTGTTGACAGTCCTTTCTAAATAGGATTGATTTATACATCAGCTACTGGCGATCCTGTATTCATTATAACATAAGATGAACAAATAAAGTCTGTTGACAATCATTTCCTAATTGTGATCACACAATGAGAATGATGAGACCAGTGAATGTTGAGACCAATCACTGCCTATCAATTATCAAGATTAACAGAAGATTTACAAATAAAGTTTGTTGACAAGCATTTTCTATCTAATTGGGATCACATTACTGTTTTTGCATCTAATCACTTGGCTATCCAATATTAATGTTAACAAAAGACGAACAAATAAAGTTTGTTGACAAGCATTTCCTATCGAATTGTGGTCGCTGGTTACAGATAGTTTTTACAACCAATCACTAGGCATCCTAAGACCAATTACTGGCGAGTCTTTATCAATGTTAACAAAAGATGAACAAATAAAGTTTGTTGACAAGCATTTCCTATCTAATTGTGATCACAGATTGTTTTTGCAATCAACCACTGGCTATCCTATATCAATGTTAACAAAAGATGAACAAATAAAGTTTGTTGACAAGCCTTCCTATTTAATTGTGGTTGCTGGTCAGATTGTTTTTGCAATCAATAACAAGCCACTATGAGACCAATCACTGCCGATCAATTATCAATGTTAACAGAAGATTCACAAATAAAGTTTGTTGACAAGCATTTTCTTTTTTTTTTTTTTTTTTTTTTATTGGAATTTTAAGTTAACAATTTCAACAATAACATTTACAATTATTTGTTACTTTTGACTCATTGCTTGGTACATGTAACAACAGTTAAGAAAATGAAGAAAATGATGGTTGACAAGCATTTTCTATTTAATTGTGATCACATTGTTGTTTTTGCATCTAATCACTTGACTATCCTATATTAATGTTAACAACAGACAAACAAATAAAGTTTGTTGAAAAGCATTTCCTAACGAATTGTGGTCGCTGGTTACAGATAGTTTGTAAAACCAATCACTAGGCATCCTAAGACCAATTACTGGCGAGTCTTTATCAATGTTAACAAAAGATGGACAAATAAAGTTTGTTGACAAGCATTTCCTATCTAATTGTGGTCGCTGGTCACAGATTATTTTTGCAACCAATCACAAGCCATTATAAGAACAATCACTGCCAATCAATTTTTAATGTTAACAAAAGATGAACAAATAAAGTTTTTATTATTTCAATTTTATTAAAATCCATCTTATATACAAAAATATATAAAATTATCAGCACTTACGAACAAATAAAGTTTGTTGACAATCCATCCTATATAGTTGTAGTCACAGATTGTTTTATAGAGCAATCACCGGCGATCCTATAATAATTTTAACATAAGCTCAACAAATAAACTTTGTTGACAAGCATTTCCTATCTAATTGTGATCACAGATTGTTTTTGCAATCAACCACTGGCTATCCTATATCAACGTTAACAAAAGATGAACAAATAAAGTTTGTTGACAAGCCTTCCTATTTAATTGTGGTTGCTGGTCACAGATTGTTTTTGCAATCAATAACAAGCCACTATGAGACCAATCACTGCCGATCAATTATCAATGTTAACAGAAGATTCACAAATAAAGTTTGTTGACAAGCATTTTCTTTTTTTTTTTTATTGGAATTTTAAGTTAACAATTTCAACAATAACATTTACAATTATTTGTTACTTTTGACTCATTGCTTGGTACATGTAACAACAGTTAAGAAAATGATGGTTGACAAGCATTTTCTATTTAATTGTGATCACATTGTTGTTTTTGCATCTAATCACTTGACTATCCTATATTAATGTTAACAAAAGACAAACAAATAAAGTTTGTTGAAAAGCATTTCCTATCGAATTGTGGTCGCTGGTCATAGATAGTTTGTACAACCAATCACTAGGCATCCTAAGACCAATTACTGGCGAGTCTTTATCAATGTTAACAAAAGATGGACAAATAAAGTTTGTTGACAAGCATTTCCTATCTAATTGTGGTCGCTGGTCACAGATTGTTTTTGCAACCAATCACAAGCCATTATAAGAAGAATCACTACCAATCTTTTTTAAATGTTAATAAATATGAACAAATAACGTTTTTATTGTTTAAATTTTATTAAATTCCACCTTATATCCAAAAATATATAAAATTATCAACACTTACGAACAAATAAAGTTTGTTGACAATCCTTCCTATATAGTTGTAGTCACAGATTGTTTTATAGAGCAATCACCGGCGATCCTATAATAATTTTAACATAAGATGAACAAATAAAGTTTGTTGACAAGCATTTCCTATAATTGTGATCACAGATTGTTTTTGCAACCAATCACTGGCTATCCTATATCAATGTTAACAAAAGATGAACAAATAAAGTTTGTTGACAAGCCTTCCTATTTAATTGTGGTTGCTGGTCACAGATTGTTTTTCCAACCAATCACAAGCCATTAGGAGACCAATTACCGCTGATCAATTATCATTGTTAACAGAAGACAAACAAATAAAGTTTGCTGACAAGCATTTTCTATCTAATGGTGATCACATTATTGTTTTTGCATCTAATCACTTGACTATCCTATATTAATGTTAACAAAAGACGAACAAATAAAGTTTGTTGAAAAGCATTTCCTAACGAATTGCGGTCGCTGGTTACAGATAGTTTGTACAACCAATCACTAGGCATCCTAAGACCAATTACTGGCGAGTCTTTATCAATGTTAACAAAAGACGAACAAATAAAGTTTGTTGACAAGCATTTCCTATCGAATTGTGGTCGCTGATCACAGATTGTTTTTCCAACCAATCACAAACCATTATGAGACCAATTACTGCCGATCAAGTATCTATGTTAATAAAAGACGAACAAATAAAGTTTTTTTTTTATTTAAATTTTATTAAATTCCACCTTATATAAAAAAAATATAAACACTTATGAACAAATAAAGTTTGTTGATAATCCTTCCAATATAGTTGTAGTCACAGATTGTTTAATAGAGGAATCACCGGCGATCCTATAATAATTTTAACATAAGATGAACAAATAAAGTTTATTGACAAGCATTTCGTATCCAATTCTGATCACAGATTGTTTTTGCAACCAATCACTGGCTATCCTATATTAATGTTAACAAAAGATGAACAAATAAAGTTTGTTGACAAGCCTTCCTATCAAATTGTGGTTGCTGGTCACAGATTGTTTTTCCAACCAATCACAAGCCATTATAAGACCATCACTGGGAATCAAATATCAATGTTCACAGAAGACGAACAAATAAAGTTTGTTGACAAGCATTCTTATCCAATTGAGGTCGTTGGCAACCAATTACTAGCCATCATGTATAAATATTTGTGATAATAAACAAATAAAGTTTTTGATGACACAATCTGTGTAGATAAGGTTTTTTTTCCTACAAATCCCATAATGCGTTGCGCATTAAATAAACACTGGCGCTTTCCCATCAGCCACCGCGCCAGTGAATCAATCTCGTTATCCGTACGAGCCGTTAGCCTGTGTTCTTATCACACAACCACGCTGTTCTCGTAGTCCCGCCGCAGCCACCCCCCTAGTCAGCGGCCTTCCCGTTCCCGCGCCGCCCTCCTCCCACATCACAACCCCAGCCAGCCTCCATTTCGCTCAGCAGAGAAAATGGCGGCCGGCTTTTTCTCTTCTTTCCCCTCCCTTGTATGTCCAATGACAGCGCCGGCGTCACGTGCCCACACTCGCTCCAATGGGAGGCCGCGAGAAGGAGAAGGGCGTCCAGGCCGGCCAATCAGAAGTTTCATTTGGCTGAGCCAATAGCGTCAGGCTGCAGGGCACGGGGTTTAAACTGGCGTTGACCAATAGGAGGACGAGGCCGTCGCGCAGCGGCCAATCAGGGAAGCGCAGGCGGGTCAGGTGACCGGCGAGAGGCGGTGGCGGTTTGGATTTGAATTGCGGGAGGCGGCGGAGATCTGGTAAGGAGAAGAGAGGCAAAGGCGGCGGTTGTAGTCGGAAGTTATTAGCGGGTGATGTGACCGGTGTTCTCTTCTTATCAGCAGGATGTCCTACAAGGAAAACGTCAACCCCTTCTATAAGGTGAGTGCGGGCGGCACCCCCGGGCCCTCCGTACCGGAGACATCCAATCACACCGGCCGCATCTGTCCTCAAAGCCCGGGCCCTCCATACCGGAGACATCCAATCACACCCCACCCACCGCATCTCTGTCCCCCCTGCTCCTGTACGGCCATCTACTCTGCTGACCAATGACCAATCTGCTTGCTCAATTACACAATAAAAGCTGGAAGCTGATTGGCTGCCATGCAGAGCTGTACTCTCCAATTTCTGGCTCAGCTCACATCTCCAGGTCCCGGATGTGACCCTAAATCGCAGAATGCTGTGTGATCCCAGCCACTTCCCATCGCACCCGGATCACGGTGTGATTTTTGCTGCAGTTGTCACCCATTGAATCACAGTAAAATTGTAAAAACAGAATCTCAAGACGCCCGTCGCTTAAAAGACGTATGAGAGAACTTATCTTGGGCGACTGGCGTCCTGCGATTTTGTTTGTGTGATTTTACCTTGGATCATTGGGCGACAAAATTGGGCCTCAATCGGGGTGTCATTGGAAGTGATGGGGGCCGCATGGGTGCCCCCCATCCCCCCCCTGCTGCATTTGTGAATGAGCCCTTAGTTGCATTCAGCAGCCGCACTCCTAGGGCTCGTTGACACTAAAGTTGGGAGTTAGTAAAATGGTAGAATGCAATAGAAGTCTAATGGCGCTTTTCCACTGCTTGGAACCAAACGGTTCGGCTCGCTTTTGTGCTCTTCCACTGCTGGTACCGCATGGTACGGTGTAGGAACTAGGGCTGCCACGACGCGTCGACGTAGTCGACTACAAAAAACCGTCGACGTGCGTGAAAGGCGTCAACGTGTGACGTCGCACGCCCCCTGGCCGGCCGCAGCGCCGCTTCCGGCCGGGAGAAATCAGTGCGCCGCAGCAGAACACCGGGCCCAGGGAGGAGGAGATGCCGCCGTACGAGGGGCTGGGGACAGGGGGGAGAGAAGACCGCAGGGAGAGAAGACCGCGGTGGTCATAGACCTGGGAGAGGCATTTACTAAGTGTCCAGAGTCATATGCTGGGATTGGAATTGGGGTGCATGGGAGACATGGGATCTAAAACTGGGGGGACATGGGACCTGTCATTAGAGTCTATTGGACCTGTCAGTGGGGGGTACATGGGGGTCTGCCAGCTGGGGGGTGTGGGATCTGTTGTTGGGGATTCATGGAGTCTGCCTGCTGGGGGTGTATAGGATCTGTCATTGGGGTACATGGGGTCTGTCATTGGGGTTCATGGGGTCTGCTAGCTGGTGGTACATGGGGGTCTGTCATTGGGGTACATGGGGGTCTGTCATTGGGGTACATGGGGGTCTGTCATTGGGGTACATGGGGGTCTGTCATTGGGGTACATGGGGGTCTGTCATTGGGGTACATGGGGGTCTGTCATTGGGGTACATGGGGTCTGCTAGCTGGTGGTACATGGGGTCTGTCATTAGGGTTCATGGGGTCTGCTAGCTGGTGGTACATGGGGTCTGTCATTGGGGTACATGGGGTCTGCTAGCTGGTGGTACATGGGATCTGTCATTGATTAGGGTTCATGGGGTCTGCTAGCTGGTGGTACATGGGGTCTGTCATTGGGGTACATGGGGTCTGTCATTGGGGTTCATGGGGTCTGCCAGCTGGGGGTGTATAGGATCTGTTATTGGGGTTCATGGGGTCTGCCAGCTGTACTATGTGGGAGGGCTTACTGAGGGGTCTGCACTGGGAGGGGGGGGCTTACTAAGTGGTCTGTACTAGGTGGGAGGGCTTACTGTGGGGTCTGTACTGGGAGAGGGGCTTACTGAGGGGGGTCTGTATTAATTACAGGATTAATTAGCTAATCAAAAAAACAATTAAGCAAAAAAAAGAAAAAATTTAAATAATCGTTAAGATTAGTCGACTAATCGTAAAAATAATCGATAGATTAGTCGACAGACAAATTAATCGTTAGTTGCAGCCCTAGTAGGAACGGTACGGCGGCGCTTTTCCACTACATGGAACCGAACGGTACGGCTCTCTAAAATAGTACCACCTCGATTGTGGTTCCAAGAGGTACCATACCCCACAATCCTTTGCATGCAGTCACTACTAGCCACTGATTGGTCAGAGAATCGTTGTTATCCCACCCACTTAAAGTGGAACTTCCACTTTAGGGAGTCCTGACCCCTTGACATGCCACATTTGGCATGTCATTTTTTTGGGGGGGGGGAGCGGGTACCTAGTTTTGACAGGTACCCGCTCCCACTTCCGCTCAGAGCGCCACGGCGCCCTGAACGGAAGTTCTCCTCTCCCCCTCCCTCCCTGCAATCTTCTGGGACACGTCCGAGGTCCCAGAAGATTGCCTGTCAATCAAGATGCGCAGCGCGACTCGCGCATGCGCAGTGGGTACCCGGCTGTGAAGCCGCAAACTGTCACAGCCTGGTTCCCACAGCAGTGATGCCGGCGCCGAGGGAGAGGATCGAGGCTTCGGGCGGCCGCATCGCTGGACCGTTGGACAGGTGAGTGAATGGCTGGAACTCCGCTTTAACTTTAGTACTACTTTAGTGGAAAAGCAAACCATACCGAACCGTACCATGCGGTACCAGCAGTGGAAAACCAAGCCAAGCAGGGCCGAGTAGAGCCGAGCCGGTAGTTGCAGTGGAAAAGTGCCATAAGTGCAGGAAAGCAGTGTGGGTAAGCTGCAGCACATCACTGGGAAAGCAGCCCTATACTATTATGCACAGTGTGTTGCTTCACATTTGCTTTGGGGAGGAGCCGGCGCACCTGAGCAGGATACAAGAGAGAGAGCCACACACCAAGAGATGGCTCCCGATGGTTAGAAGTGTCCCTTGGCTGTACCAGCCAGGGAATGGTGGATCTGTGCTATTGTTGGGGATCAGTAGGGGGCATAGTGGGCCCCCATTGGGGGTCAGTAGGGGACATAGTGGGCCCCCCTCCCCCATTTGGGGGTCAGTAGGGGGCATAGTGGGCCCCCCTCCCCCATTGGGGGGTCAGTAGGGGGCATAGTGGGCCCCCCTCCCCCATTGGGGGGTCAGTAGGGGGCATAGTGGGCCCCCCTCCCCCATTGGGGGGTCAGTAGGGGGCACAGTGGGCCCCCCTCCCCCATTGGGGGGTCAGTAGGGGGCATAGTGCGCCCCCCTCCCCATATTGAGGGGGGGGGCTCAGTAGTAGGGCTGAACGGTATTCGAGGTAACATCAAATATCGTGCTGCAGGAGTGGGCGATAGTCACATCGCCGGATCAGCCAATATTGGGGACTCACAGTGAAGGAAGGTAGAAGAATGCAGCCCAACTGTCCCGCATGTTAAGTCCGTCCTGCAGCTCTCCTGACTAAGCGGTGAGCAGCGGCACAGGGAACCAATCACGTGTGCCTGCACACCTGATTGGTTCGCTGTGCCACACTCACCACTCAGTCAGGAGAGCTGCAGGACGGACTTAACATGCGGGACGGATGTCGGCATTGTCGGGCTGTATTCTTCTACCGTCTATCACAACTGTGAGTCCCGATTTCTCTGCTTATAGATCTTCCCGTCCAATGGCAGGCACTGATTTCTGATGGTTCAAGTTGTCCTCTCCGCTGTGCCAGTCTTTTATATCTTTTTCTATTTGTCTCCGGCTCCCCGTCTGTCTCCTCCAATTTCTTCTGTCTTACCATGTCATTCTGATTTACCTTCTCGCCGTACAATCGCACAGTTTACCATTTAGAATCAGAATTATTTGAGAATTGGGAGGGTGGGGATTGTGTGCAGTGTTAGCTCTGTAAAGTTGAACTAGCCCTTCAAGTGCAGAAATGAAAACTATTGCAGCTCACCGGTCTGTAGAGGTGGGGGGGCTACAATTGTTTTTTTTTTTTACAATTTATTTTTCTTATTTATACTCACCTGCTGGTCCTGCTAGGAACATACTAGGTAGGAAGTATGTTAGGACTATATAACACCTCCCCCTCTCTGTAACATGGGGGGGGGGGGGGTGGTAGTCAATAGAGATAGCTGGGAACAATGCTGAATAACTGTCCAGAGGAAGAGAGCATAGGAAGTTATCAGTTCACAAGACCTCCTCATCATCGCAATACTGCATTTTATTGTATAGTATATGTGTGTTTTAACCCTGTATAGTGGGTCCCCCTCCCTCCATTGGGGGTCAGTAGGAGGCATAGTGTGCCCTCTTCCCCTCCATTGGGGATCAGTAGGAGGCATAGTGTGCCCTCTTCCCCTCCATTGGGGATGAGTAGGAGGCATAGTGGGCCCTCTTCCCCCTCCATTGGGGGTCAGTAGGAGGCATAGTGTGCCCTCTTCCCCTCCATTGGGGGTCAGTAGGAGGCATAGTGGGCCCTCTTCCCCCTCCATTGGGGATCAGTAGGAGGCATAGTGGGCCCTCTTCCCCCTCCATTGGGGATCAGTAGGAGGCATAGTGTGCCCTCTTCCCCCTCCATTGGGGGTCAGTAGGAGGCATAGTGTGCCCTCTTCCCCCTCCATTGGGGATCAGTAGGAGGCATAGTGTGCCCTCTTCCCCCTCCATTGGGGGTCAGAAGGAGGCATAGTGTGCCCTCTTCCCCTCCATTGGGGGTCAGTAGGAGGCATAGTGGGCCCTCTTCCCCCTCCATTGGGGATCAGTAGGAGGCATAGTGTGCCCTCTTCCCCCTCCATTGGGGGTCAGTAGGAGGCATAGTGTGCCCTCTTCCCCCTCCATTGGGGGTCAGAAGGAGGCATAGTGTGCCCTCTTCCCCCTCCATTGGGGGTCAGTAGGAGGCATAGTGTGCCCTCTTCACCTCCATTGGGGATCAGTAGGAGGCATAGTGTGCCCTCTTCCCCCTCCATTGGGGGTCAGTAGGAGGCATAGTGTGCCCTCTTCCCCCTCCATTGGGGATCAGTAGGAGGCATAGTGTGCCCTCTTCCCCCTCCATTGGGGATCAGAAGGAGGCATAGTGTGCCCTCTTCCCCTGCATTGGGGATCAGTAAGAGGCATAGTGGTCCCCTCTCTCTCCATTGGGGATCAGTAGGAGGCATAGTGTGCCCTCTTCCCCCTCCATTGGGAGTCAGTAGGAGGTATAGTGTGCCCTCTTCCCCTCCATTGGGGGTCAGTAGGAGGTATAGTGGGCCCTCTTCCCCCCCCTCCATTGGGGATCAGTAGGAGGCATAGTGGTCCCCTCTCTCTCCATTGGGGATCAGTAGGAGGCATAGCGCTCCCCTCTCTCTCCATTGGGGATCAGTAGGAGGCATAGTGTGCCCTCTTCCCCTGCATTGGGGATCAGTAAGAGGCATTGTGGTCCCCTCTCTCTCCATTGGGGATCAGTAGGAGGCATAGTGTGCCCTCTTCCCCTCCATTGGGGATCAGTAGGAGGCATAGTGTGCCCTCTTTCCCTCCATTGGGGATCAGTAGGAGGCATAGTGTGCCCTCTTCCCCTCCATTGGGGATCAGTAGGAGGCATAGTGTGCCCTCTTCCCCTCCATTGGGGATCAGTAGGAGGCATAGTGTGCCCTCTTTCCCTCCATTGGGGATCAGTAGGAGGCATAGTGTGCCCTCTTCCCCTCCATTGGGGATCAGTAGGAGGCATAGTGTGCCCTCTTCCCCTCCATTGGGGATCAGTAGGAGGCATAGTGTGCCCTCTTCCCCTCCATTGGGGATCAGTAGGAGGCATAGTGCTTTATATTTTTGGGAGGAATCCCCAAGGACCGGATGTGGGCAGGCAAAGTGCCGCATTTTAGAGACTAATGACCTACAGCAACTTATTATAATTTTTTTTACTTTTACTGTCAGATCCCTGAGTATCCGATGTATAGAGGGCCGTCCTGTCACTTGAGTGTAGATCTGACCGCATTGGCCATGTTTTGTCTTGTCACATCCTAATAAGTTGTGTCATTCCGCAGTTTACGACTCCATCCAGTGCGTCAGCGGCGCAGAGGGTGCTGAGGAAAGAGCCGTACCAATCAGCCACCAGCTCCAGCGGAGGAGGTAAGCTGCATCCAATGAACATAATTGGCCCTGTGGTTATCCTGACCAATAATCAATTCTGATGTCCTGATCCAAAATGGCAGCCCCCATGCTGCTATTGGGGAGGGGGGGGGGGTTTACTTCTAAAGCTGAACTCCAGCATTGCTTTTCTGGGCATTTAATTCCTTTGAAATATTTCCGAAAATCATTTTGTCATAGAGCAGCAAATAACCGGGGAAGGGATTTATACCAAAAAAAAATGGTTGATTTTAAATACCTTGCTTGTTTTTCCGATATATTTTCTGTAAAGCACACGGGTAGTTTGTTGTGCAGATCTATGGCAGTGATGTCACTGTCATCTCTTCTCTCCTCCGCAGTGATGGCTGGCCGGGTGCCGGTGATGGAGAATCAGCCGTCTGAGAGTCAGGCTGACAAACCCACAGAGAGGTGAGTTGTCCAACTTTGTGACATTTCAGATCTTTAAACATCCCAGTAATGCTGGACGTATATCTGACCGGGCTCACCCAGATCAGAAAAGAGGTCACCTGGAATCAACCCCCCCCTTCTTACCCTTTAAGCTAGGTTCACATTAGGGATGTAACGATATTGATGATATCGCGATATCGTATCGTCGTGGTCGTGTCTCAATATCGTCGTGGTTGGGTTACAATATTAAAAGCACAGGTGTCCGTCAAAAAGCAAGAGGAATAAACACAGTCCCGCGGAACAAATCATTGTTAACTACATAGACCAGAGTTTAAGGATTTTTTTTTTTTTTTTTTTTCTTGCAATGTAGATATTTTGATCTTTCTGATGAAAAACGTGAACATACGCTAAATGATAGGTCAGTGTTTTTTTTAAAGGCTTTTTGACTGACTATTTTATTTAAGTTTAAGTTATGTTCCTAAATACCAGTTTTAAAAGGCTGCCTTTATTTGCCTTGCACATTTAAACCTGACTTAACTTGATCTTTGTTTGCACTTAAAGGGAATTGCCTATTGTTTGTTTACAATTGTTCTAGCTGCTTCTTAACTTGAACATTGCACAGAAGAATCAGTTATGCAACCAAATATTACTATACAGAATATTGATGTTCCTGACTACAACTTGCACTTTAACCACTTGCCGACCGCCGCACAACTATCTACGTCGGCGGTCAGCCCCTCACAGGCAAACTAACGTAGGGCTACGTTGCTTGCTTGTGAGGGTCTAGGGAGCGCGCGCCGCCGGAGGCGCGCTCCCGCGTGGTCACGGCCCCCCCCCCGCGCGTGTGACCAGCGGACCCGATGTCCGCCGGCCACTCGGGGCGATTGGCGGGGGAGAGGGAGAATGTCAGGCAGCTTGTGTAAACAAGCCAGCTGTCATTCTCCTCGCTGTAAAGACACTGATCACATGGATCTACTATGTAGATCCGTTGATCAGTATCCTTACAGCTCAAGCCACAGCCAATCACAGTAGAAAGCACGCCCCTAGGGACACACACAGCCCCTCCCTCCCAAATAAAGTTAACCCCTTCACTACCAGTGTATTTTTACAGTAACAGTGTGTGTGTATATATATATATATATATATATATATATATATATAATCACTGATTACTGTAGAAATGTCACTGGTAACCCCAAAAGTGTCAAATGTCAGTCAAGGGTCCGATCTGTCCGCCGCAATGTCGCAGTACCGCAAAAAAAATTGCAGATCGCCGCCATTGCGCGTTAAAAAAAAAAAAACAACAAAAATGACAAATCTTTCCCTTTGTTAGTAAACGCGATAACTTTTGCGCAAACCAATCAAAATACGTTTTTTTTTTTTTTTTAACCCAAACATAGGTAGCATAAAACAAATTGGCCGAAAATGTTAAATTTTGATTTTTACATTTTTTTGGGGGGAATTTCATATAAAAAAAATGTGAAAAATATTGCTATTTTTGCAAAATTGACGCTCTTTTTTTTGTTTATAGCGCGTGATCAAAAAATCGCACAGGTGATCAAATACCACCAAAAGAAAGCTCTGTTTGTGGGAAAAAAAGGACGCCAAATTCGTTTAGGTACAGCGTCGCACGACCGCGCAATTGTCCCTTAAAGTCACGCAGTGCCGAATCGCAAAATACCCCCTGGTCGGGATGGGGGTAAAATCTTCCGGGGCTTAAGTGGTTAAAAGCACTATGTGATCAGTGTTTTATGTTGTCATGGATCCATAAATACAACAATAAATTGCCTGTTGACTGGCAAAAGCAGAATAAATGTCGGTATTTTTTCGCTATTATCATCACAAACACTATCATGAGCTATTTAACAATACCATGAGCTTTTCCACAATATCGCAATAAATATCGTACCGTGAGGTCAATATCGAAATTGTATCGTACCGTGAGATTTTGATATCGTTACATCCCTAGTTCACATTGCTGTGTGGGGAACACAAAATCGCACCCTTTTCTGACACGCAGAGAAACATGCAATCATGAAGTACGAAGGTGCCCGAAAGTGGAACCTCCGCTTATCTGATTTCTCCCCCCCCCCCCCCCACATTTGGCACCTTTCGGGGTAAGCAGGTACCTGTTTTGACAGGTACCATATTCCCCTTTCCATTGGACCCTGCTGCTGGGGAGGTACGTCTCCAGTATTCAGCCCCCTCCTTCCCCTGCTGCCGGGCCAGTAAGAGCGCTATGGGCAGTAGGGAACCGTCTGTGAAGCCGCAAGGCCTCCCTTACCGCCAATGGCGGTGGCAGCACCCGGCGGAAACATCGGCTGCGGTGCCAACATCGCCGGATTCCAGGACAGGTAAGTGTCCTAATATTAAAAGTTTGTAGCTGCTGTTACTTAACCCAGGCTTGTGGCTTCTTTCAGTGTCTGGTTAAAGCTTTTAGGAGGAGTTTAAATTCTCCTGACTGTCCTATGGGGCTGACTCTCATGCACCCCACTTCACCCCCCCCGCATTCTTCTGGGACACTTCACAGGTCCTAAAAGGCTGTGGAACCATTCCCAAACTGCATAGCAACTCATGCATGCACAATGTGCACCCAGGCCGCAAGGGGTCGCAGCCTGCTGCCCGCGTGGCAGCACTGGGGGCTGAAGACCCATGAAGAAATGAGCCAGGGTTAGGACATTGCTGGATCCCTGGGCTGGTGAGTGTTTATTAAAGGTCAGCAGCTACCGTTCTTCATTTTTAATATTTGCACAATAACTGAACTACTTTAATAGGGTGACAACTCTGTTTGCTCTGCAGTTAAACCATGCAGCAGCATTGTCGCCCTGCAGACAGGGTATTTTTGAAGCCTGTTTGCTACAATAAAACAAAATCTGCACAAGGGACTTTACTTAAATCCGTACCATTTGCCCCTTGGGCTCGGTTTCCATTAGTGCGAATTGACACATGTCAAGTCGCACAGCAAGTCAAAAGCCATTAGTTTCAATCTGGCCCGTTTTCACTGCCGCGACTTGAGTTGCGGTGACTTCAAAAGTAGTTTGTGCACTACTCTTGGGCTGACTTCAGTGCGACTTCCCTCTATAATGAGGGACAAGTCTCACTGAAAGCCGCAAACAACTTTAGCTACGAAGTCGCGCTAGAAGTAGCACGACTTCGTAGCCGCGGTAGTGGAAACGGAGCCTTATGCTGCTTTAGTAAACCTTTTTTGCTCATCCAAATTTTAAATGGGCTAAGCAACAAATAATTAAAAAAAAAAAGACTTGGCTCGAATGATTTTATGGCAATGGCACCATCCGAATCGGTGCGACGCTGAAACCTATTTCACAAAAGTAGTATCTGTACTACTTCCGGCGACTTTGCGTGCATTTTCAATTACCTCTGTGCAGTCGGACTGAAAATGCAGGTTTGAAATCGTGAGTTCAGCTGAGCTCGAACGATTTTAATCTGGCCTCTACCTACACTAAAGGCTTAGGCTATATAATGCATACTGGATGTTTTTGATGCTGCTCTTAGGGGCATTTGGCCTTTTTTTTTTTTTTTTTTTTCTCTGCTTTTTAACCCCCGTGTCCATGCACACATAGGGCCTTAGAGGCAGACAAAGAAAAATAAAAACATTTAGGTCCAATTTTGGTCCCTCTATGGATGTTCCAGCCTGACAGAAGTCAATCTATCTAATGATTGACTTGTGTGGCACTGGATGTTGGAAAACCTTTTGCCCCGAGGTTATAGCACTGATGACATCTTAATGAGTGTCTGTTAGACAATACAAATGGTTTTCATAGGTGAAACCTTCTCTCTCTCTCCCCCCCCCCCCCCCTTTTTTTTTTTTTTTTTTTTTTTTTTTTTTTTATATATTAACCATGGCATAAAAAATATAATATATAATATTTTCTTCCATTATTTACCAATTTAGCCACAAAAAGTTCAGTCTGAGTGACTTTCAAATTGGCCGTCCTCTTGGAAAAGGCAAGTTCGGGAACGTCTACCTGGCCCGTCACAAGGAGACCAAGTACATCCTGGCCCTGAAGGTTCTTTTCAAGTCCCAGCTGGAGAAGGAAGGGGTGGAACATCAGCTGAGGAGGGAAATTGAGATCCAGTCTCATCTCAGGTACACTGGCATGCTTTTATTTTCCTGATAGACCCAATGGGGGAGATTTATTAAAACTGGAGCGCTCATAATCTGGTGTAGCTGTGCTTGGTAGCCAATCAGCTTCTCGTTTTCAATGATTTTTTTTATTGAAATTTTTCATGAAGGGGGGGGGGAAAAAGATATCAAAGTTACAGAAAGAAATACTGTTAACATGGGCATAACGGTCACGATTGTCCTACTGCAATTACGAAATAATAATGTAGGAAATAGACCCGCAGCGTAGGCAGTCTCTATGCACCGCAGCCTGGGGAGAGAGGAATCTATAGGCAGTTCAACAGGTAACAGAACAATACCAAACAAGAGCAAGCATTGGGAATACAAGCATTATAGTACAGTGAGTAATAGGGGCTAAAAAGGAACAAAACCTCCCCCCCATTCAGCCCACTGCCGTAACCCAGCTCCAGTGCTACTTATGTAATCGCATGTAGGTTTCAGATGTGAGAAAATTCAGTTAGGCTAACGGTACATATCCATAAGGTCAAAGAGATGGGAACAAAGTGGAAAAGCAAGAGAGGAAAAAGTAGGAAGAGAAGTAGTAGTAGGATCACTCCCCCGATGCCCCAGGCTCGCCAATCTGCTTCTAACTTCAGCTTGTTCAATTAGGCTCTGTTCACATGTTAGCGTATGGATCACGGGCCGAACCGCCGCGGTTCTGCCCGCGATCCGGAGATTATTGCAAATCGCGGGACGCCTGTGCGTTGCCCGTTGATTTGCAATAGACCCCCCAAACGCTGAGCGATGTTGCCGCGTTTTCCGCCTGCCGAATCGCGGTAACATCGCGCAAAAAAAATTGCAGGACGCAATACGATCCAAAGAAGCTCTTGTACTTTTTTGGTCGTAATGCGTCCCGCGATTTATTTTTGTTACTGCGATTCGGCAGGCGGAAATCGCGGCAACATCGCTCAGCGTTTGGGGGTCTATTGCAAATCAACGGGCAACGCACAGGCGTCCCGCGATTTGCAATAATCTCCGGATCGACCGCCCGTAATCCATACGCTAACATGTGAACGGAGCCTTTAACCACTTAAGCCCCGGAAGATTTTACCCCCTTCCTGACCAGGGGGTATTTTGCGATTCGGCACTGCGTGACTTTAACGGACAATTGCGCGGTCGTGCGACGCTGTACCTAAACGAATTTGGCGTCCTTTTTTTCCCACAAACAGAGCTTTCTTTTGGCGGTATTTGATCACCTGTGCGATTTTTTGATCACGCGCTATAAACAAAAAAAGAGCGTAAATTTTGCAAAAATAGCAATATTTTTCCCTTTTTTTTATATGAAATTCCCCCAAAAATAAATGTAAAAATCAAAATTTTTTAATATTTTCGCCCAATTTGTTTTATGCTACCTATGTTTGGTAAAAAAAATCGCAAAAAGCGTATTTTGATTGGTTTGCGCAAAAGTTATTGCGTTTACTAACAAAGGGAAAGATTTTTGTCATTTTTGTTGTTTTTTTTTTTAACGCGTAATGGCGGCGATCTGCGATTTTTTTTTTTGCGGTACTGCGACAATGCGGCGGACAGATCGGACCCTTGACTGACATTTTTGACACTTTTGGGGTTACCAGTGACATTTCTACAGTAATCAGTGCTATATATATGCACTGTTACTGTAAAAATACACTGGTAGTGAAGGGGTTAACTTTATTTGAGAGGGAGGGGCTGTGTGTGTCCCTAGGGGCGTGCTTCTAACTGTGATTGGCTGGGGCTTCAACTGTATGCAGAGTGATCAATGGATCTACATAGTAGATCCATGTGATCAGCTCTCATACAGAGAGGAGAATGACAGGCAGCTTGTTTACACAAGCTGCCTGACTTTCTCCCTCTCCCCCGCCGATCGCAGAGTGGCCGGCGGCGATCGGGTCCGCCGGTCACGCGCGCGGGGGGGTCCGTGACCACGCGGGAGCGCGCCTCCGGTGGCGCGCGCTCGCTCCCTAAACCCTCACAGGCGAGCGACGTAGACCTACGTCACTTTGCCTGTGAGGGGCTGACCGCCCACGTAGATAGTCGTGCGGCGGTCGGCAAGTGGTTAACTTTGGCAATAAAACCTGGAAGTTGATTGGATTCCATGCAGGGTTGTGCCAGACTTTTCACGCTCTAGTTTTAGTAAATCTCCCCCCAATGTGACAAGCAGGACTTCATACAATAAATATCTTTTAGATAAACAAGTGACTTCTGGGTAATTGATGGAGGTGATGGCCCCATGTAATCCTGTTAATTATCTAAGCTACACCATTTAATGGCCTCTCCTTTTAAGGATATTAGTCCCCTGGATGTCAAGGTTTTGTGTGTTCCTGAAAAAAGTTTAGAGAGAAGGAATTCTGAGCCTTATGGCATGCAATGCTTATTCTGGGTCTGTTACTCCATTATTAAAGCGTCAAGAGGGGACAGCAAAGTGGGTTTTAACCACTTCCTGACGGCGCTATAGCCATTTCTAGGAGGGCTTCTATTGATGTGCCCCTGGAACATGCACTAGGCACGCTCTGTGGTCCCTGTGTCCTTAGGACACAGCTGATCACAGATCAAGGTAAAGGGCCAATCACAGCGGCCCTTTCCCAGTGAAGAAGAAAAATTAACTTTTTAGCAAAAATTTATAACAAAAAGAGGGTCTTTCTCTGTGTTTGACACACAGCTTCAGCTCTGCATAACTGTTGGAATATACTGCCCCTACAGTAGTACACCAGGCAGGTAAAAAGTCTGGCTATGCCCATGGTCAGTCCCAGGGGTTATACTCCCTATCTGCTTTAGCACTCAGTTTTTTTTCTTCCTGCCTAGTCAGTAGTAAGGACCAAGTTCCTTGATGGGATCTTTCCTGCCTAGTCAGTAGTAAGGACCAAGTTCCTTGATGGGATCTTTCCTGCCTAGTCAGTAGTAAGGACCAAGTTCCTTGATGGGATCTTTCCTGCCTAGTCAGTAGTAAGGACCTAGTTCCTTGATGGGATCTTTCCTGCCTAGTCAGTAGTAAGGACCAAGTTCCTTGATGGGATCTTTCCTGCCTAGTCAGTAGTAAGGACCTAGTTCCTTGATGGGATCTTTCCTGCCTAGTCAGTAGTAAGGACCAAGTTCCTTGATGGGATCTTTCCTGCCTAGTCAGTAGTAAGGACCTAGTTCCTTGATGGGATCTTTGGTCCTGGCAATTTTTTCTTTAGATACAATTTTTTTTTTTATTTTTTTTTTTCCGATTGATCTACAATCAACTGCCGGTCTGGGCGACGGGCTGAGATAATCTAGATTCATCGGTCACCCCAGTCTGGCCAGCGAGTGCGCGCAGACCTCAGCTCCGCTAGGTCGGCCTGCAAAATAGCCCCACTCAAGGGGGGCTGGTCTTTGAGGTAAACTCCTCGCGAGGTCGCATATGACCAGGGTCTCAGCCCGAGTCGCAGTGTTCCTCCTGGCCGACAGGCGTACCCCCCCTCCCCCCCCCATTTCGATGGGGAGCGGTGCCTTCCCTCTTCCTGGTATGGTTAGTAGCTGTCCCTCCTCCCCCCCCCCCGGAGGGTTTTGGGGTGGATGTGGACTAGGGTGGACCCCCCCAGTTTCCCTCCTTCCCATCAGGCATCCCCCCCCCCCTTGTCGTCTGTCCCTACTCCCTCCACATATGTTGGGGCTGATTACATGGTCTGATCCACCTCCTGGGGTGGGGGCAGGGCGCTATGCTGGTGTTGGGGCCGGGGAGATGCGTCGCCGGTGGCCGGACAATCAACTGCAATGGGTGGTGGGTTGTACCTGGTGGGGGCTCCTGCGAGGGCCTCCTGTTCTGCTTTGGTCTGTCCTTGAGGCCTTGGTCCCTGTAAGCCGCATTGTGCTGTGTGGTGCCGCCATTTTGTTGTAGCTTGTTTTTTCTATACACGGGCCATGTTTGTGTAGTCAAGTGGCCATTTTGTTGTGGTTTGCCATTGAAGATAGCAGCGGCCATGACAGTGGAGCCCTGTGGGTGATAGCCCCTCCCTCCCTGGTGCTCACTCCAGGATCCTTTTTACTTCCTGATCGCCAAGTGTTTGAGTGCCTGTTTCTGCCTGGGTTTTGTCTGGTGGGGTTCTCTCCCCTCTGCTGAGGGTTGCTTGTGCCTGGCTACCAGGTGGGGGGGGGGGGGGGGGGGATTGTCCCCATTGTGACTATTGGAGTCTTTGGAGCACATCTCCCGCTCCTTCTTGGTGGCTCGGATCTTGAACTTCCTTCAACGGGGGGTTGAACAGAAATTGGCCTTGGGTACCATCAAGGGCCAAGTGTCCACATATGGGTGGATCCCGACCCCCGAAACACCTCAGTGATGTCAGCCGATGTGCTCTCCTGTGAACCAGAAATAGCCTGTGAACCAGAAATAGCCTAAGTGCACTCCTGTGACCCAGAAGAAAATTTTGGGAAAAAATTTAAAAAAATAAAAATCTGACGTTCCCATTTTTACACTGCATCTTGCTTAATCCCCAGGCTTTGGCATGAGGAATCTGAGGGGGCGATGTCACTTCTGGTGGTGTTTGCTTCCTGCTGAGACTATAAATCCCATCATATCCTGGGATTTAGAATCTTGAGTGGGTAGTACTGAGGGCATGTGTGCAGCAATCGGAAGTTTCTGACTCCACCTACCTGTAGGCAGATGCAATCTGTTTTCTACCCTGTAGGTGGGGCTCGATCGCAGTGGCATTGCAGTTGGGGAGGAAGTGAAGAGGCACGTGGTTCTATGGTTTTCTGGGTCACTGGGGAAGGGCTTTCAATTGGCGGCTGCTGCTGCCCCATGTGACTGACAGACATCTTTGGTCAGGCAGAGCCTATTTAAGGCCCTGGCTCCTAAGCTTGCTGTGCATTTCTCATGCGGGTAGCGTATAGACAGGTCGTCTGTCTGATAGAGACAGTGATTAGCGGCAGGGAGAGGTCCCAGATGAGTATGGAAAGGATAGGGACATACCCTACTAGGAGACCTCCCCGTTTGGGCACAGACCAGCCAGGCCACATTTCACTCCTCAGGACATTTGCTGTCGGCACATCCAAGACCCGCTCAGCTAAATATTGCTGTTGCATTCTGTGAGTGTTCCCGGTCTGATGCCTCCCTGCCAGGCTTTAATACAAGTTCTCTTTTCTGCAACTGGACTTTGAGTGTTTACTGCACCTCCCCACACATCCACATTGCTGAGCCCTCCTCTGCCATCTGTTTTATGTGTGCGTGCATAGCATTGATGGCAATGACTGATCAGAAGACAGTTGGTCTGTCAGTGATGTGTGTGTGGTCATAGGAGGTGGGACAGACCAGGAGTCTGCTGGCCCATCAATTGGACTACACAGAACAATCTGTATCTGAGAGTCTAGGACTCATGAGTCTGCGCACTGCAGCGAGCAGTATCATAATTGGGCACTACAGTAGTAGTACATTGTACAAGACCAGTAACCATGAGTATAGAGGGCCTATGAGCATGCCCATTGGTCCTGAACAGGACATGGGGGGGGGGGGGGGGGGGTGTCTTTTTAATTAACAAAAAGTTCTGATGGAGAAATGGGGGACTGTACTGTAATTTTTTTCAAATTATGGAATTTATCCATTTTCCGGTACGGTTTCTGCATGTGTGGTATTATATGGCATTCTTGTGTGGGTTTCAGTCTGGTGCGGGCTGTTTGCTGCTTGTGTATTTTTTGAGGAGTACTCATTCACATGGAGGCTTCCACATTCCAAAAGGGGGCCCCCCACCCCGGGGCAACAGACCCCCACAACCACCAGCCAGGGTGGTGAGGAAGAGACCCTTGTCCCTATTAACATGGGGGACAAAGTGCTTTTGGGGGCGGGGGGCCTGGTATGGTTCAGAAGGATTGGGGGTGCTGGCTCATCCCCCTTGGACTGCATGCTTGGATATGGGTCTAGTATGGGATTTCTTTACTTTCAGCTGTCAGCAGGGAATCCCACTGACAGCTGAAAGTCATCAGTTGTTAAAACCGCGGCCGCCGGCTTGCCAGCCTGCTCCTAAACAGCCAGGTAGTCGCTGCTAAACACTGGAACAAAAACGCAAAATTTGGGTACTGTCTTTTTACGCTGTTCTGGCAGAGAAGGGGTTAAATGCTTTTGAACGCAAACATGCTGTAAATATGTTGTAAATCACCGTCTTTCTGGTGCACACTCATCTGACCCTCCACTCGTGTAAATCCTTCCACAGGCATCCAAACATTCTCCGCTTGTTGAACTATTTCCATGACCGCAAACGTATCTACCTGATGCTGGAGTTCGCTGCGCGGGGAGAGCTGTACAAGGAGCTGCAGAAATGCGGACGCTTCGATGAGCAGAGGAGCGCCACGGTAAGCAAGATCCTACCATGAGAGAAACGCAGAGGCAGCCATTGCTGACCTCACCTGAGAATGCTGTAGCTGGCTATTGCCAACTGACATGAATGTAGGGTCCATGCAATACAAGACCTGGGTTGGTCTTCAGATTGGGGATCGACCGATTATCGGTGGGGCCAATTATCAGAGGCCAATATTCAAAAAAAAAAAGTGGCGCATCGGCCACAAACTTGCCAATCTTGTTTCCAGTGGTTGTACCAAAGTGATGACTGCAGCTACAGACCTCACCCCGGTACGTTTTTTTTTTTTTTTTTTTTTTTTTTTTTTTTTTTTTTTTTTTTTTTTTTTTTTTTTTGTTTAGAGCGGACGGTCGGCCTTCTTGTAATAACTGATGCGGCTAAGCAGCCTCTCAGCTGTTGTTACAAGCAGTGGGAGGGGACGTACGTCGGCTGGCCAAAGACCCAAACAAAGCCAGAAACTGCTTTGATTGGGTTTCTGATGTAGTAACTCGGAAGCTATGACATCACTTCCGGTTACTGGAGCCTTAAAGGCGCCATATTTAAAAAGAGACAGTATTCAAAACAGCCAAACTTGGCATTTTTGCATGATAAGTGCAGAGGAGGGGTTTGGGACCTTATAGACCCCAGATCCTCCATAAAGAATATCTGTGAATGACTATTACTGTCACAAGAATGTTTACAACTGTAGGTTGATACTTTTCATTTCAATCAAATGATGTGGCATCCTTTCCTTCCCTAACACATTACCCAGTCCATATAGATGTCAAAACATTAAAATTTTCCCCCTTTGAAATTTGATATGTTGTACACTGCTCAAAAAAAAAAAAAAAAAATCTCGCATGGCCCAGCTCTTTCCCAGCCTGTCTGCAGGGAAATAGTGGCAGGAGGCGCTTCTAGTCGTGTGCTGCTGGTCTTTTGCAATACAGAGTGAAAATAAATTTAGGATTTTAAATTGTCATTCAACAAATATATATTTGAAATCAAATCTTTATTTTTTGGCAATAACAGTGTGGTTGGATTTCTGCCAGTTACAGGCTCACACCCCTCCAGCCTGTGCCTTAGAATAAGAGGGAGGTGAAGCCTCTATCAATCTACAAATCTTGTCCCCATTTTGTTTAGCTGGTTAGTGGGCTGTCATTTACCACTGTGTATACACTCACATGTGACTCTATTAGCATGGATTGCTCAGATGTGATGGGGAGGAATTGCTTAACATGGAAACTCGCTAAAAACTAAGCATGTGCAGAGTTGCCAACGCTGCTCTGCAAAATCCCTAGCTGAATTGGGAACATGGGCAGAAGGTGTAGATAGAGAGCAGCAGGATCAATCAGAAGTGAGAATGAACAGCATGTAATACACCATTTATTAATAGGGGAGGTGTGTTTTTTTGGGAGGGTGCAAATGTATATTCCAAAGGTAAGCTGGGACCGTCTCGGTCTTAGCGCCACACACTGTGAAAGGCAGAGGGAAGTACATTGCTGTGTATTCTATGATTTCTTGTTTCTTTTTCAGTGTATAGAGGAACTTGCAGATGCTCTCTTATACTGCCATGAGAGGAAGGTTATCCATAGGGACATCAAACCGGAGAATCTTCTGGTGGGGTACAAGGGGGAGCTGAAGATTGCCGACTTTGGCTGGTCGGTTCATGCACCCTCACTCAGGTATGTTCTGAGTCTGGAATATGGTGCACACTGCTGGGCAGGGATTACTGAGACTGCTATGGGATGAATACTGCTGGGCAGTGAGACTTGGCATATGAAGTGTACTGCCAGGTAGGGATTACTGTTATAGGCAGTGTATTGCCGGGTAGAGATTACTGGTATAGGAAGCGTACTGCACTGCCGGGTAGGGATTACTGGTATAGGAAGCGTACTGCACTGCCGGGTAGGGATTACGGCCACTGGTATAGGAAGCGTACTGCCGGGTAGGGATTACGGCCACTGGTATAGGAAGCGTACTGCCGGGTAGGGATTACGGCCACTGGTATAGGAAGCGTACTGCCTGGCGGGGATTACGGACACTGGTATAGGAAGCATACCGCACTGCCATGTAGGGATTACAAACACTGGTATAGAAAGCGTACTGCCGGGCGGGGGATTACGGACACTGGTATAGGAAGCGTACTGCCGGGTAGGGATTACGGCCACTGGTATAGGAAGCGTACTGCCGGGCGGGGGATTACGGACACTGGTATAGGAAGCGTACTGCCGGGTAGGGATTACGGCCACTGGTATAGGAAGCGTACTGCCGGGTAGGGATTACGGCCACTGGTATAGGAAGCGTACTGCACTGCCGGGTAGGGATTACGGCCACTGGTATAGGAAGCGTACTGCCGGGTAGGGATTACGGCCACTGGTATAGGAAGCGTACTGCACTGCTGGGTAGGGATTACGGCCACTGGTATAGGAAGCGTACTGCACTGCCGGGTAGGGATTACGGCCACTGGTATAGGAAGCCTACTGCCGGGTAGGGATTACGGCCACTGGTATAGGAAGCGTACTGCACTGCCGGGTAGGGATTACGGCCACTGGTATAGGAAGCGTACTGCACTGCCGGGTAGGGATTACGGACACTGGTTTAGGAAGCGTGCTGCCGGGCAGGGATTACGGACACTGGTATAGGAAGCGTGCTGCCGGGCAGGGATTACGGACACTGGTATAGGAAGTGTACTGCCGGGTAGGGATTACGGACACTGGTATAGGAAGCGCACTGCCGGGCGGGGATTACAGACACTGGTATAGGAAGCGTACTGCACTGCCGGGTAAGGATTGCGGCCACTGGTATAGGAAGCGTACTGCCGGGTAGGGATTACGGCCACTGGTATAGGAAGCGTACTGCCGGTAGGGATTATGGCCACTGGTATAGGAAGCGTACTGCCGGGTAGGGATTACGGCCACTGGTATAGGAAGCGTACTGCACTGCCGGGTAGGGATTACGGACACTGGTTTAGGAAGCGTACTGCCGGGCAGGGATTACGGACACTGGTATAGGAAGCGTGCTGCCGGGCAGGGATTACGGACACTGGTATAGGAAGCGTACTGCCTGGTAGGGATTACGGACACTGGTATAGGAAGTGTACTGCCGGGTAGGGATTACGGACACTGGTATAGGAAGTGTACTGCCGGGTAGGGATTACGGACACTTGTATGTTACCCTTACTTTAGAACAGTGACTACTGAGACCAAAATGGGGGTACATACAATTGAGCAGTGACTACTAAGTTCTCACTATACTGTTACAGGCGACGCACTATGTGTGGCACACTGGACTATCTGCCCCCAGAGATGGTTGAGGGGAGGACCCACGACGAGAAGGTGGACTTGTGGTGCGCAGGGGTTCTTTGCTACGAGCTGCTGGTTGGATCGCCGCCTTTCGAGAGCCCATCCCACACAGAGACCCACCGCAGAATAATCAAGGTGAGCTGGTGAAGGGGAATTGATGATTTGTAAAATCTAAGCATGTCACTTTATTTGCATTATTTGCACAAAACCAATCAACTAGTGTTGCGCTTAGACTAGAAATGACCTGCACATGAAGTCCATAGTCCTAGAACTTGTACAATGGTAGTGAAGAAAGGAAACGGAATCCTAGTGTAACCCTGTTGCTCTGGAAACTGGAAATAGATCAAAGGAAGAAAGGGCACACAGGCTCGTGGTGCAGTATCTTTTTATTAAAAAAAAAAATAGGTAATTTCTATAATGCACAATTTGAAGCTTGTTTAAGGCATTGTACCAAACTGTCAGTCTTGCCGATGGGAAATCTTACTCTGATTCACAGCACAGAGGGTGTTTGCTGGCAGCTCCAGCTGCATTGTATCACAAACTTCCCCAGCTGACGAGCCGCACGGCTCCCAGTCACCCACCAGGCCAGCTCCATGCTTGAGAGAAGATAGTCAGCCGATAAGGGGGGGTATTGTGGTTGCTATGATGCGAGTCATAGCAACCACATTACCCTCCTCTCATCTGCCGGGTGACAGGAAGCGTGCACCAGCTTCGCCTTGAGGCTTGTCAGCTGTGGGAGAAAGGGCTTTCACACGGGCGGTCCGATCGGATCCGCCTGTCTTTTTTTTTTTTTTTTTTTTTGCAGATCTGATCGGATACCCCATTCAGCCCTATGGAGCAGCGGATGTCAGCGGTGACATGTCCGCTGACACCCACTGCCATCCGCATCCGATCCTGTCCGTGACAGGCGGTCCGCTCTCATCCGATTCCCCATAGAGAGCAGTGGGGGCTGTGACGCCTCCCTCTCCGCACTGCAAGCGGAGACGGAGCTGTCATCCGCCGGCTCAGTGGGGATCGCGGATCAATCCCCGCTGAGTAGCAGGGATCCACCTACGGAGGCGGACCGTGTGAAGGAGCCCTAAGTGACACAATGCAGTTGAAGCCGCCGGCAAACACCCTCCGTGCTTGCGAGTCCCAAACAGGAAGTGAGAATTCCCTTCAAATTAAAGAGGAAGTAAACCCTCCTGCAACTTTTACCTATAGGTAAGCCTATATTAAGGCTTATAGGTACTGTAAATATCTCCTAAACTTGTACCGTTTAGGAGATATTTACCTTACATGCAGCCAGTGACGTCACTAGCGCATGCGCTCTGAAGGAACGGCCGCTGGTGCCGTTCCTTCGGAGTCCCTTGCCGTGACCGTCGGCTCCCGTGTGCGCGGGAGTGACATCACCACGGCTCCGGCCAATCGGATGGCCCGGATGCTGCGATCCTTGAAGACGGGCGACTGGACATGTCGCCCGGTCATACAGGTGAGTGAGCAGCACGGCGGCGGCTCGTTCTAAGGTAAGTATTTTATAATGAGCTAGTATGCGATGCATACTAGCTCATTATGTGTTTCTCTTATAGGTTGCAAAAAAAGTTTCATGGGTTTACAACCTCTTTAAGGGAATCTCTTGGTGAACCCCACTGAAAGATTTCCACTCTATTAATTTTCTGGGGACAGCCCAAAATGTGGTCTTATCGTTTCAATTTCAATGATTAACAGGACAAATGGAGAGGGTGAATCTCCTACCGGGGGCACAGACTGCAATAAAAACTGACAGGGGGGGTCTAATCCCTCTCCACTCTATATAGAACACTAAAGTTCTACTTTAAACGAGCTTCAAATTGTGAGTGCAATTTTACCTAATTTGTTTGTAACTTTACATTAGAATACGGCACCAGGAGGCGGTGCGCTCTCTTCCTTTGATCGGTTGTCACACTTTATCTCATTTTGTGTTTGAAGTGTGAACAGCAAAATTTTCCAAAGCATTTTGTAAGATGGAGCCGCTTTGTTGAAGCATTTTACCACTTTACCTCCAGGCTGTTTGCTGACACTTCTTGTTTACATGTAAAAATCAAATATTTTATGCTAGAAAATTAGTTAGAACCTCCAAACCTGTTTTTAATGCAAAGGCCCTAGAGCATAAAATGGTGGGTTTTGCAATTTTAGGTCATGCGTTATTTGCACAGCGGTCTTTCAATCTTCTTTTTTTTTTTTTTCTAAAATTTTCTTATATTTAATGCAAAAAGAACACAATGCATAACCCAATTTCTTTTGCTAAAATATAAAATGTTAACGCCGAGTAAATGGATGCCAATTATGTTATGCTCTAATAACAACCGATGCGGCTAGGCAGCCACCTGGCTGTTATAGAAGCAGGGGGAGGGGACCTCCACCCCCTCCCACAGCCTTCTGCCATACTGCCCAGGATCTCCTGTCCCACCGGGAGACTTGAGTGACCAGCCGGCATATCCACTGGCTGTTTGGAGACTCTAACAAAGCCAGAATCTGCTTTGATCAGGTCTCTGTCCTAAACTGGGAATGACGTCATGACATCACTTCCAGTTTATTGGAGTCTTAAAGGCACCAGTTTTAAAAATGTGAAAGTATTCACCCACTTTTGTTTATAGTAGGAAAATGTGGGTGAAGGTGTAAGGTAGGCATTGTCCCTGGAACAGGAAATAGAAATATGGATGGTTGGTGAAGACAGGGAAATGATATTCTTTGTATTCTTGGTTGATTTGTATAACTTAATACATTTGTGACCAATGGGAATTGTTAAGATATTTTATACCTTCAATAATGTTGTTGTTTTTGCATTAAAAAAAAAAAAAGTTTCCAAAACCCAGATCTTGGTGTTTTTTTTTTTTTTTTTTTTTTTTTTGAGTACTTTGAAGTGCAGAGGAGGGGTTTGGGGTCTTATACACCCCAGATCCCTCCATAAAGAGTACCTGTCACTGCCTATAACTGTCACATTTCCCCCCCTCCCCCCGGATCCCTCCATAAAGAGTACCTGTCACTGCCTATTACTGTCACATTCCCCCCCCCTCCCCCCGGATCCCTCCATAAAGAGTACCTGTCACTGCCTATAACTGTCACATTTCCCCCCCTCCCCCCGGATCCCTCCATAAAGAGTACCTGTCACTGCCTAGAACTGACATTTCTCCCCCCTCCAGTAAAATAGTTTGTTAGTGGCTGTAAACCCAGGATTTTTTTTCTAAATAACCTGGAATATCTTCTGGCTTTGTGTAATGGTTTTGCACAGAGCAGCCATAATCCTCTTGTGGGGATCCCTGCTGGCGTTCTTGGCTCCTCCTCGCCCCGCTGAGTCTTGCTGTGGGGCATTCATGTGTAGGGCTGGGCGATAAAACGATACCGATATGTATCGCGATAGTCCCGTGCTCGATAGCAATAAGAAAACTTGAACGATAAATCAAAGTCCGCTCCGACTGGTTTAAACTTTAAAAATGGCGCCAACACGTCATTGCGCACGTGCCGCTCGGGAGAGGCCGGGAATAGCCGAAATTACACGAGCGGTGAAGGCGCGTGCGCAATGACGTATCAGCGCCGGGCGGCGCCATTTTTAAAACGAAGGCGCCTCTGGAACAGGTAAGTGAAACAGCTTCACTACCTGCCGTTATGCAGGGCTGCGGGCATACTACAAGGGATGCAGTGCTGCGGGCATGGTCTACCTGTACCATGCCCACAGCATTGCATCTCCTGTAGTATGCCCACAACCCCGGATACTGTTGCCAGCCACCCTGCATTCTCCTGTACCATGCCAGCCACCCTGCATTCTCCTGTACCATGCCAGCCGCCCTGCATTCTCCTGTACCATGCCAGCCGCCCTGCATTCTCCTGTACCATGCCAGCCGCCCTGCATTCTCCTGTACCATGCCAGCCGCCCTGCATTCTCCTGCACCATGCCAGTCGCCCTGCATTCTCCTGTACCATGCCCGCCGCCCTGCATTCTCACCCTAGGGTCCTTATTTTAAATGGGTAATAAAAAATATCAATATATATCGATATCGACCGATATGAAACACTGATATCGTGATACAGTTTACAGCCATATCGCCCAGCCCTATTCATGTGTCCTCGCTCCTGAGTCGGCTGTGTGTGTCCATTGACATGCAAAGTGTGTCTCTGCCCTGTCCCCATCATGGTTCCCTCCTGCACTGGCTGCGATTAACAGCAGCCAATGGCTCTCACCCCTCTCTCTGAGCCAATAAGGCAGAGAGCTGCTGTTCTCAGGCACAGCACTGGATCAAAAATGGACTCGGGTAAGTATAGGGGGGGGGGGTGTAAGGTGCTGGGTTGATGCACTCGTTTTTTTTTTTTTTTTATTATTATATATATGACAGGATGGACAAATCCAAATCCTTTGTCAGGTGAAGTTTCTCCTATATATGTGGACTTTTATGAGTATATTTCATTCTCTTCTGTCTCCTCCTAGGTTGACCTACGGTTTCCTTCCTTCCTATCCGAAGGATCCAAAGACCTCATCGGCAAGCTCTTAAAATACAACCCATTACATCGCCTGCCCCTCAAAGGTGTGATGGAGCACCCGTGGGTGCGGGCCAACTCTCGTCGGATCATGCCTCCAAGCTTTGATTCCGGAGTGGCCAAATAGCCCCCGTCTGTGATATGTGCGGTCATATGTTCCCACACCTGTAACCTGGTCCCATGACACAACTCTGCTTCTGACTTCCACCAAATTTATATACTGTTTGAATAGAGGTTTATGGGGTGTGATGCAGATATTACGTGTATATGTATTGGTGTAACACGGGCCAGCTATTCATATTGTATAGGGGAAAATGGTGTGCTGTATAATACTCTGGATATTTATATATTAGGATTGCAAGTGTTTCTATTTTCAGCGAATGAGAATGAGTGACTGGTGGAAGAAGTCCAACACCAACATGCTTTAATGGCTTGTGACTGGTGCTGAACCACAGATTCCAGCAAGCCCTGGTGGCATCTGGCTGTTGACACACTGGGATCGGATGTTCTCCAGCTCCAAGGGGTGGAGAAGGCTAAAGACTTGTTTTATGAGCAAAGCCAAGTGAAATTTTTATTTTCCTATGTGAAAGTTGTGGTTTTTTTTTTTTTTTTTTTTTTTTTCTTCTTTTTCCAAGTTTGAATCTCCTTTTTATGTATCTTTTAGTAGTTTTTTTTCTTATTTTAGTGTTCTGATTTTGGACACTGTGTATTGCCTTTTTTACTGTCACATGTAACGTTTTTGGTTTGTAAATAAAATATGTTTTTGTAAAAAAAAGTTTTTTTTTTTTTTTTTTTTTATTTCTTTAGGCTGCATTCACATGTCAGCGTTTGGATCGCGGGCAGAACCGCCGCTGTTCTGCCCGCAATCCGGAGATTATTGCAAATCGCGGGACGCCTAGCGTTGCCCGTTGATTTGCAATAGCCCCCCAAACGCCGAGCGATGTTGCCGCGATTTCCGCCTGCCGAATCGTGGCAAAATCGCGGGACGCAATACGCTCCAAAGAAGCTCTTGTACTTCTTTGGAGCGTATTGCGTCCCGCGATTTTGTTTGCGCGATGTTGCCACGATTCGGCAGGCGGAAATCGCGGCAACATCGCTCGGCGTTTGGGGGCTATTGCAAATCAACAGGCAACGCTAGGCGTCCCGCGATTTGCAATATATCTCCGGATCGCGGGCGGAACCGCGGCGGTTCTGCCCGCAATCCATACGCTCACATGTGAACGGAGCCTTAGAGGTTGACAACTTGCTCAGTGCAACCTCCCTCACAACTGCTCCTTGGTGTGGCCCAACCAAAGTACACTCTGACTTGGCATTTTAATGGGCTGGGATTTAGGGCCCTTTAGGGTTTCTACTCTAGTGTAGTGGGTTTATCATGTTTGGTATAGAAGAGTTTAAACCAGAGCTGTCTATAATTGGATTGGACCCTGGGCAAACGTTTTCTTGGGCCTTCCCCATTCAATTTCACTCTCCACCCCAAGATTCCCCATCATTACACAAGACCCTTCCCTCCATATGACCCCCATACCACCCATTCTACTCCCTCCGTAGACCCCTGTATTGCTCTAACCCAGGGATCTTCAAGCTACGGCCCTCCAGCTGTTGCAGAACTACATATCCCATGAGGCATTGTAAAACTGACATTCACAGACATGACTAGGCATGTTGGGAATTGTAGTTCCTGAACAACTAGAGAGCCAAAGTTTGAAGACCCCCCTGCTCTAACCCCAGCAGTCTCACATTAATAGTGTCCAGAGGATGGCCAGGATTCCGCCAGGCACACCCACCCTGCCAAACTCGGGCGATAAGTTCTTCAGTGGGCTGATGGTCTGCAGCTTGTTGGACATGGTGAGGGAGAGGGGTCGGTTTGACACGGACTGTTGGACACTCTCCCTGAACAAGGTTTACCTTATCAAGCTGGCCCATCTCTGCACAGGCTGCAGACATAACCCCCCAACCAGTCACCAGCGCCCCAAAATTCAATTCCACTCATCTCGTGAATGATAGCTGAATCCACTTATCAACTATTTGCAGCCAGCATGGGTTTAAGTGGCAGCTCTGCTGCTTTGGGCTTTGCTCGCGTTAAAGAATTCCCTGGTCAAAACCGATGTGAGTTTTCACATCATGTGTACACACCAGTAAATGAGGGCAAATCTTCTGTAAAAAAACTGATGCTGGAAAATGTCCTCAATTCTGGTGAATTTTGTATTTTTTTTTTCCCCTTCCTCACTTTTAGTTCTGGTAACAGTTGCTGAGAGGTATATTGTATATTCAGCCATAACTTTTACCACCCGACTAATATTTAGCAGCTCCCCCTTTTTTGCTGCCAAACAACCCTGACCCATCTGAGAATGGACTCTACTTGACTTCTGAGGGTTTACCTTCGGTAACAGATTCTTTAAAGCGGAGTTCCAGCCTAAACACACACTCACCTGTCCAGCGATGCCGAAGCCTCGCTCTTCCTCTGTCTGCGGTGCCGGCATCACTGGTGTGGGCAACCGGCTGTGACAGTTGTTGGCTTCAGAGCCGGGTACGCACTGCGCATGCGCGAGTTGCGCTACGCGTCGTGATTGGCCGGCAATCTTCTGGGACCTCTGACATGTCCCAGAAGATTGCAGGGAGGGAAGGGGAGAGATGAACTTCCGCTCAGGGTGCCGCTGCGCTCCGAGCGGAAGTGGGAGCGGGTACCTGTCAACTAGGTAACCGCTCCCCCCCCAAAAAATGACATGCAAAATGTGGCATGGGTGGAACTCCGCTTTAAGTTCTGTAAGTGTGAGGTGGGGCCTCAATGGATCACACTTGGTTTTTCCAGCACATCCCATAGACGCTCGATGGGATTGAGATCTGGAGAATTCTGAGGCCAAGTCATCACCTTGAGCTAATTGTTGTATTCCTCAAACCATTCTTGAACTATTTTTGCAGTGTGGCAGAGCCCATTATCCTCCTGAAAGAGGCCACTGCCATCAGGGAATACCTTTTCCATGAAAGTTATGTACTTGATTGCCAACAATGTTTAGGTAGATGGTACATGTCAAAGTAACATCCACATGAATGGCAGGACCCAAGGTTTCCCTGCAGAACATTAGCCAATACATCACACTGCCTCTGCCAGCTTGCCTTCTTCCCATATGGCATCCTAGTGCCATCTCTTTCCCAAGTAGGTGACGCACACACCCTGTCATCCACATGATGTAAAAGAAAACCTGATTCAGCAGACCACCTTCTTCCATTGCTCTTTGGTCTAGTTCTGATGCTCATGTGGGCACTTTTGACTATGGGCACCCTGACTGGTCTGCAGCTACACAGCCACAAACTCCAATGTCCTTTTTTTTTTTAACAATATTGCCAATGTTTTGGAGCAGGCTGGTGCTGTGGACATGGCATATCTTGGTTTCAGCAAGGCATTTATTAAAGTTACAAGTAAATGATCTAATGCAAAAGTTAGACAAGCTAGGCTGTAACCCTTGGGTGGTTCAGTGGATCTGCAGTTGACTAAAGGATAGATACCAGAGTGTGGCTGTAAATTGGAACACAGAGCAGTCACTAGTGGTGTACCACAAGGTTCTGTACTAGTTCCTGTTCTCTTTAACCTATAGTTAAATCTAACTAATAGTAGGGCAAGGTATGTCTCTTTGCAGATGACATTTGATATCCCTGGAGATGTCTGTAACATGATTTGGAATTGCTGGATAAAGCAGTGGAAACTGTAGTGCAATGTTTCTAAATGTAAAATAATGCACCTAGGGGGGAAAAAAAAAAAAGAATCTCTTGACTGAGTACAACATTGGGGGTACAGTGTTGGCTGGCACTATAGAGGAAAAGTATTTGGGGTACTTATGTCAGATCATTGCAAAATGAGCACAAACTGTGACCAGGCAGTGGGAAAAGCAAATGGAATTCTAGGATGCATCACTAGAGGGATCACCAGATCGAGGTACTGATTCCCTATATAGATCTTTATTAATGAGTAGAGGGATCACCAGGAGGAAGGAGGTCCTGATTCCTCTATATCGATCATTAGTAATAACTAGAGGGATCACCAGCTGGAGGAAGGAGGTCCTGACTTCCCTCTAATCATTAATAAAGATCTATATAGAGAAGTCAGGACCTCCTTCCTCCAGCTGGTGATCCCTCTAGTTGTAACTAATGATTGATATAGAGGAATCGGGACCTCCAGCTGGTGATCCCTCTAGTGATAACTAAAGCTCTATATAGAGAAATAAGGACCTCCTTCCTCCAGCTGGTGACCCCTCTAGGGACTGGAACCAAGGAATGGTGCTCAGAGGTGGGTAGGGGCTGGAACCAAGGAATGGTGCTCAGAGGGGGGTAGGGGCTGGAACCAAGGAATGGTGCTCAGAGGGGGGTAGGGACTGGAACCAAGGAATGGTGCTCAGAGGGGGGTAGGGACTGGAACCAAGGAATGGTGCTTAGAGGAGGGTAGGGACTAGAACCAAGGAATGGTGCTCAGGTGGGTAGGGGCTGGACCCAAGGAATGGTGCTCAGAGGGGGGTAGGGACTGGAACCAAGGAATGGTGGGTAGGGGCTGGAACCAAGGAATGGTGCTCAGGTGGGTAGGGTCTGGAACCAAGGAATGGTGCTTAGTGGAGGGTAGGGGCTAGAACCAAGGAATGGTGCTTGGGTGGGTAGGGGCTGGAACCAAGGAGTTGTGCTCAGAGGGGGGGGTAGGGACTGGAACCAAGGAATGGTGGGTAGGGGCTGGAACCAAGGAATGGTGCTCAGAGGAGGGTAGGGGCTAGATCCAAGGAATGGTGCTCCGAGGTGGGTAGGGGCTGGAACCAAGGAATGGTGCTCCGAGGTGGGTAGGGGCTGGAACCAAGGAATGGTGCTCCGAGGTGGGTAGGGGCTGGAACCAAGGAATGGTGCTCCGAGGTGGGTAGGGGCTGGAACCAAGGAATGGTGCTCCGAGGTGGGTAGGGGCTGGAACCAAGGAATGGTGCTCCGAGGTGGGTAGGGGCTGGAACCAAGGAATGGTGCTCCGAGGTGGGTAGGGGCTGGAACCAAGGAATGGTGCTCCGAGGTGGGTAGGGGCTGGAACCAAGGAATGGTGCTCCGAGGTGGGTAGGGGCTGGAACCAAGGAATGGTGCTCCGAGGTGGGTAGGGGCTGGAACCAAGGAATGGTGCTCAGAGGTTGGTAGGGGGCGGAGACAAGGGGTGACTTAGAAGAGGGGAGTTCCTGCACCTATTCTCTGAGAAAAAAAAAAGCCCTGACAATACACCATATTTTGTATTTAAAGCGTAACTCCATTTTTGTTGAGAAAAAAAACATTCCTCTCTGAGTGATCAATGTACATTCAAGGGTGGGGGAAAAGAGCAGCGCCATCTGAGTGTAGCATAAAACCGTTTATTGGGCAAAAACAGTATATGTAACTTACAAGATGTCAGTAGGAATGCACAGGGAAACAGTGGTTGTCATCTGCTCTGTGGACGTGGAGTAGGAGGATGGATGTGCAGCCTCTGGCACCGGCTGTGTCGGTGGTTTCCGGAAGTTCCTGGATCTTCGGCACCTCCTCCTCACTAGATGTCATCACCTCCGGTATGAGCTGGGGAATGCGCGCGTTTGGAGCATGCGTGCTCCTTCATCAGGCATGATGATGAAGTATGCCTAAAGAAGCATGCCCTGAAAGTGCACATTTCCCAGCTCATACCGGACGCGATGACATCTGATGAGGCCGAGGCACCGAAGATCCAGGAACTGCCGGAAACCACCGACACAGTCCGTGCCAGAAGCTATTCATCCATCCTCCTACTCCACGTCCACAGAGCAGATAACAACCACTATTTCCCTGTGCATTCCTACTGACATCTTGTAAGTAACATATAGGCCCTGTTCACACCTGAGTGTTTTTCAGCTCGTAAAACGCTCATCTCTGAAGTCTCAAAACACCCAACAAGAAAAATCCCATTCATTTCATTGACCTCTGTTCACATCTGAGCGTTTTGTCTCCTGAAGCAAAATCAAATAAAAAGCAGCGCTCAGAAATGTATTCCAAACAGTCCTCCAGTGACGTCATGCATAAAAAAACAGTGAGAAGGAAACAATTGATCCACCACCAAATGGGAGAAACACCAGATTCTAATGACTACTGGCATACCTGCCAACTGTCCCGTTTTTCCGGGGACAATCCCGGCAAATAGGAGCCTGTCCCGGGTAATTTACATTGTCCCTGTTAATCAGGGACAATGTAAATCATTAAAAAAAAAAAAAAATTCTTTTTTTTTTAAATTTTGTTCCACACAGTGTCGCTCTCACCCCAGCTAGGTGTTGTAGTTTTGGCAGCAGGTTGTCTCTCTCGCGGTGCCCGCTCACTCTTCCCACCTGTCGCAAATTTAACGTATCACCGGAGGCAGGGTGACAGCATGGTGCACTTTCCGAAATCCGCCAGCAGGGGGAGGCAGAGCACCTTCCGACAAGCTGACACTTTAGAATTGCAGGGAATTGTGATGAGAATTTTAAACTTTAGGTAGAAGTAGTGCAGCTGAATGGGAGAATTATTCAAACTCTGCTACTTTGGCCTCAAGTTTTTAATTCCCTTTTCAAATTCCTGTAATTCTCTCTTTATGAATCTGATAAGTAGGCAGAGAGTAATTATGCGGAGTGGGCGGAGCTTCAGGGAAGTGGGTGTGGTAAGTAATTGATAGCTGCGCTGCAAAGTGTCCCTGAAATTTTTTTTCAAATGTTGGCAACTATGCTACTGGGTTGAGCAGCAGTTAAAGTAAGCTTTTGCAAAATCCCTTGGTCAGTGAATCCAGATTCCTTAGCAGCATGAAGACAGACTCCAAAAACGTATAGATGAGGAAATAAAAAGCAATCATTGCGAAGATATCTCTAAAATCGATTTATTAAACATGTAGAAACTACACACAGGGCACTCACACTCTCTCCATATGAATAAGCATGTAAACACAAAAGGTGGTGGTGTAGATCCGTTTCAAACTAAAGATATGGCTGACCTCCAGTGGTATGCAGTACCAGCGTCACAGGGCTAAGCTCCTTCCGACGCGTTTCATCATAGGTGACATCATCAGGGGCGTGGCCACATAATATATACCCACTCTTTCCTGAAGCTCAAAGTATATGAGCTTCTTTTTTGGCAGATTACAAGCGCTTTTGTTGGATGTCAATGCCTGCTTCCAAAAACCTGCAAAAAAAAAGTCTGAAAAAACGCCTGGAAAAAAAGCTCCAAATAGCGCCTGAAAACGATACACACAGGTGTGAATGGAGCCATACTGTTTGCCCAATAAACGGTTTTATACTACACTCAGACGGCGCTGCTCTTTTCCCCCACCCATGTCTGTTCCTTCTAGCTCTTTTCAGAGCTGGCAGCCATCCCGGCAGTGTGGTCATCAATAGACTCTCTAAAACTTCCTTAAGGACTTATGCCCCATACACACGTGCAGATTATCTGCAGACTTTTGTCTGCAGATTTACCTTTTCTATGTAGTGCAAGGGCCTGCCGGATTGCATACAAATTGAAAGTGTTTAGTATTATATGGTTTTGGTAAGTCTGCAGACAAAAGTCTGCAGATAATCTGCACGTGTGTACGGGGCATTACACTATTGTGAAGAGCATTGGTTCTCACATTCTTTGTTGTGCAGTCTGTCCCTTCCCATTTGCTCACTGTGCACTGATTATTGTAATTGTTGTTGATCAATGTACATTGCAAAGATTATAACAACCTTTGTTGCAGATTCCTACCGTTTTTTATCCTGAAAAAATCTTTGTTTGTTCCTCTGTGCTGAGTGTGTCTAATGGGAGTGGTTTCATAATTATCAATCAGCTGTGCAGCTGCAGAGCACTAATGAAGAAAGCTGCTGGGCCTGCATCCCTTTAGACGTGATAAAAGAAAAGGAATTGGCAGCACTCCAGGTTGAGTCAAAATCCAGGTTTATTGACTGGACATCCAAATATGACAATAGTGACAAGGTAGACGCGTTTCACACACTGACTGTGTGCTTAATCATTACGGTAATGATTAAGCACACAGTCAGTGTGTGAAATGCGTCTACCTTGTCACGATTGTCATATTTGGATGTCCAGTCAATAAACCTGGATTTTGACTCAACCTGGAGTGCTGCCAATTCCTTTTCTTTTATCAAGTTTTCACGGAGGCGAGCCAGGGCATGCACCTGTGTGAGTCATCAGGCAATTACACCACCTTGAGCAGTGACTCCTTGTTTGTTCCCTTTAGACGTGTTCCTATTGGGAGTATCTCACCAAAAATGACATTGTTGTTGCAGGGGATGCCAGAAATCTGACTTGTATCTTAGTGCAGACTTCTGGGAAAATTGGTGAGCCAATCACACAAGCAGGAAATGATGTTTCTGGGGGTGTGGTCAGGATACATTCTGTGTACAGAACACCTCCAGGTAGCCATATTGCATTGCATTTTCAGAAAATGACAACAGCTGCAGATTGAAAAGGAAAGGTCATTTTTAATAACATTCAATTCCAATATCATTTGTTTTGCAATTTTATATGTTATATTGTTTTTTATTTATCTGCTAGTTTTTTTTCCCCACGAACGTTGAGTTACCCTTTAGAGTACGTGATTTTTTTTTTTTTGTAGTCTTTGTAATAAAGAGGAGATGTATAGACTATATATTTTCCTAAATACTAAATGGGGGAGGTAAGGGGTGGCAGTTTTCATCTAGAGGCCATTTACTCTTCTATTCAGCCACTGGATAGTGCTGCATATAGAGCAAGTGCTGTATATGATCTGTAGCACCATATCCTAGAGATGCTGGGATGCCGTCATTCCCACAACTCTCTTCTTTCATCTCCCCATAGAGAAGCCATGACTCATATGACAACAACTAATTATTCTCATAGTTTGGTTAGTGGGAGAGCTCATTTGCATTTCAAGGACTTAACTTGATCTCGGCAGGTACAAAAATATTAGTATATCTGTGCATGTTCACTGCATTGCCATGTAAATATTCATTATACTATATATATATATATATATATATATATATATATATACACACAGTGAATCCGGAAAGTATTCACAGTATTACACTTTTTGCACATTTTGTTTTGTTAGGCCCCTTTCACATGGGCTGTCAGTTTTTCAGGTGTACCTGATCGGACGCTCCAAGCACCCCTATGGAGCAGCAGTGACATATCCGCTGACCCCCACTGCTATCCGATCCGACCCTGTCCGTGAAATCCAGACGGACAGAAAACCCTTTTTTCCATCTGTCTAGAGCATGTGTGTCAAACACAAGGCACACGGACCGAATATGGCCCACCAGGCCATTTCATGTGGCCCTCACACCTCTCCTACAGCTGCAGCACCCCCTTTGTCTACAGCCCTACTTTGTCTCAGCAGTCAGTAGCAGAAAGGAGGACAGAACTCCTCCGCCAGATCCTGCACTTCTCCATTCAGCCACAGAGAGGCTTGTCTTTGCCCCTTGTCGTAGCCTTTGACAGCAGAGAGGACAGAACTACAAATCCTGTGCCTCTGTGTGCAACCACAACACCAGTCATCTCCCCCTCCCCTGGCCTCAGCAGACTCTGGCAGTTGAATCCAGCCCTCCTCAGGTCCTCCTCCAGAACCTGCACTTTCTGCCTCCCAGCCCCCAGATTCTTCCCAGCAGCAGCACATGGCTCTTGACTTCTGATAGTGGGGGGGGGGGGGGGGTACTCTTGACATTTAGTCTTACAGATACAACAGGGCAACCATAATGCACATGCGGCCCACGTTAAAATAGAGTTTGACATCCCTGGTCTAGAGGATCAGATCGGATGGGATCTGATGAAAAGAGACAGGCGGTACATTTTCATCTGATCTTCCATAGAGGAGAGCGGGGCTCTGGCAGGTCCATCTTAGCCCAGTGAGGGGAGACAGACCTGTCATCCGCCTGCTCAGCGTGGATCGGCCGATTGATCCCTGCTGAGCAAAATGGAGTCTGCCGGGCGGAAAGCCCATGTGAAAGGATCCTTACAGCCTTATTTCAAAGTGGATTAAATTCATTATTTTCCAAAAAAAATTCTACACACAATACCCCATAATGATGTGAAAGAAGTTTGTTTGAAATCTGCAAATTTATTAAGAATTAAAAAACACGTACATAAGTATTCATAGCCTTTGCTCAATACTTTGCTAAAGCACCTTTGGCACCAATTACAGCCTCAAGTCTTTTTGAGTATGATGATACAAGCTTGGCACACCTATTTTTGGGCAGTTTCTCCCATTCTTCTTTGAAGGACCTCTCATGCTCCATAAGGTGGTATGGGGAGCGTCGGTGCACAGCCAATTTCAGATCTCCCCAGAGATGTTCAATCGGGATCAAGTCTGGGCTCTGGTTGGGCCACTCAAGGAGATTCACAGAGTTGTTCCATAGCCACTCCTTTGTTATCTTGGCTGTGTGCTTAGGTTCGTTGTCCAGTTGGAAGATGAACCTCCGCCCCAGTCTGAGGTCCAGAGCGCTCTGGAGCAGGTTTTCATCAAGGATGTCTCTGTACATTGCTGCATTCACCTTTCCCTCGATCCTGACTAGTCTCCCAGTTCCTCCCACTGAAAAACAACCCCACAGCATGATGCTACCACCACCATGCTTCACTGTAGGGATAGTATTGGCCAGGTGATGAGCGGTGCCTGGTTTCCTCCAGACATGACGCTTGCCATTCAGGCCAAAGAGTTCAATCTTTGTTTCATCAGACCAGAGAATTTCGTTTCTCATGGTCTAAGACAGTGTTTCTCAACTCCGGTCCTCAGGGCACACTAACAGGCCAGATTTTAAGTATTACCTTGGGGAGACGCAGACTAGAATACTGCAATCACTGAGCAGCAAATGATATCACCTGGGATGTATTTCAGTTTTCTTGCAAACCTGGCCTGTTAGTGTGCCCTGAGGACCGAAGTTGATAAACACTGGTCTAAGGCCCCTTTCACACTATCCGTCCTTCGGATGGATTCCGTTTTTCTCAGCGGGGGATCGAGCCGCCGATCCCCCGCTGAGCAGAAGGATGACATGCATCTCTATGGGGGAAATCGGATGGGAACGGTCTTTGTATGTATGCATTGCACAGTCCACCAGTTATCCCCTGAAGAAGATCATATAACGTTGAAACGTGTTAGGACATATTGGTAGTTATTTTTAATGCAACTTTCATGATGTGTGCTATAATCTGTAATAGCTGGTCAATCGGCAAAAAATAACATTATTGAATGTATGGTTTTTGCCACTATCGACTATAGCAATCATGAAATCTGAGACCATAAGTTTTTGATGTGCAGTATATTTTTTAATCTAATGTGTGTAGCACCCTGCTAGGTAGGTGCTAGTGAGAAAGTATAGTTTTGAGCTCTGTCTGCTTACCAGAGGGGCTGCAGGTAAATCTATATTGTTCTCTGCCTTCACGCTGGTCCAATAGGGAGGCGTGTTGGACAGTGTTAGGAAACCTGACGAATGGGTGCGTAGGCTTTTGATGCTGTCCTGGTGATTGGCAGAGGGCAGGTCACCTCGGTACATTCTGGGATACTGTATAAAAGCCAGGAGCACATGTGCTGCGCTGTCTTTGGCTGGAGAGCGGAGTCCTGGCGGGAGGGGGCGGCTACCTCCTCCTCTGTAGAGGTGTCATGCGGTCGAAGGAGGTTGTCCTGAAGGCCAGAGAAGCGGTTGAGAGGAGCTGAACCCAGAGGTCTAGGGAAGATGACTGAGAGGGGAGACACTGGTGGACCTGGGACTGCAGTATCATGAGTACAGGGACTCGTGTCAAGGGGCCTGACCTGAGGGGGGCCACCCCTGCTAGTAGGATAGTCAGTGGACGGGTGTCAGCAGAGGAAGAGAGGGGAAACTAGGGAGAGTGTCCTGAAGATAACTGATTGTTCACTCTTAAAGATAAGAGACTTAATCCATATTCATCCATAGTGGCAGGATGAATAAACAGCCTGGCTGTTCCATACCTATTACAAAGCAGAGAAGATAGGAGTCCTCAAACATTGTGAATAGTTAAAATTGGAGAATCCCACTATTCCCTTCTCCTATCCCCATTCTACAATAAACAACAAAAACAACCAAATACCCCTGGACTGATTATTGGAGTGTGAGCCAAGGAGAATTAAGGAATTGTCTTTGCTTATGGCCATGTGCTGGTAACCAGGGGGAACCCACAGAGTGAATATCAAGCGGTCCTTATGGGGGGCAGGCCTACATGTATAATAAACTTTTCTTTTTTTAGCACGTTTTAATTTTTCATGGCGGCTTAAAAGTCCCAAGGGAAATGCAACTTTTAGGAAAGTTGCAGCCACCAGCTCATGACTAATTCACCTGATCGTTGCATATTTGTATAAAAGCATTTGCACGAGTACAAGTACTCATGCAGATGCTTGGTATTGGCACCAATAACAGTATCTGTGCAATGCTACTAAAAAGAACTATGTACAAGATGAGGACAGTCAACTTGCTTCTGTATAGCTGAAGCAAAAGTCCTTGCAAATGCAAACTGTGGACTTAGCTTTGTAGTAGAAGCAGTCAAAAGCACAAAAGCTTCTTCTTTAGAGCAATAAGAGCCGAGTCCCTTCACAAAGAACTACATAGACTGAGCTCTTCAGGACACCAGCCGATGTCCCCTTTACATGACACACAGCTGACTCTCTAGCACCAGAGGGGTGGCAGCAGCCCAAAAGTCTCTAAGATCTCTCACCGTCTGTACTCGCAAAATGTCCTCGGAAAGTTGGTTGCCTTCTTCCAACATCCGTGCAACACCTTTCTCCTGTGATACCAGTGTAGCGCACCCCCTAAGAAGTCCCAAGTAGAAAGCCATTCACACTGAATTTCCACAGTCTCCCCGAGTCAGAGAACAGTCTGTGAATTTTGTTTTTTTTTTTGTTTTGTTTTATTGAGGGATTAGAACTTGGATAGGGATTGGAAAGTTATGGGATGCCCACATGACTTCAGAACAATTCCAGGGACAACTTCTATATACTGTACAGTCTCTATAAACTCCTCTGCTTCCTCCAGCACACACTTGCTTGCAGAACTCCTAGCTATGTCACTCTAAAAAAAAGGATTTGTAGAAATGGCCCATAACAGACAGGAACTAGCAACCCCTATGCTTGTAGAATGTTGGAGTGACCCGTCTAACACATTTCCAGCACTTCCTCCCATGGTCACTGAGCAAAGCACCACCTCCTCAAGCACTGCCAGCCTGCCTGCAGCTGCCCCTTTCACTAGCCCTCCTGGATAACTTCTCCACAGTCCTCCCAGACTGGCACTCTCTCCACAGTCCTCCCAGACAGACACGCTCTCCACAGTCCTCCCAGACAGACACTCTCTCTGCAGTCCTCCCAGACTGACACTCTCTCCGCAGCCCTTCCAAAATGACACTCTCTCCACAGTACTCCCAGACTGACACTCTCTTAACAGTCCTCTCAGACAGACACTCTCTCCACAGTCCTCTCAGACTGATACTCTGTCCACAGTCCTCTCAGACAGACACTCTCTTCACAGTCCTCTCAGACTGATACTCTGTCCACAGTCCTCTCAGACTGATACTCTGTCCAGAGTCCTCTCAGACTGATACTCTGTCCACAGTCCTCTCAGACTGATACTCTGTCCACAGTCCTCTCAGACTGATACTCTGTCCACAGTCCTCTCAGACAGACACTCTCTCCACAGTCCTCTCAGACAGACATGCTCTCCACAGTCCTCTCAGACTGACACTCTCTCCACAGTCCTCCCAGACAGACACTCTCTCCGCAGTCCTCCCAGACTGACACTCTCTCCGCAGTCCTTCCAAAATGACACTCTCTCCACAGTACTCCCAGACTGACACTCTCTCCACAGTCCTCTCAGACAGACACTCTCTCCACAGTCCTCTCAGACAGACATGCTCTCCACAGTCCTCCCAGACAGACACTCTCTCCACAGTCCTCCCAGACTGACACTCTCTCCGCAGTCCTTCCAAAATGACACTCTCTCCACAGTACTCCCAGACTGACACTCTCTCCACAGTCCTCTCAGACAGACACTCTCTCCACAGTCCTCCCAGACAGACATTCTCTCCACAGTCCTCCCAGACTGACACTCTCTCCGCAGTCCTTCCAAAATGACACTCTCTCCACAGTACTCCCAGACTGACACTCTCTCCACAGTCCTCTCAGACAGACACTCTCTCCACAGTCCTCTCAGACTGATACTCTGTCCACAGTCCTCTCAGACTGATACTCTGTCCACAGTCCTCTCAGACTGATACTCTGTCCACAGTCCTCTCAGACTGATACTCTGTCCACAGTCCTCTCAGACAGACACTCTCTCCACAGTCCTCTCAGACTGATACTCTGTCCACAGTCCTCTCAGACTGATACTCTGTCCACAGTCCTCTCAGACAGACACTCTCTCCACAGTCCTCTCAGACAGACATGCTCTCCACAGTCCTCTCAGACTGACACTCTCTCCACAGTCCTCCCAGACAGACACTCTCTCCACAGTCCTCCCAGACTGACACTCTCTCCGCAGTCCTTCCAAAATGACACTCTCTCCACAGTACTCCCAGACTGACACTCTCTCCACAGTCCTCTCAGACTGATAATCTGTCCACAGTCCTCTCAGACAGACACTCTCTCCACAGTCCTCTCAGACTGATACTCACTCCACAGTCCTCTCAGACTGATACTCTGTCCACAGTCCTCTCAGACAGACACTCTCTCCACAGTCCTCTCAGACTGATACTCTGTCCACAGTCCTCTCAGACTGATACTCTGTCCACAGTCCTCTCAGACTGATACTCTGTCCACAGTCCTCTCAGACTGATACTCTGTCCACAGTCCTCTCAGACAGACACTTCATCCACAGTCCTCTCAGACAAACACTTCATCCACAGTCCTCCCAGAATGACACTCTCTCCACAGTCCTCTCAGACAGACACTCTCTCCACAGTCCTCTCAGACAGACACTCTCTCCACAGTCCTCTCAGACAGACACTCTCTCTCCACAGTCCTCCCAGACTGACACTCTCTTAACAGTCCTCTCAGACAGACACTCTCTCCACAGTCCTCGCAGACTGACACTCTCTCCACAGTCCTTGAGACCCGAACCCCAGGCCCAAAGTCACCTCCCCCAGACTAGGGGGGCACCCTCAAGGGCCACCGACAGCCTCCTCAGCACCCCATCTCCATCTTCCACCCGTCTGCCCTGCTGGCACGACTCATCCCTATTTATGAAGTGCCTGCCCTCTGCCAGCCCATTTGCTAGGGATTGGCTAGGGCCCTCATAAATATGCCAAATAGCCCCTCCTAACTTCCATCCACCACATCTGGAAGCTTCTCAAAGGTTCTAGAAAACAGGGAGAGGCACCGGGAATGCTGCTTGCTGAGTCATCCAGCCTCCCTGAGTCACTCAACCCTGACCCAGATTCAACCCCCGGCCTGGCTCTCAGCCAAACCAATTTACCTACACTAGCAGCTAACTATATACACTAGCACACTAGCTAGAGGGTGCTATACCAGACTAGATCTTCACATGACAGCCCCTCAGTCAGCTCACTGCAACTCCAGCATCCACACCCCTTTAGCTAGACCAGCTGAGGTCTCATGAACAGCAAGCACATGGTAGGGCTGCCCAGAGGGCAGCAAACCCTTCAGGCTGGACTTCTCCTCTGCAGGACAAGACCTCACTGCTCTGTGTCTCAGAGTATTTATACAGACTCCCAGCAGCCTTCAGGGCTACCCTTCCTAGGATTGGCCAGGGCTGTATACATTTTCATCCTGCTCATTTGTCTTGCTCCACACCTATGTTTCAGAGAGATCCACAGTGCTCTGGAAAGCAGAGGAAGCAATCAAACCTGCAGCAGGTGAAACACTGAACAGACCTAACTAATCACATGCAGCTGCACTGATTACAGTGAGCACACATAAATTTATTGAACAACAAAACACTGGAAACAGTGAGCCAAACTAAATTTACCTAATCCTAGCACCTATCTAGGGTGCTACAATTATTTAGGTAGGCAAATTGGTCATACAGGAAAAGTCATAGAATTTGCCTGGCTACTACGAAATTAAAGCTGTGGGTAGCTCTATCGGCCATTGTTGGCTGAACAGTGACTGTATCCAATCAGATGCAATCACTGTTTGGGTGTTCTGACAGTGTACGTGTCGGCTATCAGAATACAATAGCCGGAAGGGGAGATTTCTCCATCCACTAATGCCTCGTACACACGTACCGATCGGCCGTCTTTTGTCCCCGGGCTGTCGTGTCCGCTGAAAAGTGCAAAAGACTGCACACAAATTTTGTCCGCCGACTGCAGAAGTGATGTCATGTGATGGTTAACTTTCCGTGTGTTTTTTCTTTTCTGAGCATGCCCAGTCTTGCAAATCTGCTGTCTGTCGGCCGAATTCTGTATTGACTGGCGAACAATCGGCCGCTCTGCTGTCGGCATACAAAAATTTTAATGCTTGCACGACAGATTCTTTTCGGTCGAAAGTGCGCTGTCGGCTGTCGGAAGCATCATACTAACAAGACGAAAATCGGCCGATCGTTCGGCGGCCGAATCTTTTCTGCCGACAATCTGCACGTGTGTACGGGGCATAAGATGGGTTGGAGAAATCAAGCCAGAGTGGAGACTTTGCTCAAGGTTAATGTCCCCCCCCCCTTTTTTTTAACAGAGTTTATACTTCTCACCATAGTTGAACCCATAATGACAAGATATCTAAAGCAAATGTGCCAAATGTGCCAAAATTCTCCATCCATTAGGTGATTTTGGCACATTTACTTTAGATATCTGGTATCTGGTCATTGGGGGTTCAACTAAGGTGAAAAGTATACACTCTGTAAAAAAAAAAAAAGGGGGGGGGGGACATTAACCTTGAGCAAAGTCCTCTCCGGCTTGATTTTTGAAAACCGCTAGATCTTTCTATATTGGCAAAGTCGCCTTTCAAGCCTGGTAAGCTTCATTTCACCATATTCGCCTTTCCAATATTTTTTACTTTCTGCTATAAAACATATCCCATAAAAAATAGAAAAAATCTAATCTCTTAATAAATTATGGCCAAAATGTATTCTGCTAAATGTGTTTGGTAAAAAAAAAAAAAAAAATCCTAATAAGTGTAAATTGATTGGTTTTTGTAAAAAAAAAAAACATAATTTTTTTCCACTCAAAGCATCAACAAACTATGGGATATATTCTGGAATTTTTATTTTTTAATTTTTTATACTAGTAATGGTGGCAATCAGTGACTTATAATGGGACTGCGATAGTGTGGCGAGCAAGCTGACACTTGACTGACACTTTGTGGGAACTAACTGCCACTGAAATCACCAGTGAAATTATTACAATGATCAGTGCTAATAATATGCACTGTCACTGTAGTAATGACACTGGGGAGATAGGGGTTAACATCTAGGGCGATCAAGGGGTTAAATATGTGCCTAACCAGTGCTTATGCTTGTAATGTGTGCTCCTTTTACTGGGGATCTAGGGGTTTTCATTCCCTGCTTGAATGAAAAAGCAACGAGATCCTAAACATGTGCAGTTCATTTCATTATAAATTGAAATAAGGATATATCCGAATTTCTGAATTACAAAAGTAACAAATTTAAACAAATTCAAAATAACAAATTAAAAATTTGGCTTGAAATTCGAATTTGAAAAGTTTTCTAATCTAATTTGAATATTTTTTTAATCTAATTTGAATAGTTTTCTAATCTAATTTGAATAGTTTTTGAATCAAATTCAAATTTCCTAAGAGAATAAAATAGAATAGAAAAAAAAGGAATAGAATAGAAAATAATATAATAGAAAATAAAAGAATAGAATAGAATGGGGTAAAACATAACAGAATGCAAAATTAAAGAATAGGAAAAAATAAAGTAGATAAAAAAGGAACAGAATAGAAAATAAAATAATATAGTAAAACAGAACAAAACAGAATATAAAATAAAAGAACAGAATAAAATAAAATAGAATGGAAAATAAAGAAATAGACTAGAATAAAAATTAGAATAGAATAAATTAGAAAGAATATAACCATCGTCTGAATACATTCTAATTTGAATAGAACATATAATAATAGAATAGAAAATAAAATAATAGAATAAAACAGAATAAACAATAGAAAAGAATGGAAAAAAAAAATAGAAAGAATAGAATAAAATAGAAAGAATATAACCATTTTCCGAAATCTGAATTTTGAATAGAATAAATTTGAAATTGAATAGAATATAATAGAAAAGAACAAAATAGAAAATAAAAAATAGAATAGAAAAAACAATGCAACAGAATAGAACAGAAAGAATATAACCATCTTACAAAATTCTGATTTTGAACAGAATAAATTCAATTTCGAATGGAATTCGAAAAATTCAAATCATTTCGAATTTGAATAAACAAAATGATATCTGAAAGCAAATTAAACAAATTTAACTTACCTAATTTATGCAAATAACGAATCAAAATGAAACACATTTTTTTGTTTTGCACATGTCTACGATATCCCTTGTCACTGAACAAAGCTCTGTGTTGTTTACACTCACAGAGTTGTGTTGGGGGAAGATCAGAGTTGATTGCTGGATGCCAGCAGTCAATCACTGGCCTGGAACCCGGTGATCGCCCTCTGCCCGGAAATGCAGAAGCCCGTATATGTACGTGTCACAGTAAATGTACAGTGCGCAGTCAGCAAAAAACAAAAAACAAAACAAAATACTAAGAGAAAAGAGGGTTAAGGTCCATTTACACACACCGTTTCTAGTGCTTTGTGTTAAGGCATGCGCAGCAACATGTCTTATGTCACACATTAACATTGAAATTAATGGGCTGCCAACTCACCAGACAATCAAAAGATCAGACATGCACAATTTCTTTTTGATTCAGCGCACCCCTGCATAAAGTAGGGCTTTACGGTGTGTTGTGCTGCCCTGCAACATACAGTGCCTTGCGAAAGTATTCGGCCCCCTTGAACTTTTCGACCTTTTGCCACATTTCAGGCTTCAAACATAAAGATATAAAACTGTAATTTTTTTTGAAGAATCAACAACAAGTGGGACACAATCATGAAGTGGAACAAATTTTTTTTGGATATTTCAAACTTTGTTAACAAATAGAAAACTGAAAAATTGGGCGTGCAAAATTATTCAGCCCCTTTACTTTCAGTGCAACAAACTCTCTCAAGAAGTTCAGTGAGGATCTCTAAATGATCCAATGTTGACCTAAATGACTAATGATGATAAATAGAATCCACCTGTGTGTAATCAAGTCTCCGTATAAATGCACCTGCACTGTGATAGTCTCAGAGGTCCGTTTAAAGCGCAGAGAGCATCATGAAGAACAAGGAACACACCAGGCAGGTCCGAGATACTGTTGTGGAGAAGTTTAAAGCCGGATTTGGATACAAAAAGATTTCCCAAGCTTTAAACATCCCAAGGAGCACTGTGCAAGCGATAATATTGAAATGGAAGGAGTATCAGACCACTGCAAATATACGAAGACCTGGCCGTCCCTCTAAACTTTCAGCTCATACAAGGAGAAGACTGATCAGAGATGCAGCCAAGAGGCCCATGATCACTCTGGATGAACTGCAGAGATCTACAGCTGAGGTGGGAGACTCTGTCCATAGGACAACAATCAGTCATATACTGCACAAATCTGGCCTTTATGGAGTGGAGAGAAGAAAGCCATTTCTTAAAGATATCCATAAAAAGTGTTGTTTAAAGTTTGGCACAAGCCACCTGGGAGACACACCAAACATGTGGAAGAAGGTGCTCTGGTCAGATGAAACCAAAATCAAACTTTTTGGCAACAATGCAAAACGTTATGTTTGGCGTAAAAGCAACACAGCTCATCACCCTGAACACACCATCCCCACTGTCAAACATGGTGGTGGCAGCATCATGGTTTGGGCCTGCTTTTCTTCAGCAGGGACAGGGAAGGTGGTTAAAATTGATGGGAAGATGGATGGAGCCAAATACAGGACCATTCTGGAAGAAAACCTGATGGAGTCTGCAAAAGACCTGAGACTGGGACGGAGATTTGTCTTCCAACAAGACAATGATCCAAAACATAAAGCAAAATCTACAATGGAATGGTTCACAAATAAACATATCCAGGTGTTAGAATGGCCAAGTCAAAGTCCAGACCTGAATCTAATCGAGAATGTGTGGAAAGAACTGAAAACTGCTGTTCACAAACGCTCTCCATCCAACCTCACTGAGCTCGAGCTGTTTTGCAAGGAGGAATGGGCAAAAATTTCAGTCTCTCGATGTGCAAAACTGATAGAGACATACCCCAAGCGACGTACAGCTATAATTGCAGCAAAAGGTGGCACCACAAAGTATTAACTTAAGGGGGCTGAATAATTTTGCACGCCCAATTTTTTAGTTTTTTATTTGTTAAAAAAGTTTGAAATATCCAATAAAGTTTGTTCCACTTCATGATTGCGTCCCACTTGTTGTTGATTCTTCAAAAAAAAATTACAGTTTTATATCTTTATGTTTGAAGCCTGAAATGTGGCAAAAGTTCGAAAAGTTCAAGGGGGCCGAATACTTTCGCAAGGCACTGTATTTGCATTGGGTTCATGTGTTGGTATGCCATTGACAATTAATGACAATGCAATGCACTGTTGAATATAATATGCTATAACATGCCTTGTGGTAACATGTACTCTCACTATGCAATGCACTGGAAAAGTATAAATGAGCTCTTAATAAGAAACTAATTAAAGTAGAACTATAGACAAAACTTTTTTTTACATTTTGGATGGAGTAAGGGAGGGTTATAACCCCTGACAATTTTTTATTTTTTTTTTTGCCACCTGTGTCCCATTGCAGCGATTTTTCTTCACTTCCTGTCCCATAACCAAATAGGAAGTGAGAGGAAATACCTGAAAATTAAGGGAATTTATTGGGGACCCCCAGATCACCAGAACTAGTGTCCCTATTGGAAGACCTTTCTTGAAACTGCATCTAAAACCCACCTTCTCCTGACCTGTCCCGCAACACACTATACACGAGGAGCGTGATTCGCCCCTTACTGGACCTTATTAGACAAGCTGGGGCAACATACACTTGGGGTCATCCATTCAGTGTTAAGTTGACTCGGGATGACCGTAGATTTGTCCTCTTTGACCCGGAACAGCTCCCTGATCTTTTCCTCTTCCTTGAGCAAGATCCGATAGACATTCCGAACTGGTTGGACACCCCGAGGACAGATCGAGGTTACAGAGACGTGTTCCTCTCCCACAGCGGCAAAGACGTTCAAGATCCAGATCCGTGTCTATGAATCATGGCATGAGACGCCCTACCTCACCAGAAGATTAAATAGTCCCTGTATTGGAGGACCGCTGAAGGCCTTAACCGAAGGACTAGATACAGTCATCTTTCTTTTGTCAACTCCCATCAGATCTACTCTAGTCATGTCCTTTCATCTATGATGCCTTTCTCCCCGTGGCCACGTTCATGACTTCAGGGAATGGGTATGTTGGAGCTTGGGGCTTCTGGCTGGATTTATTCGGCTCTTCGCCGGTGAGTTGTTTCTGGCTGGAGTTTGGGACGGACCTTGGCACCTGTTGTCCTATATTAGTTATTACAAGATGTAGCTGTATACCATTTAAAGTGCTGTTGCTTTTTCATTAATTATCAATGCACAAGTGTTACTTTATTTCCGCATATTTTATTTTCTAGAGAGTGTGTTTATCACTCTTCTTATATGCCTGTCATACTTCCGGGATCACATCTCGGATTTCTCCTTGTCACGTACCTGATCCAAAGCCGGAGTGTAGAGAGGGCTCCCCCTTGCGGCTAGGTGCAGAGCACCCCTGGAAGTGGGACAGGGAGTGCTGTGCCCGAAGTTGCACGGGTTGCCGGTTGGGATGACCAGATGGAAGCAGGAACAAAGCTTGTTGTGAAGTTCCAAGCAGGTCCGGAACACTTTGGCAAGCCAGGCAGTAGCAGGATGCAAACAGGAACAGACTGGGAGTATGCTGTAGAGAAGTCAAGAGCCAAGCCGAGGTCAAGTATAGGAGCAGACAACAGGAAACCAGGAGTAAGCCAAGGGGTCAGGAGCCAGGAGAAACAACGTCAGACAGTCCGGGTCGGCAACAGGGAATAAAGATCAGCAGGTTACAAGGCACAGGGAACACGGGAGGCTGTTGATCATCCAGCAACTTGTTGTTAAGATTGCTGGCTTTAAATAGGCCGTTTAGCGCCAAGCGCCATTACGCACTTGCGTATGCGCGTGCGCATTGGCGCACGCACATTTTGGACCGTGTTCGCCCGTGATTGGGCGCGCATGCGTGTTCGCGCCAATGCGCAAATTCGCTGATTAGCAATGACGTTGTTAGTGCCCTGACAGTGCCCCCCCCGAGGGGCAGCCTTCGGATGCCCAAGTAAGATCGCTTTTCAGGGAATCTGTTGAAGAATACTCGCAGGAGTCTGGGAGCGTGTATGTTCTTCGCCGGTTCCCACGAACTCTCCTCAGGTGCATAGCCTTTCCATTTTATCAGGTACTGAACCTGCCTTCCTCTTTTCCGGCAATCCAAGATGGATTCAATCTCGTACTCAGTTTCTCCATCTACCGTAACAGGAGGTGGAGGCAAGTCATCTCTTCCAGGAAAGGGGCCAGGATTTGCAGGCTTTAGCAGGGAGACGTGGAAGACTGGGTGAATCCTGTATGTGCTTGGAAGACAAAGTTCAAAGGCCACGGGATTGATCATCCTTTTGATCGAAAAGGGGCCAATGAACTTCGGACCCAGCCTTCTGGATGGGCAGGACAACTTAAGGTTCACTGTGGAGAGCCACACTTTGTCTCCTACCTTCAGAGCTGGACTGTCCTTCTTCCTCTTGTCATAGAATTCCTTGTAATCCATTTGTGCTTTTTGCCAGGTTTCCTGTAAGAGTAGGAAGTTTTCTTGTATAAGGGCTACCCTGTCTTGGACGGCAGGTACAGTAGCTTCGGGCATAGGTGTAGGCAGAGAAGATGGGTGGAATCCGTAGTTCGCCCAGAATGGAGACTGACGAGTGGAGGCATGGATGGAGTTGTTATAAGCGAATTCCGCACATGGCAGTAAGACTGCCCAGTTGTCCTGGGAAAAGGTAGAAAAGCAGCGGAGGTATTGCTCCAATGTCTGGTTAGTTCTTTCAGTTTGGCCATTAGTCTGAGGGTGGTAAGCTGAAGACAAGCAGACCTGGATGTTTAAGACCTTACAGAGCGCCCTCCAGAATCTGGAGGTAAATTGTACCCCACGATCGGACACGATACTGCCGGGTAGACCATGTAGCCTTAAGATCTCTTTCACAAAAGTGTGTGCCGTGTCTATGGCCGAAGGAGTACCTATCATGGGCAAGAAGTGGGCCATTTTTGATAGGCGATCCACCACCACCATGATTGTGGAGAATCCGTCTGAAGAGGGTAGATCTACTATGAAGTCCATAGACAACATTTCCCATGGCCGACTTGGGACCGGAAGTGGTCTTAGTAGACCCCAGGCTTGGACGTGGCTGCCCTTGTTACGAAGGCAGGTTGTACAGGAGCTCACGTAATTTTGACAGTCCTGCCTTAAGTTTGGCCACCAATAGGCTCGTTGGATTAGTTCCAGAGTTTTGCGGACCCCAAAGTGGCCAGCTAGTTGGTGATCGTGGCATGCTTTAAAGACTGCGAGTCTGGTTTCCTGAGGTACAAAGATCTTGTCCTTGTGCCAAAAAAGTTTTCCTCGTTTCTCGAGTGAAGGGATCTCAGGAACAAAACATTGGGCAGAGGCTGATTCCAGGGTAGACCTAAGGTCTGGTTGCATTAGGAGAAAATTTTGGGAGGACAGGATAGTGCTGGGGGTGGTATCCACAGGGGTTTCAGGGAACATCCGTTAGAGAGCGTCCGCCTTCCTGTTTTTGGAGCCCGGACGGTACGTGAGATGAAAATTGAATCTTGAGAAAAATAATGCCCATCTGGCTTGTCGAGGTCTCAAACATTTGGCCGATCTGAGATATTCAAGATTTTTGTGGTCGGTGAATATCATTATCGGATGTGCTGCACCTTCTAACAGATACCGCCATTCTTCAAAAGCAGCCTTAATGGCCAACAGTTCTCGATCACCCACATCGTAATTCCTTTCAGGTTGGCTGAGCTTCCGGGAGAAAAAAGCAACCGGGTGAAGCATCGCCTTGGGTCCTTGGCGTTGGGAGAGAACTGCTCCTGTGGCCACTTCTGAAGCATCGACCTCTAGGACGTAAGGCAAGGCTGGATCTGGATGTTGTAACACAGGGGCACAGGTAAACAGGGCTTTGAGCTTGTCAAATGCCATCTGAGCTGCTGAGGACCATTGAAAATGGGTGTGTTGCCGGGTAATTTGGGTAATAGGAGCAATAACGCGAGAAAAGTCTTTGATGAACCTCCGGTAGAAGTTTGCAAAACCCACAAACCTTTGGATGCCTTTCTTGTCTGTGGGAGCAGGCCACTCCAGGATGGCAGATACTTTTTGAGGATCCATTGCCACTCCATCTGTTGAGATGATCAAGCCCAGGAATTGTATAGACGATTTTTCGAATTCGCACTTTTCTGATTTTGCATAAAGTCCGTGTTTCCTTAGAGTAGCCAGTACCTTCCTTACATGCATTCTGTGCAGTTCCAGGGTGGCAGAAAAAATAAGGATATCATCCAAGTAAACAATGAGAAAGTTGTCCAAAAATTCTCTGAAGATATCATTCACTAGGTGTTGAAAAGTGGCCGGGGCATTGCACAGCCCGAAGGGCATGACAAGGTATTAGTAGTGCCCGAAGCGGGTTCGAAAGGCAGTTTTCCACTCGTTGCCCTCGCGGATCCGTACCAGGTTGTAGGCCCCTCGCAAGTCTAGTTTAGTGAAAACTCGGGCGGTACGGAACCTTTGAAAGAGTTCGGGAACAAGGGGAAGAGGGTACCGATTTTTAATGGTAATTTTATTTAGGTCCCTGTAATCCACACATGGCCTGAGAGTGTGATCCTTCTTCTCCACGAAGAAGATCCCAGCTCCTGCCGGGGAAGAAGAAAGACGAATAAATCCCTTCTTGAGGTTCTCATCAATATATTGACGTAAGGCTTCAAGCTCTGTTTCTGAAAGTGGAAAGATACGCCCAAAGGAAATTTCTGCACCGGGCAACAGTTCAATTGGGCAATCATAGGGACGGTGAGGTGGTAGTGCGTCCCCTTTTTTCTTGTCAAAGACATCCAGAAAGTCGTGATAAACTGAAGGACCTCTTGGCTGGCATTAGAGACAGGTTGAATGGAGAGACAGCTTGTAGACTGCGGGATTCCAGATGGCATACAGTGTTGGAGGCAGTACATTGATTTGAAGGAAACCTCCCCTTTGAGCCAGTCTATCTGTGGGTTATGTGCCCGTAACCAAGGAATTCCCAAAATTATGGGAAACATGGGTGAAGGAAGAACATCAAAGTGAAGGAATTCCTGATGGTTGGGGCCAGTTGTGGAAAGGATGGGTAGGGTTTCCTGAGTAATGGGCCCTGATCTGGGCGTGGTGCCATCAGCAAGGTGGATCTCTAGTTTATGGCCTTTAGTCTGAAGCGGGATATGAAGGGCCTTTGCTAGAGAGATATCCAGGAAGCAACTGCAGGCTCCGGAGTCAATGATGGCGGGCAGCTTGACTTCCCTTTCCGAAACCTGCAAAGACACAGCGAGGACTAGGTGAGTTGGGGAAGGTCCCGGAATCTGGAGATGCATGCAGCTGGGAGAAGGAGCCTTACTTGGTCTCACCGGGCAGTTGCGAAGGAAGTGTCCATCTCCTCCACAGTAAAGGCACAGGTTTGCTTGCCGGCGACAAAGTCGTTCAGCAGGAGTTAAAGCTGCGCGGACCGCCCCAATCTGCATCGGTTCGTCAGGGGGAATCGGACTGGCAGCCGTGGGCAGCGGTGCCGGAGTTGGCGGAACTTTGGGCAGCATCCAAGATGGCTGAAATAATTGTGCACGTTCCGACCGACGCTCCCGTAAACGTCTGTCCAGCTGAATAGAAAGCTGAATGAGACCTTCCAATGTGGTAGGGGTCTCTATTCTTGCAAGTTCATCCTTAAGGGTCTCGGAAAGGCCTAGCCGATACTGATATTTGAGGGCGGCCTCATTCCAACCCGTGTCTGCAGCCCACCTACGAAAGTCCACGGTATAGTCCTCCACAGGGCGTCGGCCTTGCTGTAACTTGTGGAGGGTTGCCTCGGCAGTGGCCATGCGTTGTGGGTCATCATACAATTGACCCATAGAAGCAAAGAAAACGTCTATAGAGTTCAAGGCAGGGTCTTTCTGTTCCAACAGATGGTGGGCCCATGATTGGGGTTCATCGGATAATAAGGAAATAAAAAACCCCACTTTAACTGTCTCTGAGGCAAAAGTTCTAGGCTGTAGAGCCAGATATAGCAGGCAAGCGTTTTTAAACGACTTGAATTTCTTGCGGTCACCAGAGAAACTTTCCGGAGTGGGTACCCTCGGCTCAGGGGGAGGAGCCATCACAGCAGGTGCTGAGGGTCCTGAAGCTGAAGGAGCGGAGGCGGAGACTGCAGTGGATGGACCAGGGGTTGCCGGCAAAGATGGTGCTGACAGGTTCTGGAGGCAACCTTCTATCTGGAAGTAACCATCTTGGAGGTTCTTAACCGCTTGGGTTAATGCTGTTACTTGTTGACATAAAGCTTCCAACGGGGAGACACCTCTCTCAGCTTCTGTCATGGCTGGATGATACTGTCACGTACCTGATCCGAAGCCGGAGTGTAGAGAGGGCTCCCCCTTGCGGCTAGGTGCAGAGCACCCCTGGAAGTGGGACAGGGAGTGCTGTGCCCGAAGTTGCACGGGTTGCCGGTTGGGATGACCAGATGGAAGCAGGAACAAAGCTTGTTGTGAAGTTCCAAGCAGGTCCGGAACACTTTGGCAAGCCAGGCAGTAGCAGGATGCAAACAGGAACAGACTGGGAGTATGCTGTAGAGAAGTCAAGAGCCAAGCCGAGGTCAAGTATAGGAGCAGACAACAGGAAACCAAGAGTAAGCCAAGGGGTCAGGAGCCAGGAGAAACAACGTCAGACAGTCCGGGTCGGCAACAGGGAATCACGATCAGCAGGTTACAAGGCACAGGGAACACGGGAGGCTGTTGATCATCCAGCAACTTGTTGTTAAGATTGCTGGCTTTAAATAGGCCGTTTAGCGCCAAACGCCATTACGCACTTGCGTATGCGCGTGCGTATTGGCGCACGCACATTTCGGACTGCGTTCGCCCGTGATTGGGCGCGCATGCGTGTTCGCGCCAATGCGCGAATTCGCTGATTAGCAATGACGTTGGTAGTGCCCTGACACTCCTCTTCGACCTTACTCTCACATTAGGTTTGGCACGGTTTGTGCCTGAACATGATAAACACGTAAACCTGCAAAGCACGTAACTGTGGTAAGCCTCTGGCCCGCTCCCTCCATCCTAAGCCTCCTTCTACCTTTATTACCCACATTCAGAATGCCACCTCAGTTTAAGAGACCTCTGTGCCCTGCCGTGGACACCTTTTGTTCACCGCAAGGTTACATCTCCCTCTTATACTCTTACTTGTCAGACTCTTCGGATTTGGGACCGACTGACCACATTCGGCAACCTATCTAAATTGCAGGGCCCCATGACCCCCTTTTTTGGAGCCCCAGCCTTCCCGCCGGCTTCTAGTGTGAAGAGGTTTGGCCCGTGGAGTAAAGACGATCACAGACGCCTTGCCCAACTCCTCCACACTGATCCATCACTGATGGCTGCGGTCCTATCTCGAGAACCTTTTCAACTCACAATGGGATGGTTACAGAGACAACAGGTCCTTTCCTATATCTGTACACTGCCTTCTCTAACAGATATCCTGGTGGACCCTTCGAGTTTTGAGGACTTGCTGTTGGAGGCCGGTCCTCCCGAGCGGGGCTTCTCCAATCTGTACTCCATGTTGCTTCGGTCTTTTTCCCCTGATCTGCCGCATTACACGCGAGCATGTGAGAAGGAACTTCAACATGCTTTCTCACCCATCAACTGGCAGAAATGCTTCATATTAACACATAAACTATCACTGACCACCAAAACCCAGGAGAAGGGCTTTAAATTGTTGACCAGATGGTACAAATGCCCCTCCATCGTAAAATACATAGACCATTCCCTATCAGACGTTTGTTGGAGGTGTTCATCTGCTACAGGGACACTATTCCATACTTGGTGGGGTTTCCCCCCAGTTCAGAAACTGTGGGAAACGATTTTTACTCTGTACTACAGGCTGATGTTGACCTCTCTTCAACCCATACCAGAAATCACCCTATTGTCAATCATACCAGGGTAATTTCGATCCATCAAAAAAGACATCCTGCAGCACTTCTTGGCCGCAACAAGGATAGTAATACCTAGACATTAGAGAACATCGGATATGCCTTCACTGGGAGACCACTGGGCCATTGAGGTGGAAAATATTGGAGACTTGGAGCGTCTGTTGGCGAAGGAGAATGGAAAACTGGGCCAATTCTTCACCACAAGGTCATCTTGGTTCGTGTTCCAATTTTCAACAGACTTCGTTCACTGGGCCAAGGGCGCATCAGATACTGGTACCCCTGTGCCATGATGGAGTGCGTACAACCTTCACAACACTTTCCCCCCTCTCCCTCTTTCCTTTATCCCTCTTCTGTCTCATTTATATTCTTCCCCTTATATTTCTGCCTTGAACTTTTCTGAGCTACCTTTACACCAAATTATGGCAAAATTCCATGTATATAACATCTCTAATGACCTTAACAGATCATATCCTACTGTGAGAAGGAGGTTATTGACGTAACTCACTATATCCTTTCCGATATAATGGGTCCATTTGCTTTTTGGTGGCTTATGAGATCTATTTCATGTATTTCAATACGGAAACCTTTGGAGGTCTTTATTATACTTTTACGTCCGAAAATCAAATTGGGAAAATGCCATAATGTTGTAACTATGCTAATTTTCTTATGATCCTTATCTTTGTACCATATTTGTATAACTTGGTATATAACTTTTTATATTGTTGTACATTCTTTTTCTATTCATCTTTTAATAAAATAAGATTGAACAAAAAACACCCACGTCTGGAGCAGAGGGAAGAGCGTCTGAGATGCACAAAGGGGTACAGCAATTGTAGCCCTAATATTATTGTTGCTGGTTCACCACCAAAATGAACACCTACGTCTGGAGCAGAAGAAAGAGTGCCTGAGCTGTACTAGGGTGTACAGCAATTATGGCCCAAAAATATTGTTGCTGGTTCACCACCCACCAAAATACACCCACGTCTGGAGGAGAAGGAAGAGCGCCTGAGATTCACGAGGGGGTACAGCAATTATGGCACTAATATTATTGTTGCTGGTTCACCACCAAAAAAAAAACACCCACGTCTGGTGCAGAAGGAAGAGCATCTAAGATGCACAAGGGGAGCAGCAATTATGCCCTAAATATTATTAGTGCTGCTGCGCAAAAAAAAAAAAAATGAATTGAAAAGAAAAAAAAAAAATATATATATATATATATTTTTCCCACAAACAGAGCTTTCTTTTGGTGGTATTTGATCACCTGTGTGATTTTTACTTTTTGCGCTGTAAACAAAAAAAGAGTGTAAATTTTGCAAAAAAAAACCATATTTTTCAAATTTTTTATATGAAATTCCCCCCCCCCCAAAAAAAAATGTAAAAATTAAATTTGTTTAACATTTTAGGCCAATTTGTTTTCTGCTACATATGTTTGGTAAAAAAAAATCGCAAAAAGCGTATTTTGATTGGTTTGCGCAAAAGTTATTGCGTTTACTAACTAAGGGAAAGATTTTTGTCATTTTTGTTGTTTTTTTTTTTTAACGCGTAATGGCGGCGATCTAAGATTTTTTTTGCGGTACTGCGACATTGCGGCGGACAGATCGGACCCTTGACTGACATTTTTGACACTTTTGGGGTTACCAGTGACATTACTACAGTAATCAGTGCTATACATATGCAATGTTACTGCAAAATGACACTGACAGGGAAGGGGTTAACTTTATTGGGGAAGGAGGGGTTAAGTGTGTCCGTAGGGGCGTGCTTCTAACTGTGATTGGACATGGCTACTGGTGTAGGAACAGAGATCAACGGTCCTACATAGTAGAACCGTGTGATCTCCATTCTTACCTTTCTCCCTTCACGGCGGACGATCGCGAGTGACTGGCGGACATCGGGTCCGCCGGTCACACGCACGGACTTCCCAGGGAACGAGCCGGGGCGGGCGGGCGCGCGCTCGCCCGATATTGGCTCACAAGCAAGTGACAGGCTAGTGAAGTACCGATACGTCACTTTGCCTGCCCGGGGCTGACCGCCGCAGTATATGTACTTGCGGCGGTCGGCAACCGGTTAATCTATAAACCGCACACTCACTAACTACCCTGCCTAATTTTTCTTTCCTAACACAGTACACGCGGCTACCGTGTAAGCAGCCTTTATATAGTGTGGGGCGTGGACTTAGCCCCTGAGCCGTGATTGGCTAAAGGCACCCTGCCTTTGGCCAATCACGGACATTGTGCTGTGATTAGCCAATGCATACAGGTCAAGGTGCATGCTTCGGCCAATCACAAGCATTGTATTATGGCGGGCGTATTTCCCGTGAACGGCCCCGTTTGTTCCTTGTTCTACGAACAAACGAACAGCCGATGTTCGAGTCGAACTTAGGTTCGACTTGAACTCGAAGCTCATCCCTAGGTGACAGGACCCCGTTCTGGGCAACAATAGTGGTCTGTGCATCTATGATGGGTGAGCGAGGTGACAGGAATCCCACTACTGGGCAACTATTGTGCTCTGTGAATCCTTGATGTGTAAGTGGGGTGACAGGATCCCTGTGCTGGGTTACTGTTATGCTCTGCCAATCGATGATGGGTGAGCAAGAGAACCCCTGTGTCATGTGAGCAGGATGACAGGACCCCCATACTGAGCAACGATTGTATTCAGCAAAGCTGTCAGGTGAGAAAGGTGACAGGACCCCTGTACTGGACAACTATTGTGCTCTGTGAATGTATGACAGGTGAGCATGATGGCAGAACCCCCGTCTTGGGTGCTTTGTGTATCTAGGACAGTTGAGTGGGGTGACAATACCCCCATGCTGGGAATCCATAACAGGTGAGTGGGATAACGGGACCCCAATGCCAGGAATTTATTGTGTTCTGTGAATCCATGACAGGTGAGTGGGGTAACGGGACCCCCATGCTGGGAATTTATTGTGTCCATGACAGGTGAGTGGGGTCACGGTACCACTTTCAGGGCAACTTTTGTGCTCTGTGAATCTTGATGTGTAACTGGGGTGACAGGACCCCTGTGCTGGGAAATTATTCTGCCCTGTGGGCAATTACTCTGCCCTGTGAATGTAAGATGGGTGAGTGAGGTGCCGGGGGACCCCTGTGCTGAGCAAGTTGAGCAGGTTGACAGGACCCACATGCCATACTGTCTGCCCTTATGTTGTAAAGCGCTGCACAAACTGTTGGCGCTATATAAATCCTGTATAACTGGGGTCTCCAAACTATGGCCCAGGGGCCGAATGTGGCCCTTCGCTTGCCTTTAACTGGCCCTTGGGGCACTATTCCTTCCACCGATACCAACGATGGGGCACTATTTCTCCACTGATACCAACGATGGGGCACTATACCTCCCACTGACAACAATCATGGGGCACTATTCCCCCATTGACAACAATCATGGGGCACTATTCCCTCATTGACAACAATCATGGGGCACTATTCCCCCTTTGACACCAATGATGGGGCACTATTCCTCCCACTGACATCAATGATGGGACACTATTCCTCCCACTAACACCAATGATGGGGTACTATTCCTCCCACTGACACCAATGATGGGGCACTATTTCTCCACTAACACTAACGATGGGGCATTATTTCTCCACTGACACCAATGATGGGGCACTATTCCTCCCACTGACACCAATGATGGGGCACTATTCTTCCCACTGACACCAATGATGGGGCACTATTCCTCCCACTAACATCAATGATGGGGCACTATTTCTCCCAATGACACCAATGATGGGGCACTATTCCTCCCACTGACACCAGTCATGGGGCACTATTTCTCCCACTAACATCAATGATGGGACAGTATTTCTCCCACTGACACCAACAATGAGACACTGTTTATCCCACTGACACCAATGATGGGGCACTATTTCTCCTACTGACACCAATGAAGGGGCACCATTCCTAC